>NC_134037.1:44173084-44505170 GCF_965140245.1 Athene noctua | reverse complement strand
TGTGTTATGCTAGCTTGATTGGCTGGCTGTGATTGAAGAATGTGTGCCTTTTGCATACAGCTTCTCTCCTGTGTGTGAAATTTATTGAGTTCAGATAATAAAACAATTGAATTTTGATTTATAGACAACTCTGCACTGGATGTGTTGCCAGATTTTTTTGTTGCATGAATGTAAGTAACTGGTAATGCTAGGAAGGATAAGGAAGAAAACAGTTGTGAGCAGTGAAACGCATGACCTGGGAAATGAGCTCCCCTGTGTTCCTTCTTCAGTGATCAATCTTTCAAACTGAATTAATCTTTTATTTTTTTGGATGTATGCCAATTACTTTTCACTGTAGATGTGCTGAGGAGTCAGCGCCATCTCAGTGATCTATCGTGATAACACACATACATAAGAGAGCCAAATTCCAAAAGCTCACAGTTGTAATTTAAAGCAAAATCTTAAATCTGAACTTTGAATTGCAGATTCTTTTGCTTATGTGCAAGGACACTATCTTCTCAGTCTTGATCTTATGTTTGTTGGTGCGTGGCACTAGGCTTAAGTGTGGAAGTTGTACATTCTAAAGGATTGTCTTGAAAGGTACCTAGCAAAGGTACCAGAAAGGTACTTAGAAATAACCAGTTTTTACAACATCATTTACTGCATTTCTTCTGGGGGGAAAACAAAACAAAACAAAACCCATGAAAAAAAAACCAAAACACAACCCAAAAAAACCCAACCACAAAAACCCAATAAAGTTCTCAGTAACTGTGGTGGATTCCAAGTAGGTCTAACTTTGATTTTTTTTCTCACAGTGGAGTTCAGTCGATACGTCGTACATGTAAGGAGAACACTGTGATCAGTGATTGGTATTCAAAGGAGAAAATAATTCTTTGAGAATTTCTAATGTGATGCATTTTCCATCTGTTTCATGTTAGTTGGAGGTGGGGAGGAAAATAATTAAATTTATTCAGTTGGACTAGTAGAGTGATATTTCAGAAGGTAGGAAGCATCTCTTAATATGACTGAACTGAGAAATTACGTAGATGATTGGGCACCAAGTCCAAAAATTCAGATTTCTAGGGAAAGCCAAATGGGTGCATTTTACTGTTAAACATTTTACAATACCATATGCATTAACAGTTGTTTCATTGCCCACAAAATGGTGAGGGGATTATAGCTATTTGCACATTTTGTCGTGGTGAGGTAAAAAGGGAGCTACAGGCTTTTCCTTCCAAACTTTGTCATGTGCTGTACACAGTGCTAGACTGCCAGCTGCATCTGTTCCTTCTTTTTTTCCTTCTTGGGATAAACTTTTATCTCTTGACTTTATTAAATATTACTTGATAATGTATCCAGAAACTGAATTTGCCTTATACTTGGCATATTCGTGGTAAAGTATGTGTGGTTGTGTGTGTGTGCTTGTTTGTTTTTTAATTTTGCTCCACTTAGGAGCTGATGTGCCACAAGTTTATTAGTAGAGGGTGATGAATTAAGGGGGGGAATGTGAATAAGTTGTCATTAAAGAAATGTTACCACGCTTCAAGAAGCCCAAGTTATGCATACTGTGAATTGGATGTAGAGTTTAGCCCAGGTAGTGTCCCAAAAGCTTTGGGTGACCTGCAGCTTGAGTCACCTATACTGACATTCCTGCATGTTCAACTTGAAAATGTTTTGCTTTGTGGAGAAGGGGAGAAATGGTAGAAAACTTTTTCAGTGGCATTTATATCATTAAGACTGTAAATGTTTCTTTTTTGGAAGAAGAATTCCCTTCCATTTGCCTCCAAATTTACTCTAGGGAAGAGAATGTAATTATTTTCAGCAAATTGAACCAGAGCAGAGAATGGGGATATCTTTGGGTATTCTAATTTTCTCTGAAGTCAGTGGACATTCAACAGAGTGTGTCTACATCCTTCCCTTTTTATCTCCTAACTTTAAATAAAGGTCAGTGTGATCTGAATCAGGTCCCATATACAGCTCCATAGGAGCTATTTGATTAAAAAAAAGTAAATATCTTTCCAAAGGATCCTAGCAGGGTTCAGAAAAATATACCAGATACTTACTTTTAAGGTAAAAGTAAGACCTTCTAGCCAAAAGGTTAGGGATACTGAAGGTGTTTCTATTATGAAATGCACAGCTGTGATTCCTGCTTCCATCCCCATTTGGAGTTTCTAGAAAGTTGAATGTCTTGGCTTTCTTTCACCTTGGAGTCTTCTGACTGCCCTTCTTGTCAGAGACATGTGGTAGAAAGATATTTTCTTGTTATATCTTTCAGAGCAGACTAGCTAGCGTTCATAAGAGGATGATTTTCACAAATTTGTCAGTCTTCCTGTGTTATTCGGGTTTTTTTGACCTAGTTTGTTCATGTCCTTCAGCCTTTTGGATAACACAGAGAAGAGAAGGGGAGAGGAACTATGTCTACCATTAAACATGTCCTCTTTGAAAAGTCATTTCCAAATTAAATCATACAAAATGGCTTGTGCTTTCAGTGATGCGGACTAGCCATCAACTGAAGAAATTGGTGCCTTTGTGCTTCATAGCATTTTTTCAAGGTCTCCTCGGGTTGCCTTTTGTCCCTAAGATACAATTATATTTTTGTAGTGTTCCTTTGCCTGAAGAGATAGAATTAGTTTGATTAGTATGATTATAGGCTATCATAGTTTCGGTGATACATCATCCCCTCTCAAGTGTGACATGAATGTATGTGAGAAGTAAGGTGGTGTTAAATTAAAGTGGTCAAGTGGTAGGGGCAGTTGAAACTGGTTCTCATCCATAATGCCATCAGAGTGATCCCTCAAATGAATTAACTGCAGAGATACTGATGGGTTTAGTTTCCAATGAACTAGTTGTTTTGCTCCAGAAGAGCTGACAGGAGTGAAATGGCACATGCAGGTGGGCAATCAAGAGCTCAGATCCTAGAAGTGAAATTGTTGGATAATCCAGTTGAATGTAGAGCTCTTCCCCTTCTCCAGCCTCTCTTCCCTGCCCCCTGCCCCACCATCTCTTTGTTCCTCTTCCCAAATTCAGTCGTCTCTAGGAATTAATTTTATTTTTGCATTGTGCTAGACGCTTACTGAATATCAAGTTCTTAAACTAAATTTGTTGTACTTTTTTTTTTTTTTTGTGTCAGATTCACTGCTGTGCACAGATTTTGAAATCAAAACAAAGACAGCAATGAAATCTAACAGAATCTTAGTAATTTCTCCTTTAGTTACAGAGGAAGCACTAAAGCTGTCTTTTTATGGGCCTGGGATGCCACTGCTGAATTAGCTGTGGTTGCTCAACAGCTGGGCCATTAACTCCTTAGCCATAAAGTCTATCTTCTGTTTGTTCTAAATGAAGCTTTAGTTGGTATTTAGAAATTGAATCTCATCGTGTCAATTCTGTTACCCAAAACCATACATCTTACTTCTGTAACAAACTTTTCTGCCCAGAAATCTTTAGTAAAAGGTGAAATAGGCATGATATTAATAACATGAATATTCATAGGCTTTGTTATAACTTTCTAAGTATAAAAGATTTTCATAGATGAAAAAGTAAATGGCTTGCTCGGAAATCTTGGAAATTCTTGGGTGTTTTTCTGCTTTCTTTTTGATTTGTTTTTGTCCAGGGTTTCTGTCAACCTCTGAGAATTAAGCCACTAAAAAGAAATTTAAATATTCTTTAATTTCTGAGTACAAATAGGAGCAGTTACACATTTAATCCTTGTTAGGGGAATCTCCAGTGTACATGCATTCCATTAAATATGAGTGTTAGTTTTTTAAGAATAAAAAACCCCTAAACAAAACACACCCCTCACACCCCTCACTGCCTGCCCCCCCCCCCCCCCCCCCCCCCCCCCCCCCCAACAAGGTTCCAGGAACTGAAAAAAATAGTAGGTTACAGAGAAACTGAAACTAGAGATCATTTAATGGAAGAAGTGATCACAGAAGAGAGAGGAACATGTCAATAAGTCTTTAACTAATCTACTTTATGTATCTGTAAGACATCTATTATATGGATGGTGAAATGCTGTTCAAAGTTGTTCAAAGTATAAATTGTTCTCTGAAAACAAGGAGCCTTAATCAAAGGCAGAAAGAGGAGGCTCTTATATGAGAAGTGGGACAACCATAAAGAGAGAACCATGTTTGGTACTGAAGTTGAAAGAAAATAAAATTATGTGAGCAAAATGTTTGCTTAACTAATTAGCTTTTGAATTTTGCTTCATCCCAAACTTCCCTTGTTATTGTGAAAATATTTGCTCCCCGCCCCCTCGTTGGTTCATCTATATTAAGCACTATTAAATCTCTGAGAATGTGTTTCTGTTTTTTACTTGGGAAACTGTGGAGATAGTTTTCTCTTTATGTGGGTTTTCAGTTAGTATCATGCATTTTATGACTTGAACTACAGTGTAAAAATTAATTGTTGCTTCTTGACTTCTCAGCATTAAATCTCGGTGTTTCCCCTGTACTCTGCAAGGTCTGTCTGCGATGCCAATTTAGTTATTAAAAACAATAAACTGTACACAGTTTGCAGATTAACACTTTTTAAACTGAAAACAGGTAAAACATTTTCAAATTAATATCTGCAAACCCAAAATGAATCTTTTAAAGTGTACTCAATACATATACTTTGTTTACATAATGATTGTGTTGGTTCCCCTCTACCCCCAAATACTATAAATACTACTTTATTAATAAAAACTCAAGGCTGGAACCAAATTAAGAATAAAACAATTTGTAATAAGTTCCCTTAAAAAAAATCAGAAAAGTATGTTCAGGGAGCTTACTAAAAGCCAAACACAGTTCACATGGCAGGAAAAATATGTAGGTGTTTTCAACTGTAACCCTTCACAGAATATTGTGGCATCAAGCAGAAAAAAAAAAAAAGAAAAACACAAAAAAACCCAAACAAACAAAAAAAGGCAGGCTCACTGTTTAATTCATCATTATCCATCTTTAATTTCATACAAAGTAACCTCTCTTTACGGGATGATGTATCTAATTTCTTCTATCACCTTACATTATTGAGAAGAGAGCAGCAATAGCAAATTTATTTAAGACATTTTTATGAACAGTCTTTTCCATACTTAAAGAAGCTTTTATCCCTGTGCGCTTCCTAATCTTTCTGTTGCCTGTATCTGTCACAGTGAATTCGCTTGTCCCTAATATTAATGAAAAATATGTTATATATGAAAGCAAATAGTATCCTAGTTAATAGTTCACAGCAGAAACTTTCTTTTCGGTGGGAATCTCATATTTAATTTTTGGTTCTCAGACATATGTCTGGTGTCTGGTGAAGGAATATTCTTGCATACTTTTCCGTTAACAACTCTTTCTGACTTCATCAAGTCCCCCTAATAAACACAACATGTCAAGATGCTGGAGAGTGTTCAGTATTTAATGCTTTTTTCCTTTCTTCTATTTTTAACCATTAGGAAGAGATTTCCTTTTAGGAAAAATTATCTTTCAGAAGCTATATGCATTTTAGGAAATTTTGCTTAGTATTAAGCTAATTTATAAATATAATTCAGAGTAGCAGAGGCAGTTAAGTATAAAACTTGTGAGATAAGAACTGGGCTCAATTATACTTCTAGAGTCCTGATCCTGTCAATGCGTGTACCTGTATAGCTTTATTTAGCTGGGTGGCCCTGCTGCCTATCCTAAGGAGGATAAAGTTGCTCACATCTGTAAGAAACATCAGGGTTTTTTTACCCAAGGTAAATCAATACTTTAACTTCTTAATTTTTATGGTTTGGATTAGTTACATGTGACTCTTGGCAAGACATGGCTCTCCTGAAATAATGATCAGGCATTTTTCTAATAAAAGTCTAATTAATTATTATTGTATTCTGACACCTGACATACCTTAAATGTGTGTGATTGATGGATAAAAAGGAAGTACATGATTAAGGAATATAATTACTGTTATTATTTTGCAACGTATTTAATATACATAAATGCAAAGATTATTTCTTGCTGTAATTGTGAAATAAGTTAAGGGTTCAATTTTGAGAAATTGGTGAAGTCTAGAGCCCTGGCTTGCTGGTTGGCTACTGATTTTTTCATTTTGAACAAAAAAAATTTGATAATATATATCATAAACATGCTGTACAAAAATGGGGCTCTTACTGTTCAGTGAACAAGTTATGACTATTTTAAGGAAGTAATGCCTGATGCAGAAAACTATAGGACTGTGGGCAGAGGTATCATCCCTAGAATTTAATGGCAAGAATCCCATTAACCTGATGAGAATAACATCATGTGTTAATATTTTCCTGCTGAGGAAAGTGCTAATGTTTTAAGTAACTGTAAGCATATACATAAACCTAAAACTTCTACATTGATGAAATATATTTAAATGTATGTTTGATTAGATGTGCTTTTCTGAGTTGTTGGTATTGTCCTGGTACAAATATGTACAGAGAAGCAAATATAAACAGGACCCAAAAATTCCACCTATGGTAGATGAGGTATATATTCTCTATCATAATTAGTGGCTATAAATTAGTACTATTCTTTCCTTACATTTAGTGAATGTGAAATATCACCCGGTCTAGATGACTGGCATTTATTTTTCCATTAGATTGAACACAGTGGATTGAACTGGGGTTGCCCTTGAAAGTGATACTGAGTTCTTTTGGCAGATGACTAATATGGTGGCTTGATGTAGCCATATACATGTGACCTGCTGTACATTCCCTTCACCTTACTGGATATGTCCTCATGATGTGACTAAATATCAAGTGTCCCCTGATGCTTGACAGAGGTGTTTTTTTACTTGAATGACCATGTTATATGCTTTTGTTCTAGTCTTGGGACATAGTGTACATGTGCATATTTCTCTGTAGAAGTTTAACCCCCTGTGTAGGAGAGGGGCAGGATGTCAGAGTTCTCCATCCATTTCTGATGAACCATCGAGGAAAAACTCAAGAATTGCCTGGAGCTTGGCTTAATGACCTGATCCATTCCACCCGAAAAGTTAATACTGCCTGTTACCTCCAACCCTCCAAACCCCCCGTTTTCTCAGTTTAGTATCTAGTCTTCATTTATGAGAGGTAAACATAGAATTCTTTGAATTTCTTGAATGTATCATTGTCATGGTTTAAGCCCAGAGGGAAACTGGGCACCATGTGACCGCTTGCTCACTCCTCCCACCCAGTGGGATGGGGAGGAAGAAATACAACAAAAGGCTTGAGGTGTGGAGACAAGGATAGGGAGGGATGACTCACCAATTATGGTCATGGGCAAAAACCAGATTTGACTGGGGAAGAAATATTTAACTTCAATTTAATTTGAACACCACCACCACTAATTTACCAATAAAATCAGAGCAGGATAGTGAGAAATTAAGCCACATCTTAAAAACAGCCTCCCCCGACCCCGCTCTTCTTCCCAGGCTCAGCTTTGTTCCCAGTTTCTCTACCTCCTCCCTCCCAGCAGCGCAGGGGGGCAGGGAGTGGAGGTTGCGGTCAGTTCATCACCTGTTGTTTGTGCCAATCCTTTCTCTTTCATGGGAGGACTCATCACACTCTTCCCCTACTCCAGTGTGGTGTCCCTGCCATGGGAGACAGTCCTCCATGAACTTCTCTGATGTGAGTCCTTCCCATAGGGCTGCAGCTCTTCACAAACTTCTCCAGCATGGGTCACTTCTGTGGGCTGCAGTCCTCTCAGCAACAAACTGCTCCAGTGCAGGCTTCCCTCAGCGTTCTGGCCTTCTTTGGATACAGCCACCTGCTCCAGCATGGGGTCCTCCATGGGCTGCAGGTGGGCATCTGCTCCACTGATGACCTCCATGGGCTGCAGGGGCACAGCCTGCCTGCTCACCATGGACTGCAAGGGAAACTGCTCCAGCACACCTCCCCCAATCCTTCTTTACTGACCTTGGTGTCTGCAGACACTTCCCTCACTCCTCCTCCTTCTCCGCTGCAGGTTCCCCTTCTTAAATATGTTTTCACAGAGGCACAGCCACCATTTCTAATTGGCTTGGCCTTGGCCAGAGATGGGCCTGACTTGGAGCTGGGAC
Source organism: Athene noctua (assembly GCF_965140245.1). NCBI lineage: Eukaryota > Metazoa > Chordata > Aves > Strigiformes > Strigidae > Athene > Athene noctua. Next base: position 44,497,187 of record NC_134037.1, on the reverse strand, counting down.
AGCTTTGAGAAGCTTCTTACAGAGGCCACCCCTGTAGCCCTTCCCCCACTACCAAACCCCCACCACACACAAACCCAATACAACCACATTTTATTACACTAAACTATTTTATGGGTAGATTTTGATAACAAATTATATATTTCATGAATGACTATGTAGTATCTATTTGAATCTATTCATTTTATATCCACAGAGGGACATAGTTGGTGTTGAGAATCATTAAAACTCTAATTTAAACCCTTGGAGCCCTTGCTTAGCTACCACGAAAGTGCTTGAAGAATGTTGATAATTGAGATTCTGTAAGTAAAGTTTGTTGTATTCCTAAAAGTTTGGCAGTTTGCATGCCAAACAGCTCAGCTCTGTTGACGCTGGAATGAATTACTGTACAAAAATCTGTCTGTGGAACATGGTCTGAGTGGGCAACATGTGGCTGTGATCACTGATCATATTTACATGATCTCATTTAACTCAAGTTTTCCAGACTTAGGTCAATTGTTTTTCTTACTGAGGAGAATCTGAACTCAGATCTCTTCCTTCAAATAGGACATGCCTATTAACCAACATGCAGTCACTGTTAGAAGGTTTTATTAGCCCCTGCTGAAACTTGCTCTTCCCATAGTTTAGCAGTTAGAACCATTCATATGGAGCGATGGGTTCTGGTATCTTAGGTTGTGAACTTTTTCACACACACACAAACATATATAAAAAATATAAAACATTTAATCTTGGATGTTTGAGCTCTCGTGCTTCAGAATGTTAATGTATTTTTGTCTTGATTGATTTTGGGTTTTTTGCACAACATATATGTATACATTTCTGAGGTGAATGATTGAACTGGAGAAAACTTTCTACTGATTTTTCATTTGTTTATAAGGGTGATGTGTTTGTATGTCAAAGCAAATGAAGACATTGATCTTTTTTCGTGTTTCTGTTAGACTGTATAGTTTTGTTTGAAGTCTTAAAATATCAAATAAGAAAATGTAATTAGAAAGAAAAAGATTGCATGGAACAGATTTATGTTTCTTAAAAACATCTTTGGTATTTCTTTTTTAATTGCTGCATACAGATAATTTTGAAATGTGATTGGAATCCGGTTGGGGAGACGGTATTCTTACTTGATTTTGTTGTGGTGGATGAGGCCCATGATACAGTCTCTTAGCTGAAAGCAAACACTGGATCTTGGATGCTTGATTTCTCATGTTTCAAAATGTCAGCATGTTTTCTCTTGATCAATTTATTTTCACATATAATAATTCACATCTAATAAATTAGATAGCTCTCCATTTTCATTTTTGTCCAACTTACTGAACAGTTATGTTCCATACCAGTAGTTTTTCAGTAAAAATTAACATTTTTTTTTTCTTGAGAATATTATAATTGTGATGTTGTTTTGTGCTGACTGTGTAAGGCCAATATGTTTATACAGACAAATGGAAAACTTTCAAAATGAGTGCAGTTTTATTGACACTAACTAGAAAAAAGTACTGATAAAGTCCCCTCCAAATGCTACCTAAAGTAAATGGACATTGTTTTAACTGTTAGCAAATCCCAAGGCTCCACATTGTCACCTAATTATCTCACCTATGGAAGCCTCAGCCAGATTTAATCTGCAGTCTGCTACTGGGAAGTGTGAAAGTATCATGTGCTTAAAATTATAAGCAGTGTTGAAAATCATGTCCCCCAGTGCAGACTGAATATTCTAATATGTGACTGTCTCTTCTGTTCACCTTCACTTATCATGTTGCGTATCACTTAATTTTCTGATTAAAAAGGGCAATTCTTTGGCTTTACAATGTATATGCTTGTCTGTCTGCTTTAGTTTGTCAGTTGAAATAAGTCTCTATTTGGCCTATTATTAAAAAAGTCTTGTCAGTGGAATTGCTAGGGAATAATGTCAGTGAAGAAGGGAGAGAAATAACATCTTTTTAAAACACACTTTTCCCTTTTCCTGGATGAGTGCGACAGAGGAGGAGACAATGACATACCTACTTTTGATCTTTTATCTTAAAGATTTTCTGTCATATGTAGAGCTACACACTGTATTGTGCATTACTGTTGTAAAAATCATGTATCTAGGAACATGAGATTCATAATTTCATGACATGAGTAGACATGAGTGGTTTTTAGAAAATAAAGCACATGTTGATAGCACAAATGATGTGCAATCTTTAAATGAGGAATTTCATTTCTCTCCTTAATACAAGGACTTAATGAAAATACAGTCCTTGTTCTCACAGAACAAACCTCATTTTTTAAATTCCACCATTTAAAGACATTTTGTGTATTTAAGCAGTGACAAGGGTATTCATTATTAATTAACATTCAGGAGATAACTGACTGTCAGTTGCCAGTCAAAGTGGATCTTGGAAGAATATTGACATTGATTGATGGATATGTTCTGGAACTATGCACAAATAGGCTGCTCAGGTCATCTGAACACATAAAAACATTACAGATTGGCTCCACATACACAAAAAGATCTTTTGCTCGGGCTGCCCTTCTTTAGAAAAGAAGGATATCCTTTTATGTATCCTTGTTTCACTTGATTTGTAACTTAAACCTTAACTTTCTAGCACCATGGTCACCACTTAGGAAGAGCTTAGTTTAGTCTGGTAAATATTGGTAACGTGTCATTGTGCTGTTTCTAGTTGTGAGTGACTGAGGTGCTTAAGCATTCAGGTTGAAACAATATTTTTGATGTTGCTTTATAAAGTACTATATGTACTTACCTAATGCATATATACTAATGTAATTTATTCTTTAGGTAGTAGAAAATCCCCAGACTCTAGTTTGTTACACTGAAATGCAGAGATGGATAAGGCTTTTCAATCTTGCAATCTGTACAATCTCTTCGGAAGCAAGTTTTAAATATCTGTGGTCGTACCAGTTGCCTCCATTTCCCTGACTTGGTAGTGAAATGAAGAACCAGATTCTGGTACCCTCACATATCCTTTTAGAGGAGGATATAACAAGCCCTTTGTGTGTCACATACAAATTACACTTGCACTAGGCTGGGTAGCCTATGCCCTGTGGGAAGGCTCAGCTCCTCCTGCTTCTTGCGCTGGGCATGTGATCATAAAACAGTGGTAGTCGTTAGATAAACACAGTATGGCAGTTTATGGACCGTATATCCCATATAGAGAGATGATACTTTCCTGTGCAGGTGAACACCCTGGTCACATTCAGCATATGATAAGCACCTGCTTCACAGGTACTTATTTCTCATAATTTTTCTTCATTTTAATTTTCAGAATATGCTTACAAATATATGATGGTTGACTTGGATTTGTTAACTAAAGGAGAGTTGTTCATTAAGGTGATGGAAGAGAAGAATATCTTCTGACTGGAGCCCTTTTCCTGTGATTATCCATGGGGGGAAAGCTCTGTAGGTTAAAAAATGGATCTGTCATATCTGTCTCTCTAAAATCCCTGTAGCTATCTGCTTTTGGAGATGCTATAGTTCCACCAGTCCAGATGGAAGTAGTGTGATGCTGGGGATCCCTTGCCAATCTCCATCCCTGATAGCGGTTTCTAAAGCATATTGGGGAAATCTGTTGAGAGCTGTCATCATTTCATACTTATGTGCCAGTTCCCTCTATCCCTGTTCCTTCCAAGTACCTGCAACTGGGGTGCCTTAATGTTTCCTTCAAGGCTTGCAGGATGCACTGAAGAGGCAGAGCTCCCTACTTTTTTTTACTCAGTGGAAAAGGGGACTGCAAAAGTCTTTGTTGCAAAACTGCTTATTTTCCCCTGGGTAGTATCTTGCTTGCTTTATTAGTAAAAAAAAATAAAAAATAATTAGCCCCTTGAGACTACTTGTGAGAGTAAGAAAAACAGGAATTGGCCCCATGTCATAACCATCTGTTATTAACACAAAGAGCAAAGGCCCAGTCTTGCAGTCCTTGCTAAAAGCAGTTTGTTTAATAGGAGTTACTACAAATATGAAAAATGTGTGTTTTCCTCATTACTGTGGCAAAATTTTCTACCAGCAGTGTAAAAAAAGAGAAAAAAAGTCATCATGAGTCTTGGTGTACAATCACACAATTGCATTATTTTATACTGCAATAGGCTGTATGCAATAAACATATCATTCCAAGAAATATGTGTATTGCTGTATTTTCAAAAATCACTTCAGCTACTTTCACACATATTTTTTCATAGTACATCTTTTCATTTTATGGCTGAATTATGACTGGGTTTTCTTTTCTACTATTTTTATGACTGAGGTAAACTTCCTTTCTGATTGCAGTTAGTTTGAAAATGGTGCCATTTTCCCTCTCCCCCAACAGAAAATGTTTGCCTTTTTAACGTGATGACCTACCACTCCTTCCAACCCCCTCCCTTAATTATAACTACAAACATTGAAAAACTGAAATAATTTGATGCATCCTGTCACACTACGTCATGGCAGAGAGGTAGTTTTGGTGGCTGATAGTTCCATTCACTGTTATGGGCTGTACTGCCAGGCTGGATTATGTTTTTTTCCCCACCTTTGTGAACTCCCCTATATCTGGCATTTCTACTTTAATATTTGAGAGAATTACTCCATAATGTTTACTACAAAACCCATAGCTCTGTAAAAAATAAGTTTTGGTGCCCTGTCACCTTCTCCCTGCCCCCCCCCCCCCTTTTTTTTTTTTTTTTCCCCACTAGTTTTTATATGAATGGTTTTTAGATCATCCTTAGTTCTGAGAGTTGTGCCAGTCCCTGCTAGATAACTTGAACCATAGGCTTTAACAGGGGTGTTTCATCCATGTTCCTTCACTTCTGGCTATAAACCTATGTCAGGCAGAGCAAGGGTTACTATAATCCTGTTGATTGCACCTAGTGGGAGACCAGTTCTCTGGGCAGCTGTAATACCTTTAAGGGTGGCTTTGCACAATCAGCCTGGCACAGAGTACATGCAGTGCAGCCCAGAATCTGGGCAAATATATAAATTATGATAGAAGGCTGGGTGTTTCCATGGTGTATTCAGAAAGACAGGAATTGCTGTATTGGATCAAACGAGTACCATGTCAAATCCATTACTTTTTTTGCCAGCAATGTCCAGTAGCAGATGTTTAAAAAAGAAAATAAAACAACATTAGTTTTGTTTTTCTTCAACACGAAAGTATTCTATTCAGCCCTGTTACGTTTCCTTTATATCCTTTCTTTGGTCATTCTGTCATTCAAATGTTAGAAGAGGTCTGATTGTTTTCGTTCCATGTAATAGATATGTTCTAATCCATTTAAGGTCCCAAGGTATTTTTTGTGATTTTTATTAAATTTGAGGCCTCAGATTTAAATAGGCTGGAAATTCTACAAATGTTTACATTATTAACTATTCAAGTCTTATTATTTATAAAATGTATACTTTGAACTTGACTGAGAAGCCCCTTGAGGATTTGGCATAGAAGCATACACAGTAATAACACTAAACTGATTTCTGTGCATTTAGATATGTGTATCTCAAATAGTTTGATTGGAAAAAAATAATTCATAATTTGTGAACTGTGTGTAGGGCAAATGCACTAGAATTTTATTACCACCACATTACAGCAACTTCTTTTTCTGCATCTAGACACTTTGAGCCGTTGAAGGGTTAAACATCCCCCCGCCCCCCCCAGCAAACAGCGTATCACTTTCCTTAAAATGCCATTGGGAAACTGAGATAAATGCTGAAGCATTTTCTGTGTTGACATGATGTTCGCCTGTCCGATTGCATCCTTCCCAACAGACAGCAGAGAAGCAATTACAAAAAAAGACATCTGTGCCAAGGTTTGGCTAGCCAGGAAGGGCAAGCTCTTGTGTTTAAGAGGTAGGGAATCCAATCGATGAAAATGTCTGGGCCTGTTAGCACCAATAAAGCTGAAGGCCACTGGGAAGCTCAGAGAGGGTCTTTTGTTGTGGAGATAGAAAAGAGGCCAAAGCTGTGACACTTGGGGAGGAATAGGGTCAGCTAGTAGGATCATCCATCTTCCTCAATGGCAGCTTTCTGTCAGTTTTTAACCCTGCTCAGCAGAGGATCTAAACCTCTATTGTTGGCACCAGCCAATTCTCAGCCAAGTGTAAATGAAGTTAATATTCACTGACCTTATGCATAGCCAATGAAGGCCCTTGATGTCATCCTGGAAATAATGTTATCTGACACTTCAAAAAGCAGATGTTGGCAGGTTGTTTGTGGTTTTTTGCTGAGCCAGTACGCAAAGACACATTGTTTAGCCACCTCGCATTTAAACTGATTTCCATAATAACCACAAATAGGCCTTTTTGACCTTAAATTGACATAGTTATGGTTTTAGTTTGCATATCATTATACGCTGCTCACAAAGCCTGGCTAACCTGCACTAAATGATCTGGGAGAAGTAGCTCAGTTCAGTCAGATAAGAAATATATGGGTCAGTGAGCAAATTTTATTTATGCTGATAAAACAGTGAGTAATTAAAAGTTTAAATAGTTCAAAGCAGACATTTTTAGAACACAATGAAGAATGGTGTTTATTTTGCAATGTACATTCATGAAAGGAAATATATCACAGAAGTAGAAAAAAATATCACTTTCATGGATATCATTTTTATTTTGAAAGGCCTGTTACAAGCAATGGTTAAGGTTTTCTTTTGTCTCCAGTAATATTTTGTCATGGTGAAACATGATTATTCTAATATTTTTTTAATTACAGAAAGTTAAACAGTTTTCATAGGTTCCACTTTGCCAGAAATTTTTCTAAGACAGAAGCATACTGATGATAACTGTATATTTATACAGCACATTTAATCCAGATAGATCCCCAAACCTTCCACAGACTTTTATGAACAGATGCATCCACGCTCCTCCTGTGTAAAAGCCGATGTCAAACATCTGTTGTAACTCTGGGTTGACACACTATGGCTCTTTTTAAGGCACAGTGGTGTTTCTCCGCAGCCTGTGTATATGATTCAAGGAAGCACATAAACATGTATCATGCATGGGAGGAAAAATGTACTTTGATTTTTTATTTTTTATTTTTTTTCCCTGTAAATTAGCTGTAATTCTGGCTCATGTGTGCTTACCTTATGAAAGATGAGCATAATGACTTATGGTAATAAAGTGCAGATGCAGGATGAGTCGTCATTATTAATCAAAATTTTCAGCTGTATCCAGCAATGAACTTCATACAACCATGTTTTTCCCTGCTGTGTACAGAATACAACAGCAGGTAACAGAAAACTAGAAAACTCTCTATTATGCTACAGTATTGGTTTTAAAAATACATTTGAATGATGACTGTAGTATGTTTAGCACCTTTCAGGCTTCAATCCATAACTGTCATTTTGAAAAAGATCTCCAAGTGCCATGGCTTTAATTTTTTTTCCCTTCAAAGAATGAGTTAATGGTTGAACTGAGAAAACCTGCTCACCGGAGTTACTTGGGAGGCAATTATCTGACAAGCTGGCAAAGATGAGAAATACCAGAACAGTTCTTCATCTGATTGAAATCATTCAGATCTGATCTTAATATAAACAGTTTTAGGATTTTTGGAAACTATTTTATTGATTATTTTCTTCCCATCAGTTGTGTTTGTTTGTACCTATTAAAGATGTGAACATGTTTCATGTAGTAACAGATTTACTTAGCAACTCATCAGCAAGAGATTTTTCTGTGTGCCTTTGCTTGATATTAACTTTCATTAGATGGGATTTAAAAAAAAAAAAAAAAAAAAAAAGAAATAAGTTTGCTAGTTTTCTGGATGAAATTTTAAGAAATTAGTGATTGATTTTGTTTGAAGTGCAGCACTGTATTTCATCAGCTTCTGGTTACTGGTGTGCTGGATGTGACGTATGATGGCTCAGTCATGTAGCTCAGATGATTAAAAGGGTGCTTTTAGTTTGTACTGATTTTAATGGGGTATCTGATAGGACTAATTTGTCCAGATAGATTAACTCAGATTTTCCCTCCACCCCCCACAAATCCTATATTCAGTCCATTCTGCAATCATTCTGAAATTCCTTGAAGTTAGAAGAAAATTTCTGAAATACAGAATCTCAGCCAGCTACTGAACAGTGTGGAAAGAGCAATGAGCCAGAGCATTGAAAGCAATGAGCACCTTAGTGGGCCTTTAACAAGCCCTAAAACTGCTAAGCAAGCAAATTAATATGTTTAAGATTTTACAAAGACCCATTTCTTTCGTAAGTTATATTGAGCAATAACCAGATTGAGCCACATTTTGATTTTACTGCACTGCTGTAAATCGATTTATTTCTGGCTCAGTTTTGATAGTCTGTCCCTTTGTCAGGCTTTACCCTATGAAAAGTGTAGAATGCAAAAAAACCCCACCAAACTGACCCAATTCTGCCCTCTCCTCCAGCTGAAGTACAGAAGTTTGTTTCCCATTTCTGGGACAAGTCTGAAAGAAATTTGCCTTTGTGAATTAAGCCATGGGCAGATTGATTCATTTCATCCTGTTGCTATTGAATATTGTTCTTGATCTAGTTGAAAGTTTGCAAAATGCTAGCTTTGCATTGCCAGGTCGCCGAGGAAGTGATCCAAAAATAATATAAAATGAAAGTCTTTGGTTTAATGTACCTTCCTGTTTGTTTGTGGGTTGTTTTGTTGTGTGGTGGTTTTGTGTTTTTTTTTTTTTGTTTGTTTTTTGTTTTGTTTTGTTTGGTTTTGTTTTTCCCCTTTAAAACAAAAGATGCTTTGGACTAAATGTCAGCAGAAGATTTGTTAGGAGGGTAGTGACACAGCTAGCTGTGAGCTGTGGGGGTGTGGGGAGGTGGTTGGTGGTGTCTCTCTTGCTGTCTGAAGGCAAGAATAAGCCCGGTGATACCAACAGCTGGCTTGCTAGTGACATTATTGCCGTGTTTGGCGGCTCTCGTGGGGGAAACCTGGCAGGGACTGGGAATCTGATGTTCTTGCTTGGAGCTAGGTTGATTTTGCCTCTGATTAATCTCATCCGTAAGGGGTGAGGTCTTCAACAGCAGAATTTTTTGGCCAGTTCTGTTGTTTATAATAATGGATAATTTTCACCTCTGGACTCTGGGCCTCTGCAGAAATAGTCTGTATGGATCTGAGTTCATTCTGTATTGCGCTGTCAGCATAGCTGTGATTTTCTTTGACAGTTACATCAGTGGGGAAGAGAAGAATGGAATTAGGTATGAAAAATTGCTTTCTTCTCCAGAGTTTCTAGAAAAAGGTCTTTGAAGCTGTAGTGTGAAATCTCTAGCACATCTGCAGATGATTTATACTAATAAAGACTAGCCAGCAAAACTCTGTTGGAGAAAATAATATTGGAAGAAAAAAAGCACAAAAAAATCAATTGTATGAGGAGACAGAATATTTAGTACTGAGTCATCTTCCCCAATCAGTGGGAGAATGGATTACATGACTAATAAAAAATCACCTCAAAGAGAACAGTTAAACCATGTACCATTTTGTTGGGCAGATCAGAAATACTGTAAATAACCTACCAATAATGGAATATGTGATTTTACAACAAACAAAATTTGCCATATGTGGAAAAAAAATATCTCAATTAAATGTATCACTTTATTCTTTTGTATACTAACAAGGCTATCCATTTGGCTTTTTTTTTTTTTTTTTTTTAAGTCAGTAATATAAATTGGTCCACCCACACAAAACATTGAACCGCTTAAAACACCTGCTGTCAAACTGAAGCCTGGGGATATATCCTTGAGGAGAAGGAATAGGAGGGTATGTTGATGATTAAGGATGGCAGACACATGAGGAGATGCAATCTGAGGGCAAAATTTTGGACGGTGGCTGAGCTTGAGGATGAAGATGTTTCTCTGCCTCTGCACTGTACTCCAGAGTGCCAAGCAGTGGATGTGTCAACACATGAACATACGTGTAAAGCAGGAGTTTTCATCACTGTGGTAGGCACAGCATTTAATGTTTCACATACCACAGCAAAGTGGTATCTGAATGCTGTGTAAATAGCCAGTGTCTTAGCCAGTGTGTGGTGCATGGCTGGGAGCTGCCATCACTCATGACACAGGATCATGAAGGCATCCTTGGTTTGCATGATGAGTTCTTTACTTAGGGCTTTGCCTTTGTTTCATAAAGTCAATAATGCAAATGCATGAGAATAAAGGTGAGGCCTGACCTTGTCCCCTTCAAGTGACTGGGAGAATGTCTTTGTCTTTCATAAGAGCTAAGGTCTACTTCCTGCTTCTGTTTTGTTCTTTTCATAACAGTTTTCAAAGTGCCTTTCACACACAAAAAGATAACAATTTTAATAGATTAAATATCAATAGTAAATGTTGTAGAAATAACTTTCATAAATAATAAAAAAAGGCTCATTTGTAAGTGTGTCCATATTCTTATTTAGTGGAGGACAATAAGGTGAGTTCTTCCTCTTCCCTGATGCATGCTGCTCCTCTTTCTCCTCAAATGGCAGAGGGTATGACAAAGCTTAGATTTTTGTACTACTCAGACAAAAGGCTTCACTGTGTTTTATCCACATGGCAAGAGAAGCAGAAACTGTGTAATATTACTTTGGAAAAAAAAAAAGACACAATTTAAATTTATGATCCGGACCTAAGGTGATTGAGCTCTGTGCTTCACATTAAGCAAGTTCGAATATCTCTTTTCTCTCTCCACCATCCTGAAGCACCTGCAAAACTGGAGATTAAAAGATGAGTTCAGTAGAAGAAGGGTTCTGAATCTGGGAATTTACTGGGGTTTTTTGTTTCGTTTTGATCTGGTTTTGTAATTTCTTAACCTTTAGATAGGTTTGCATAGCTCATGTAGCTGAAATTAATTTGCTCCTCACAAAATCAGGAATATCTGAAATCATCATTACTCTTTAACCTCTGTGAATGCATCTTTCCAGTCTCTGAAATGTAGTTGGATCATCTTTCCAAACTGTTTTCTACCATTGCAAGGACTAGAAGCCATTTTTCCTCAAGCTAGAGTTTATATGCTCGTTCAGAAACAACACTGACAACAAAACCATGTGATTCTTAGAACTGGAATTTAAAATAGGCTGTCAATTGTGTTAGGATTAAGAATTAAAAAAAAAAAAAAAAAAAAAAAAAGGAATTGGCAATTTACTATGAACGAGCATACTTTGATTCTGAAGCCCGCATTAAAACCCACAGTTAAAACAACTGCAAAGTTATCTTTTCCGTATTCAGTCAGATCAGTTTGGGATTCTTTTGCTGATTTTTAAAAAACATGCCTTCAGTTCTGATGAATCAGTGTATCTCAAAAGAGTAAACCAAGGATCCTAGCTCATCCCATACACCAGCCACAGGATTGCTTAGGAAGTTGTGATAGCATAGCCATAATGACTTTGAGTATCTTAAAACCATCATAGACAAAGTGTCTCAAAGTGTGGGAGAATGTGTGTTTGTTGCATAGGTGTGATCAAGGACATAATTTAACTTGTGGAAACACTGTTACCACTGATGAGGAATGGGGCGGAGAGAAGCCTCTTGGGGCTTTGAAATTCCAAAAAGCATGAAGTAAAGACTGAGTTTGTATGGCTGGTGAATAGCAAAACCATTCTTTTTCTTGCAAACTAAGTATATTTGCTACCGAATTCATCAAGCAGACCATAAGCATGGACGGTTGTCTCTCTCCCATATGACTGTAGAGGCCATTTTGGAGTGAAATCTTGCTACAGCCTGGGTGTGTAAAATACCCTCAATGGCCGGACTGCGGAGGACATTGAGTGCATGAGGTACGGCTCTTTCACAGCTCCTTGTATGCAGCACATCAGGGAGCACAGGACATGAATTCCAACGTCTGTGTAATTGGAGTCTCCCTATGGGCAAAATTTAGGTTAAGAGTAAGGAAATACCCTTCTACAATGAGCAGCAGGTTTCTAGTCAGGGCACACCTGTTCCTCCATGCTGAAGAGTGCAGGATAAAACAGGAATTGTTGGTGGAGAACAAGCATGTCAAGGAGAATCTAGGTTTAAAAGCAATTTAAACTAAACAGGAACAAGTCTTATTCTGTTTGCATGGATTTAATCAGGAACAACTACATGTGAAAACCACGATGATCCTCAGCTTGCAAATGAGATGTTTAACTATGAGTTGCAAAGTCTGGTCTCTTTACCACTGACTGCTAAATGGGAATAAATTGTTGGATATGCAATACCGATCTCATTATTTCAGAACTGTATTCCACTGCATTTTCTACTTTGCATGTAATTTTTTACTTCCACTTAAGTAATGCACAGTACTCTCAGTATACAGCCCTAGAAGTTTACAGCCTTGCTGCTGCTGCTCATTTATGTTATGACATCTAACACTGCTGGAATGATCAGCTCCTGCTCTGCTGTATTAACTAAAATGCTCTATCCTGGTGATACCCCATCATTCACTGAATTTCTTTGTACCACTGGGGAGAAACAGAAAGGGTAACTTTTAATTCTGTGCTAAAAATAAAGTACAGGATTTCAGTAAAGTTATGCTGGACAATAAAATAAATCTGAATTTGTCTCATTGTGTGAAGTGCCAGCTCTTGTAGTGTTATCATGAGCTTTATGCCTATTTGCTGCTGCACAGTATCAGCTCCTGCAGAAATATATTTCAGTTTTCTTTTCTTGAATTTTTTAAAGGGTAAGCTGTCAAACACTTCTGATGTTTGACAAATGCTGTGTAGTTAAGGATACTAAAATAAGATAATAACTGATAAGGGATAATCAAAAAGGAAAATGGAAATGGTCATATTTTAAAGTCTCCAGTGCAAATAAGTAGAAATCGACCTCCTGTTGTTAACCTTTCTGTATGCCCATCGTTCATTAGGCAGGGAGTTTAAAGTTTTTTGTTGAGATGTGTTTTTCAGATGTGGGCTATTTGTTTGGGGCTGTGGGAGAGTCCAAAGTAATCTGCTTGCTCCAGAGGAAGAAAGTAATGCCTTCTAGGGAGTATTCTTTTAGGGCTAAGAGAATGTCTTTCTATTTTTGTCGCAAAGCTATCACCTATGGTGTACTTCAGACCTTAAGAGGATCATCTTGATGGAGGAAAAAATGCTTGTTCTTTTATTAATAAAACACAGTGTATTATGTTTGTGCGGGTCCTTGCTGCTGCACAGAGGCATCCATTAAAGTCATTAAAAACTCATTGATACGTTTATTCTCACCACAATACACTAATAGCATTCAAAGCCATTAGTATCTGGCTATTGTGTATTTGCAAAAAGTTGCAGTGCTAGGTCAGCACACATGCTACTTTTCTGTGATAAATGAGCAATATTAATGTATCAGGCCAGAAACAGATTAAAAATATCTGTAGCGTCAGCTTTCTGTCTTACGTTTCACTTTTTTCTTTTCTCTTGCTACAGTTCTGAGGTAGGTGCTAATTAGTGTATCATAGGTATAGTAATTTTACATTATTATTTTCAATTTGAAATAATGATTAAATGTAGTTTGATAAACTTAGAAAATGAAGTGATGTAGTAAAAGATAGCTCCCTAACATGGTCAAAAGTCTCATATTCCTCCTTGCTGCTTCAGTAAACACAAAGAGTTAATATCTCACAGCACATTGCTAGAAATTGAGAACAAAACAAAATAATGTGTAATTCAGCAACAAACAAAATAATTTTCTATTTGTAGAGTGATCCCTTCTAATTTGGCCACTGGAACAACTAATAAATTCCTAAAATCATAAGTTTTCTCTGGAAAGCATCACTTTCTACAAAATATCCCAATGTATGCATGCTCTTCTGCCTCCACAGCTTATTTGCATGAGGTAGGTTTGTCCATGTTTCCATGAAAACAAATGCCAAACCTCCTGCTGAATTTATTTATCAAATGTTGCATAAAAACTGGATGCCATATTCTGTTCATTTATTCCCACTGGATTTTCATTGGCTGAAGTTAAAAGGTGGAATTTTAGCCTGGCTGAAGTGAATAACATGTATCTTAGTTTAATTGCTCCAGGATTTGACCCCAAGTATTCTGCTTATTATCTCATATTCATTTCCATGACAGCTAATTGTGATGTCACAAATCAGAGGCATCGTGGATAAGACAGACATCAAGAAGAGGTACATTTCAAAGCAACATAGGTAGTGATTTATTTTAAACATGTCCTGTAATAAAATAAATGGTGGAAAATCAGTGATGTTTAAAGATATTTCACAACCTTCTGTTAGAAAGAGTTGGTATTTTTATTAGGTAGAGGTGAAAATGAAAAGGAAGTTTATAAATTTCATCACGATTTTTAGCATAATTGTAACTACATGTATCACTTTGCTATGCTAAATTTTGATCTGAACGATGTGCAGGCACCAACCGATACAAGATCAAGGTTTTTCTTTCTATTTTGATTCCAAAAGTGTTGTCCACTGTCACAGGAGAAGTGAACTTAATCAGATGTGACTTGACTTTACATCTGCACAGGAGGTTATCTCTTGTAAAAGGGTAGAGTTGTGAATGAAACCTTTGTCTTCAGCTTCCTTGTAATCCTGCAATACAGGTGAGCATGTTAGCTCAGTTGGAATAATGGGCTGATTTTCTAAAGATGAAAAATAATATTAACCCCCTTCCTCTTTTTAAGTTCTCAGTTCTGTACTTCCTTAGATTTCACACTACCTGCCTTGGTTTTAGCAACTCTGATTTCAGTCTGTCACCTTCCCTGGCTAAATACAAAAACCGATACTCTTCTCTCCTCGAAGAAGAATATTCAAGAAATACAATCCCAGTGAGAGTGCTGGTTTGTAGCAGCAGGGATTCTTTTTTCTTGTCATTTTCTTAATTCGGTCTCTGTTTCAAATCTTTATCAGCACCTGTCCTTTTAAGGAAACAGATTAAAATGTCTGAGGGTAAATGGAGGATTGATTTGGTGTGAATGTACAGCTCCTGTGCTTTTACAATACATGCAATTATGAACAGGCATACCACATGCTTTAACATTCTTACCGACTCTACCTGCTTTGCTCCCTTGCCTTTGTGCATGCTGATTTTAGTTCTCCTTGAACCATATTAAGCATAACTTAAATGTATATTTGAAAATAAATTATATATTTTTTTTCTAAGAAAAGGGAGCAGGTGAGGTTGTTGTATGAAATTTTGGATCATCCAGTCAGTGCTGGAGAGAGCTTATCTGCTAGGAAACTATGGAGGTATACAAGGAGTAAATACTAAAGATACTTGGTTTAATAAAATGATAACAATATTCTGAAATATTACAGAATATATTGCTGTAGCTCAAATATATTGATGACTGTCTGACTAGGTTAGAGATAAAAGCAGTAGACATGCATTTGCTCTGTTTGCTCTCATTTAATTTCATCATAGTGAGTCACATAGGCATCAAGATTTATATGTGTCTGATAAGTAGTCAGGATAGAGAGTGCTAATGATGGTTGTAATGCTTTCTAGAATTCTATTTCTTCTGACTTTGGTTGACATTGTGACTCTAAATACTGCAGACTCTGTAAATTAGAAAGTGGAAGACAGGGGAGGGGAGAACCTGCCTCAGAATTCACACCATATTCATCAATATTTAGTCATCCATAGGCTGATTTTTAAAATTTATTTATTTCCCTGTGTGTCTGGACAGGCAAAATGCATGGTGCTCCTCAGGGAATATTTATCAGATTGGTGTGCATTATCAGGAAAAATTCAGGGAAAGTAAGTCATAAAACATGCTGAGGTTTTTTGTACACTTATAACATTTATCCTTCAATTCAAAGAAAATCCTTTTCGCCAGCGATCAGTACAGAATGGAAAGAATTGGCTGAGTCTTACTGATTCACGTGGGACAACTGTCTCTAGCACAATCTGTTTATGCTGATGGCCCTAGCGCTGACACGACAGATGCTTGGAAAGCTGCTGTCTCTACTGCCGCTGTTGTTGACACCATTGCAAATTCTTAAAAGAGACTTGCAATGAGTCTTACTCTGGTTGAAAAAAAGACCCACAGTTAAAAACAAGGCAGTCTTTTACAGCCTGATCCTATGGGATCTCTCTTGCCATCTATGAGCTTTTGGACGGTCTTAATTGTAGGTATTGTGGGTTGGAGGTCTTCACCTTTTTAAGTGTCTGTGGTGTTGATTAATAGGAGAATTCAGAATATTGTGAAGTTTTTACACATTTCTTACTGTCTTCATTTATATGACTTGTGTGTCTGCTGCTGTTGTAGCAGTGGTCCTTGGAGGAACTGCTTTTCCAGGAGATGAACAAAGACAGGAGCAGCCAAAAAAACCATGGAAAAAGATAGCTATGGGCAGTTTCCACGGCTCTTAATAAGTAGCAAGTATAGCACACAAAATCAATAAAAGCCCCTTGTCTACCCTCTTACTTCCACAACCCTCTCCTGAAATCCAAAAGAAAAAAGATGGAAGAATAAAATGTTTATCTTCAATGTGCCTGTCTGTTAGGTATATCCTATGGCTGACAGCAAGGTTCTTTTCCACTTTATCATTTCATGCTTGTTTAGGTGGAGGTGTAGAGAAGTCAGTACTTCCATTTAATTCTATCGGCTGTTAGAAAGTATTCTCTATCCTCGTGATATTTTCCTTTGAGCAGTGTAAATTTTTCTGAAATTGCACAGATTTTGCTGAAGGCTGTTGTTGCTGTTTAGTGTATTAATGCCTACAAGTTTCAGCCAGACTCGAGAAGAGGAATCACTTGATTCTGAGATGCTAGTGTGAATGGGAATGTATCCCCCTTTGCTCCTATTGCTCATTATCTAACCAGAGAAGATAGAGAAAACAAGAGAAATTAAGTGAGTTGTCTATGGCCACAAAGCTCTTAAGTGCCAAAGTGGGAGATAGATCCCAAATACAAATTTCAACTTAGTACCCTTATTCCTGAGCAATGCTACTTCTAAATTTTCTTCTATGAATAAAACTGTTTAGCTTGCAAAAATGGCCAATTATCTACTGTAGTTAACAGAGTAGTAGAATGACATTTCAAAGTGAAATAAAATCAGGTGTGGTTTTGTCCCACTTTTACTTCAATGTCTGTTTAGAACAGAACAGAGGTCAGAAAAACTAAATTTTTGGGCTGTACCATACCTCATCATGACTAATGAAAGTTGAAAGAGTATCCACCTTTCTGCAACTCTTCCTATGAAAGCTACTTCAAGTCTGATTGTTACCATTGCAAAGAGAAGGATACAAAATAGACATTAGGCTTATAGACATTTGAATAAATTAATTTTCAAGAAAAGCCAGTATTTCGAGTTTTGCTCATATTTAAACATACACAACCAGCTGGAACAATGTCTGAAAATAATGACTAAATTTATCTTTTCAAACACTTTTCATGATGTGACATAAGGACATTGTACACATATTGTTGTCAACTCAGTTTCTTCAGAACAAGGGCCTATGAAGACAGACACAGTGAAAAATTATATTATGTTCCCTGGTGAGGGAATAGTCATTTAAAATTGGCAGACAGGTTCAGTGTACTCAGTGACAGGAAGTCAGTCTGAAGAAGATGAGGCAGTAAGATGCTAGAAAGCCTGGAAGAACAGTATACAGATCCTCTGATATAAAAATGAGAAGCTAGAAAAGATAAAATGAATTATTATGAGAGCAAGTTAGTATGGTCATCTTCTTTCAAGAAATAGGTACTTCAATGGAAAACTTACTCAAGTTCTTTGAAAATGTAATATAATTTTATTTAAAGAAATGAAGAATAAAGAAAATTATTTCAGTTTTAATCTGTCTTTGATGAAAAGAGAAAATTAAGGAGATAATGCAGATGTATGGGTTGCCAAATGTTATGTTACTCTTTTCTGCAGAAAAATTGCCTTTTCCCATCCCACTGAAGTATTTAAGGCTACAGCCTTAATAAAGCAAACCTAAACCCCACAGAATTAAGGTGTCTGTCCAGAAATTTAACAACTAAAAGCAGCAGAAGTTTTCATCACCTATTTGACCTTCATGAGAACAGCAGTGCAATCAATCTTCTAAGTTTAACAGAACTGGTATAAAACTTGAGCAGGAGACATAAATTTTGCTGCATATGCAAAGAGCTGCATGTAAATGGACTATATACCTGTCGAATCTTTAGCTGAACAATATAGACTGAGATAATACCAAAAGTCAATCCCTTCCTCAAGTTTTGTGTTATTGGATTTGATTTACTAGTAAAACCACATAAACCCTACATAATCTTCTTGCATTCTGAGTCTGTCTGATGTTTTTCTTTGTCCCCTGTTCTCTTCTGATTTTCTCATCTGAAAGAGGTGTCTCACTTCTTTATATTAGTGGGAGCTACTCATTTACCAGCATGACTTGGCATTTGTTGTCTTCATTCTTAAGATTGTGAGATTTTGGTGTTTCTGCTTTTTTTTTTTTTTTTTTTTTTTTTAAAGCAGGGCAGAACACATGAACTCTTTTTTTTTCTATATAAAAACGCCAATCTGTTATAGAGTGTTACAAAGAGAAAAGGAGTATTTTATTTTCATATGCCAAGGGTCATAAATAAAAATGCTATGTGCTTAAGCACTGTTGGGAATAAATTATATGAAGTTTTAGGACAATTACTATATGATTGATTAGACTATGGGCTTTGCTGCCAAAGGATGTTGTAGAAACATCATCATGGAAAAGGTCAAGAATCTGTATTTCTAAATTGTACAGCAGTAGCCCTTAATTCTGCAAACCAGCTATGGATGGCAGAAAATTTTATAGCAGCTTCACTGCAAATAAAAAACAGAGGCTGTAAGTGAATTCAGTACTAAAAAAAAAGAAAAAACCCCCAAAAACCAAAACCAAAACCAATCAGTACAGCAATGCTAGCATTACGTATTTTCACATTAAATTCCATTTCTTTTTCGACTAGCTCCCATTTTCAGACCTTGATGAAACAGTTTTTTTGATTGCTAATCTACAATACGTGCGATGTTCATGACTGAAAACCCAGCACTAAGTATGGGCTGTACTTCTTGAAAAACATAAGTGCAAAGGACAGATGGGAAGATATATTGGTTTAAGTCCATCCAGAGGTACTTGTCAGGTACCTTACTGATTGTAAACCAGTATGCAGGCAGTGATGATATACATTTGGGCTCATTCCTGCAAATATGTACAATAAAGTCACCCTGTGTGTCACTGATGTCAAGTGCGTGGGTACACATAGTCAAAACCTCTCCCTGCATTTGAGAAAGATTCCAGTGAGCTTTGCATTCCTTTTACATCTTAGTCCTCCTTGCTCTGAATGGCATTTTATTTTGACAAAGTTATCAGTAATCATCAAATATCTTAAAAGCTGCAGGTTAAATGCGGAATAGAGTGTCAACTACTTATGGGCCTTATAAGGTCCTTATAAGGAAACCAAAAGAGCCCAAAAATGCCTTATTAATTCAACATCAGAATTAGTGGCTGAGCAAAGGGGTTGGCACCCTTTGTCATGAGGGAAGTGGATTGTTAATTAGGGATTCCCAGATCCCACAGAAGTGCCCATAATTAATGCTTATTGTTGCTTCATGCATATAGTGGCAAAAAGCCCAATATATGGCTTTGCATCTGCTATTTCGGTTATGTCATATGTCAGTTTGTTCCAAAGTTTGAAGAAAGATGAGACATGGAAAGACAAATAGAGGGTGTTGGTTTTTTTCCCTTTCTTTTAAGAATTAGTGTTAACTTGGTAAAGTCATTAATAACTTAGCTTTCCTCAGTCACTAATAACTAATTGGCTCCACCTGAACTCTTGAACTCTTTGCTACTCCTACCATTAATTTTTGGATGCATAATAGGTCAGTATAGAGGTTTATATTGTTGACATATGAATGCTTGTAAAGCATGCACATGTGTACGCACGTAGCCACAAACATAGACATGCTCACTTTCTTCAAATGGGTGTTCTATCTATACTGCTGCTGTAATGCAGTAAATTGACAGCTAACGTTTGCATTCATATCAAATTAATTTTCATTATCTTCCACATAAATGTCACAATAGCCTAACATAATCGTAAACAACCTAACTTCACCAGTATTTTATTCTGAATTTAGATAACTAGTTACAGTACACCGGTTCCCTACTCAAAGGCTCAGATATGCCAACCTCAGCTTGATGTCTCATTCCCTGTAGGCATACATTACTCATTTCAGTTCAGTCACTGAGACTTTGTGTGACTAGCTATAAAAAGCTCTACAATGCTATGTCTATGGATCTATTTGGTACTTGATAGAGGCAGATCTGGTAGAGAATTGTGGATAATCTACTGTTCTTATTTCTCATCACTACCCAGCTATCATGGAATGCTAGATAAACTGCTTGCATATGAAAACATATGGAGATAAGGAGATATTTTATGAGGCTATGCAGTTGGGTGCCATTTGAAGATTACTGGTAATTTTTATGACTGGATGCTTTATATGTTGGCATGCCAGGACAAGTAACTGAAAGCAGGATTTATTTTGAAGTTGTCACCTGGAGAGCTATTCCACTAACCATTTGCAAGAGGCTCAGGCTGGGTTCATAAACATTGTTTGTTTGGTCTTACTTGAGGTGGTGTATAGTATACAGGACATCTGTGTGGGCTGGCAGATGTGTTACGGGAGCCACAGAAGACCTATACTCTTTAGGACCACTAGCTGAGGACCTGGCAGGATAGTCATTCTCAGAATGGACTAGGCAATTACATTTAGGCAGCTCAGAATTGAGCCCTGGGTCTCCATAGACTCCAGTGAGAACTTAGGTACTCATTACGCAAGTAACCACTAACATATTGACACTGAAATTTAGGTGTTGTAATCTTGGGAGAAATCACATCCTGAATATTTAATCAGTGGCCTGTTTTCAGCTAGGCAGTGGAGATCAACGGATTAATTAGGATGACTTCTCCAAAAATATTCCCACTCTGTATCACATTGCTGCAGTTTCTGTTGTTGTTTCTCTCTCAACAGCCCTTTTTTTTTCCTGCTGAAGTCCTCAAGTTGGACTCAGGATGCCCAGGTTGCAGTCTGACTTTGTATTTAAATCCAGTGTCAGAGTTGGCCAATCTTTTTTCTTTGTGCACCTTTTCTGTCACTGTCTCAGAGGAAACCCATTTCGGATCAGTAGGTCTGTTGGACTGGTGTGCTTACTGGTGATAAGGAGCTGGGTTGCATAATGGGAATTCATCTGGCTGAGCAATTAGAATAAAATTGGGAAGAGAAGGGGAGGAACTGATCCCTGAGTGAGGACTGCATGACTGTTTTGTTTCCCATTGTTTAGCCTTATTCCTTGACTCCTAGTGGGACCTCCACAGGCACTCTACTCTCTAAATTTGTTCCATCTTTGTTTTTCTTATAAAATTATCTTTAATTAAAATTTATTTATATTTGTGTTTTTATCATTCAGAAAAAATATTAATATTTAACACAGAAAATTGCAAGAATGAGGAAGAAGGACAGTGGTACTAGAGGACCAGGATTCTTTTGAGTAATGTAGCAGAACTGAAGATGGAAATGTATCAGAGGCCAGGGAGATATCGGGGAATGATTTCTGTCACTGACTATATCTGCTGTCCCCTGGGCCATTGCCATGACTTTCACGCCTTCTTGAGATACGTTTTATTTCTTTCTTGGCATTCCATCCTTTTGAGAATGAATGATTTTTGAATAGAGCTGCCTAACTGAAAGCCTTAAATACCACCTTAAGTGGAAAACTGAATTCTGCCATGGGCTGTGAGGGCAATTCCCTAACATGGACAGTATTTCTTCTGGGAGCTACATACGTATTATATGAGGACAAATCGGAACCCATTGCCTGTTACTGAACTTTATATGAGTTTACTTTTTCTCCCCTCAGTTCTGTAAACCAGCTTTTTTTTTTCCCTTTTTTTTCTGTTTTCTTTTTTTGTTTGTGACTATAACAACTTGCTTCCTTCATTGTTTCTCTTTCAGTATCTTGTTCTTTTTCAAAGAATTGTGCAGTTTCTTGGGCGCTGATGAACCAACATCAATGAATCTGTCTTTTTAACAAGCTATACATAGCTGTTTGAAGAATTACTTGCACAGAAAAATAAATCATTTGAGTTACAAATTGTTCACAGTTAGGATGCTGAGTCAGTTCTACATCTGTTACATAATTTATGTACTGATTTGTCAATCAAAGCCAACAATTAAAGCTTCTCCAGATAAAGAATTCTTGTTTTCCCCTCATGATGGTGTCACTAGCAAGGAGCATGGAATGATACAAGTGAATCCGTAAAGCAAAACAGTTACTCCTCTGGACTTGATGTCTGCACTAAATAAATTTCGGGGGAGTTTGTTTGGGGTAGGTCTAGTGTGATCCAGTTGTGGTTGAAGTGTATTAGTTTCACTCTTGGAACATATCTTCTGGTTATTTTCTTCTGAAAGCAAACCAGTTCACATACTCTGAGACTACTTTGATGTGAACCAAAACATGGTAAGCAGGTATGACTGGGAAATCACTTCAAAAGTGCACTCTGCATCCAAACAGAAGTGCTAATATTGATGCATTCATGCTATATTAGCATTCTTTCTATTCCCTTTCAGTTTTTGAAGTTGAAACCCCAGAGACAAATAAATAAAGATAATAAAAGACACAAATAGGAATTCTAACATTCCAGATAATTAAAAGTTTTGTAAATGCCTTGGAACATCAGTGTTCTTGGATATATGCATGACAGCTGGTGAGATGCAATGGAAATTACTCATGTGTCCATACTGCAGTCTTTGTTATGACATACCTGAGCTGGCTACATAGTCAGTGACACCTGCACATAGACCCTCTAATAGTCAGTGTTTGGAATGTGTTATTTACTCAGCTTCTTGGGCTTTTGAAAGCCACACAGACTTGTCTGCTGCAGTGGCATTACTGTCAGCATTACTCAGACTCAGTATTGGTGTGGCTGAATCTGTACAAGCTACAGCTATGCAAGGAATTGTGTGGAATACACGTGCAATGTGTATACTTGTAAGAAATAAAACATGCTTTAACATTCAGGTGAAGAGTCACTTGGATGATGTCTGATAGTTTATGAAAATAATTTGATAAATTAATGAAATAAAAGTTTGTCAGGGAATATTAAGCAAAGAGACAAAGATGGCTGATAGCTCAAGATTGCTAGCACCTGGATGTTGGGTGTGGGTCCCCTCTGCCTCTGCCCTGCTCTTTCTTTCCTTTTGTAAGCATCTGGCATAAGTCATGGTCAGAAACAAGCAAGTGGTCTAGGTGGACCTTTGATCTTCCTCATTTGCCTTGTCTTTGTTGCATGATTCAGGCCATGCAACATCCATGGTCCAAGACACCTATTATTTCAGTGTGTTTGGATCAAGCCCTCAGGGCTGTAATTGCTCAGCTAACGCCACTAAGTTTTCAGAAATTTGCACATGGTGCTAGTGAACCTGGGCATTGTATGTGCACAGAGCTGTTCCCTTAGGGATTTTAAAGGATTAAATATAATAGTAGTGTACACTGAAACAGAAAGTGTGATAATCTTAGTTAAAGCACTTGATTAGGTGGCAGAAGCAGTATTGGAAGTTCACGGCATTTTCAGTGAAAAAAATCTTTTGTATGGTTAGATGAATATCCTCTTGTCTTCTCTAAGAAAAAGAAAGTTCATGTTTTAAGATTACTCCATGCTGGCTCCATAAAGCTTACTTGGGTATGTAGCTCCTTTGTTTCGCAGTGGCATTTAATCACTTGCAGTATCATACACTCTTCAACCATGCACATTATCCCTTAATTATATATGACTAAGCCCCTGGACTACAAGACATATTGTTTGTTCAAACGCACTTACAAATCCATTTTCTTATCAGTTCTTTGCTGAACATTTACACAACGGGGTACTGTTTAAATATGAAAATAAACCTTTTTTTTAAAAAATTGTTTGACCCACCCACCTGGCCTCCATCTGTGATTGTTCTGTCTCTGCAATCTGTTGTCTGCTTTTCCTCAGCGTGTTCTTTATCTTTTTTGGATGGTTGCTATCTTTGAGTGGCTTTATTGCCCCTCCCTATTTTCCCTGTGCTTAGTAGAAAGTGACATTTCCAAATCATAAGGATCAGCCAGGCAGATATGATACACTCTCTGCTATAAGACACACTTCTGCTCAGAGTATGCAATTAGTAAAGACAACTTCATTTCACAGTATCACAACTTATGCTGTACTATTTGGAACTAAAGCATTGCGTGAATCTGGGAAATTTTCTCATAAAAACTTGTAGCAGATAAATTTGTCGGAGTTGGCAATGTCTTTTCTTGCCACAGACTTACTGAAGCAAACCCAGAAGTTTCTTCATGTTTTATTACAGTTCAGTTTTGTATCAGTGAATTACTATGGTAATGCTTTTCCTTTATATTTTTATTTTTCCATTAAAGGGGAGTTGTGTGTTTGTAATCTCTTAATAAACCAATACTCTAATCTTTAGATAAAGAGGTTAAATCCTTTTTTATTTTGAAATATTACATTTAAATACTTACACAGACAGTTTACGTTTCCAGTCTGTGCACCGATAAAAATTTTGTTGGCGTCAATGAACCTAGAAGGGAATCCCTTCTTAAAGAAATTAGATTGTATTTTTTATTTCCTTTCTGGAAGTATTTGTATTTCTTCCCATTCCAAGGCAAATGTAGCTGCTGAGAACAGTTACTTTTTTGCATTAAAGTTCCTCCAAAAGCAGCACAATGGACGGATAGGCATGAGCATATTTTTCTGAGTAATTAGGAACATCAACATTAAATGTAGGAATATCTGAAACCAGGATATGCAGCTGAAGTTATTTTTAGATTCTGTAGCCATTGTGTGGAAATGAAGTCATTTCTCTCTTGTGGGTTCTTAGAAGCTGGTCTTTTGTTTGAATGGATTTGCCTGCTGTATAATGATGGCCTTGAGGAATGTGTTACAGAAACCTGTGAAAAATTTCTTCTGGATTGAGGCCTGGAATGGTAATGGTAGGTCATTGTCCAAAGGAAACAAAAATGTGTTATTAAGTTATTTTAATTTAATTTCAATTGGAAAGCTTATAGAGATGCCTGCTTCTGTTCTATTTTATGTGTAAGCCCTCCAGGTTTATTTCTTGCCAGTGAAATTATTAAGCACCATTAGAGCTAAATTAAACATTCACATCAAGTTGATTGTCTCAAAGCTTCAGGAAGTCTACGGATGTATTTGCACTACTTCTTTTACAGAGAACTTTATCCTTGAACCATACGATCTAAGACTCCCCCAAAAGACATCCGTTATTTTGCAAGGGAGAAAACAATGAAAGGTTTTCAGATTATCTGAGGCCTTCACAGGAAACTCTCCCATTATATTTTTATCTGGACAGTTGTTGTAATGCAGGATTTTGGGGCTAGGAGGGAGTCATCTGTGTAAAGAGAGTTTCTATGGCATAAAGATAGACAGAATGGGTAAACCTAGTACTGTTCTCTCCACGGAAGTACAAGAAGCTACTCAGATTATATTTTTACTAACTGCATTTTATTAGTGCGTTGATTAAGCATTTCTGATGAAGGAAGTGTTTCCACCATTTCTTGGACCCCTGTTCCTGTGCTGTGCCTTCACAGACATTTAGTGGCTGTAGAGTTAACTGGACTGAGGAACCAATAAAAAACCCAGCACAAAGTTAGTTTTACAGTAGTATATCAGAAGGTTTTGTAAATAAGGCATTAGTGACATGTGAATGATTGTGCCTGTATAATAAAATATTTTTTATGTCTTGCAGAAATAGATTGCCGTTGGGGAACTCCTTTGTCAGCATAGGTGAATTTACATTGTACTTTGGACATCAGTGTTAAGTCTTTGAGCAAAACCCGACTGACTGAGTGTCCAGGCTTTTAGAGACAAGTGTTACATGAACTATGTGGTATTCCGGGAAGGAAAACTTGGCCTGGTATCATCCAGCTGTCCTGAGCCAACACTGTCCCACTCATGCCTGCCCATGGTTGGTGTCAGTCAGGAAGGTCAATATATGGACTCTCCTGGAAAGTTGCAGAGGAGCAAATTCAGTCTGTAGACAGCCTGAGAAGTTCCTAGTTGCAGGCATCTGCTCTTCCTGGGGCAGCATAAACTGTCTGTCCCCCACAGCCGTGGGACTTGTCCACTGAGGAACAGCTCTGAGAGATGAGAGGCAAGTTGGAAACTTTGATCTCTGCATACATAGATCTCTTTGGCTGGAAGACCTGGCTGATGTGTCTATCATAGACCAAAACTTATCCCTATTTCCATTATCCCTCTGATGGTAATTTAGAAGCACCTCCACCAGAAAATCTATCAACATGAGTCTTCCCTTCACCATTTCATGCTGCTTCTTTTGAAAGTTTCTTGGTGTTGCCCCTGGGAAAGAATAAGGGTATCCAGGGATTGAGAGTGTTTTTGCAGACATTTGGAAACTGCTTTTGTGAGGTTTGGTGAAAAGCACCGTGACTTCCTGATTAGAGGACTCTGACAGCCAAATTGACAAGACTATGACTATTCATTTGGCAAGGGAGATGAGAGCCTTTGGGGGGCTTAATAGGCATTATCGACGCTCATGTCAGGAGATACGTCCACTGCTCCACACAAAAGGTTGTTATATTGTAGTTGTGTGCAGTGGTGCTGCACAGTGAGGTTGCTATTTAGACAGAGGCAGGTTTGGGGTTTTTTTTAGTTTGTTTGTTTGTTTGTTTGTTTGTTTTTGTTTGTTAGATTTGAGGTAATAAAGCTAAAAGTCTAAAATAATGGAGTTCCTTAAAAACATCAGTAAAAGAGGAAAAAAATAACAGGTCTTACATTGTAACCAATATTTTCAGATTCCACTGTACAATTATACCTTTAATATTATAGAATCATAGAATCATTAGGTTGGAAAATACCTTAACCTAACCTCTTAACCTAACACTGCCAAGTCCACCACTAAACCATGTGCCTAAGCACATCTACATGTCTTTAAACACCTCCAGGGATGGTGACTTCACCACTTCCCTGAGCATCCTTTTCCAGTGTTTGACAACCTTTTCGGTGAAGAAATTTTTCTTAATATCCAGTCTAAACTTGCCCTGGTGCAACTTGAGGCCATTTCCTCTTGTCCTATCACTTGTTTCTTAGGAGAAGTGACCATCACCCACCTTGCTACAACCTCCTATCAGGTAGTTGTAGGAAGTGATAAGGTCTCCCCTGAGTCTCCTTTTCTCTAGGCTAAACAACCCCAGTTCTCTCAGATGTTCCTCTTAAGAGTTGTGCTCTAGACCCTTCAGCAGCTTCATTGCTCTTCTTTGGACACACTCCAGCACCTCAACATCTTTCTTTTAGTGAGGGGTCCAAACTGAGCACAATATTCAAGGTTAAAGATTTATTTAATTAAATCCAAAGACCTTTGCTACTTTGGAAAGCCAGACAAGAAGACCATGGGAATCTCATTGGCTTTAAATTCAAAGATATTTTTTCAATTTTTTTTTTTAATATTTTCCAAATTATTTAACAATGTTCAGATTTTAATGTATTTTTATTTATAAAAGAAGCAAATCCAAAATACATCCCACCACTGCTTGGAGTTTTTTTGATGTATTTTGTTCTCTTTAGAAAGCAGCAAGAAACCTTCCCTAAGACATGTTAGCAATCCCAAAGCCTGAGTGCGCATTAAACACCTTGAAGTGGTTTTTTGTGTATGGACAGACAAGGTATGTCTGTACAAAACCTGTACGGTACCTATATTGCCACTGTCAAAGTCACTGCTGAACTCAGTAAACTCAGTTTATTATTTAAGTGGCAACACTGTAAGTTGACCTAGCTACACTGGAGACTATAAGGAATTTTTTGGAGCTTCATTGTTTGAGCTACACCCCAAGAACAGGGAAGCTCATGAAAACAATCTATTGCATTAAATTAATCAACAGTATATTTTATTTTCTTATGGCTGTTAGAGTTTAATTTTGTACAAGTTCAGGAAAAAAAAGAGACAAAGACATTAATACAGGAATGTGACAAATTTAGCATAAATTTTTCATACATGTGTTTAGAAAAAAGCCTACCACTTACACTGTGGTTTTCATAGCCAATTTCTTTTCATTGAAGCAATGTTTCTTGTCTACTGATGCATCTAAGGGATGTGTTATTCTGCTCAGTTAATCATACAACTTTCCTATCAATCAGAGCATCATGACTTCCATATCATAAGTTAGTTGGTGGTCTTAGATTTGCTGAATTCTTAGTCACTGTAGTTTTAACAGATTTTTAGTAAAAATTTAAAAAAGTTCTTAATTAAATATTACCAAATCAGTAAAAGAGGAGAAAACAAAAAACAAAACCCGAAGATGCAGAAGCTATGAGCAAATCAAGTGCATTTTTTTCATTGATTCTCTGACTGGTTGGGAACCTTCTGACAAGACAGGTAAAATTTCTACTGCTGACAAAACTTCAGGCATGGATTCATTTTATTTGATGAACCTATACCTATTGGAGAACCTACACCATGTCCTGTAAAGTATGAAGCTTTTTCTCCCAGTCTGACTAATCAGTTGAGCTGTCACTCAACTCTGCACAGAAGCTCCCTGAGCACCTTGCAAACCTAATCTTGAAGGAAGGGCATGGGGAAGGAAAAAAAAAAGGAGAAGAATGAACAGGAAAGCAAGAATATCATTTCTCCTTTCATTTCTCTAACCCACTTTTCAACTCTGTTTAGTAATAGAGTTCATCTGTCTGCATTTTTGTGTCTTTGTATCTCTCGCATGTTAATTTCCGCCCAGTTTTCATGGTGGCTTTATATTTGTGGTTCCAGTGAAGTACATGCTCAAGTCCTTGCAAACTCTGAAAATCTAGAGAAACATTATGTCATAGCCTCAATGCACAACTTTTAATTTACCCATTTAATTAATTCTGCTCAGACTACGCTAGAGTTTCTTTAATTGCTATTTAAATGTAGTCTTTTATGTACTTATTCAGGATCATTAGACTCAAAGTAATTTCACTGTTACAGTATAGTGACATTGGGTATTTTTTGATTTGTGAGATATTTTCTTCAGCTTGCTTACCCTGTCCTTGTGTATAAATTAGCCAGGCAAACACCACAGTATTTCTTTGTGCCTGTGTTTCTTTGCAACTAGATAAGTTAAAATGGCACAGATAATGACATACTCAGTTTGTGGGTTTTTTTGGTTTGTGTTTTTTTTTTTTTTTTTTTTAAGCAAATTTGTAGAAAAGTAAAGGTTTCATTTCATTCAGTGGAAAAATTGGAATAAGTTACTATTACTTATCAAACATTCTATTTACATATCTCTATTTGTGTGAACAGCAGCATCTGAACATCTCTCAAAAGACATTAGCAGGACTTGGGACAACAAGGGCATATTAGGTTTGGGAAATGAATACGAGGTCTGAGAGATTCCTGACAGGCAACAGCAAACATTCAGTGGATGATGGTATGCAGCCATGGGACAACCCTATTTGGATATGTCATTCACACTATAGCTGAGGCACCATTAAGACTCTTGAGTTTACTCTGGCTAAACCATACAAAATAATTCCTTGGTTGAATCAGGAATAATCTTTAGATGCTATTGCAGTTTAAAAATCAAGCTAAAATAAACATCTTTTTCAGCTAGACATTTATCATTGCATAGTAGTTAGACAAATAAAATACTACAGTTTAAGCTCCTTATAAAACAATATATATTAGGTGCCTGAGAAGGCATAACAGATGCCATTTCTCACTATAAAAGTAATTTACAGTTTCAAACATAGTCATGACTTGAACATACACAAATTATATGGAAAAAGGGATCAGAGGTTATAAAGTCTCCTTTTGTTACTGGATTTCTTATGTCTAGTATTTCACACTGAAATCCACATTTGGGAATTATTTTATAATGGTCTGCTTTCAGTTTATCTAAATCTTTCAGATACTTTGGTTAAAAAGTGCCTGTGGCTGATATTGTGATCTAGCAGCCAAGGATCCTGTAAGAGAACAATGCCCCCCAAATTATTTTCAAATTTTTATCTTTGATACTGTGGAAGATTAAACATTTTGTATTTTTGGTGTCTCCCATGACAAATTGTCATATGTTTGTAGCAGGTTAATAGAGTAGGGGGTTGACAAATCCTGCTATAATCACTACCCCATGTTGTTTTCATCCTCCTTGTCTGCTGCTCATTTTTGTTGTGAAAAACCCTAATATATCAGTGACAGGAGGTATGTATTTGTGGTTGACTGTTATAATTACTCCCACTGAGGCACTGTCAATAGGATTAAAATAAAGATTCTGGACCTGTCCATCGCAGATGAGGTCAGCAACACTAGCAGTGGGAGTACTGTTTCTGCAAGCTGTGCTTTCAGTCCTGAGTTGCGGAACCACAGACATTAATATGAAGCCAATATTTGAAAGCTCCAGTGGAGAAAGACCAGCCTTTTTTTCTGCATTAGCTAAAATATCCATCTGTAATAAATAATCTAGCAACATCCATCTATGTCCTTAACATACATACCTGCATGTTAATTTTCAAATGTATCAGAGCCCCAGAGATTTCCAATTACAGAACAATCCATTTTGCATTTTATAATTAATAAAGTCTTTGCAGCTGCATAACTTCATCGAGGAAACATCTGCACAAACTCCTTGTATATACATAATTTCTGTGGAAAGGGGGTTAGCTGAATTGTCTTTAATGTTCACAGGTTTGGTGATGGTAGAAATAGAGAGCTGATAATGCAAAACAAATCACAAGAATGGGAGCTTATGTCCACACAGACATAAAACAAACTCTAGCCCACTGCCTGTAGGAAAAAATACAATGTATAGCATCACTTTAACATATAGCCATTTTACTTTATTCAAGTAAAGAGGAGGGAAGAACCCAAGGGAAAACCTGAGCTCTCCCAAGGTGGGCAGTCATTTTGCTGTGGTTCTCAGTGGGACCAGGCTGTTATTCCAAGTTTGTAAGGAATAGTGCTGCTGCTGAAACTCTGTGAGTACTCCTTTGCCATCCTTTGATGATGACTTTGAAAAAGTATCTGTTTTTAAATGTTAGTCTCACCTTCTTCAGTGTGCATGAAACTATGGCATGTATGCCACTTAGTCGTGACGGCAAACTCAGAGAATGGCAAGGAAACCAGAATAAACAGACAAGCTCTCTTGCTCTGCTAGAGCAGTATGTCATCTTTATTTTTCTCCCCTCACACCAGTCTACTTTTTATAATGGGATCAAACAGTAATTAGTGCAGTCACCTCCTTATGTTTAATTATTTTCATATAATCTCAAAAATTATCAAAGCCATGTTCAATCAAGTGTCTAACATGCTGAAACAATTGCATGCCCTTTAAGTCTTAAGCTGTTATGCCACCTGGAAGCCTTGCACTTCTACAAATGGAGATTTATTTTTAAAATTTTATTTAGATTATTGTAGTAACAAATAATTTTCTTGATTAATGTGTCATTGCCATACAACTGTTTACTCTTTCTCCTTTGGTTATATAAATATCGGTTGTTACACGTCACTCATAGCCCTCACCATATTTACATCATCCCTCCCAGTTTAAGTTCCCTATCTCTCTTAGAAGCAAAATTAATCTTTATAGTGTTTATAGTGAAAATGTTACATAAAAATGATCAGTACTTAACACGTCCCCTTTATCCTTTTTCCGGTCCTACCTGTGGGACTCCAGACTGCTGTTTGCTGGTCTCTACATCTGCCTTCTTTCTGCCTTCCAGAGTTTTTTGGATTTATTTTTTTATAAATATGAAAAGAAAATAGACATTGTTTGGTCACTACCAGGCCACTAAGGCATATGATGAGCTCACAGCAGAGAAGCTGCTGTTTTTCTACATAAACTGCAGTCAGCATCATCTATTTACAACAGCTAATGCCTTGTGCCACAGATGTGGCATCATAGTTCTTATTAGTGTGTGTTCATTCCTCAGTATTCACTTGTTGCTTTGCAGTATTCCATTATTTATGGTATTTGTACAGGCCTTTAAACAATACCAAACACAATGGCTCAAAATGTTTGTCATTGCACTGACTGCAGTGGCATATGCTAAATGTGTACTTGAATGAGTACCATGCACTGACACTGCAACCTTGCCCAGCTGTGTACTGGACCCTACTGTCACGATATGTCCTTGTTATGTCTGAGTGCTACTCGATCTGTAAGAAAGCAACATAGTCCAAGCCAAGAAAGACTGCTAGTGTCATCTTCACCAGGGTCTTTCATCATATGCAGACAGAATAGTGTACCACTTTATCTAGGGCTTCCAGGCAAGGAAGTTAAATATGAAACGACAATGCCCAGCTCAGTTTCAAACTGCCGCTCTGCTCACTCATCTGAGGGCTGTTCACATCGTCTTTGTATTTCACAGTGGAACTCTGCCAGCTTCCCTCTTGCTTCGTAGAGGAGGTGGAAAGATTTGCTCTGGGGTGCAGGCATGCCTATCGCAGACAAGTAAACAAATCCAAGGTGTTAGGCAGCCCTGGGAGGGTCACTGATGGTCAATCCCTAATGGTTGTGAGGCTAAGGTATTAAGCAAAGGATTGTGCCTTAGCTGAAGCATAGCTTTCTTTTGTATTTATTGTTGATTTTGTGGTATATGGGGAAAGAATTAGCAACTAACTTTTGCATTATTTGAAGACTGGGTTAGGTTAGCTGGTAGATGTTATTCTGTGTCTTTGTGCTGTCAGTAAACTTGACTGTTCTTGGTTTGAAACCCCTTCCTGGAAGCTAAAAGACTTTGGAGCAGCTGTTTGAACAAAATAGGAGCTTCATCTGGGAAGAGCTGTTCTATTAAATTAGCAGCTGTAAATGACACACCACAGTGAATGGAAATAAATTTATGCTGGCTTTCTTCCCTTTCCCCCTCCCCATCTTTTTCAGTACCCCAGAAGCCCTTCAGTAACAAAACTACTCTGGGATCTTAACTTGCTTGGGGAGGATCAAATGAGTTCACATTTTACTCAGATCAACAATAATGAGGATTATGGCTACAACATTAGAGTGCTGCCTCGCCAGTTACACCCTCCTGCATATCTTCCATGCTTGGGTTCTGTACCTTGATTTACAATACAGGCTCCCTTTATAGGGAAGAAGTGCTGCTGCTGAGTGCTCTCCTGCACTAATGAAATATTAAAATGGATGTGATCAAATGCAGTTTGAGTTGCCTCAAGCTTTGCCATGAGATACTTTCATGGAACAGTACCTGTATTTATCACATTCAGATTTGCATGTACAGAGCTCTGAGTAATGTTTGGCTAATGTGTTGGGGTTTTTTTTACAATTAGCATTTTCTTAATGTTGCTTATGCAGGTAGGGGCAGTGGGGATTCTATACCACCTGTTCCTGTGATCTTAAAAATATTACATAAAAGACTAAATTGGATCAAAATAGGTGGATTTAAAATAGTGTAGAACAAAGCAATGTATTTAAATTACTTGTAATATAAAAAAATTCACCATGGCCATTTGACAAGATAAGACAAAAGGGAGGACAAAAAAGGATCAAAAATGTATTTTTGAATGGTTCTTTCCCATCCAGGATCTGTAATAGTTCACTAGCAAGTTATCACACCTTCATAAGTGGTCCATGTAACAACCTGTCTTGGTAGAGTTTTCAGTTGTAAGTTTCTTGGCAAGGACAATGTTATGTGTTAAAAAAAGATAAATATTCACAGGTCACCAATTTTTGAGTAATAGAAGTATTCCACTGTTAGGCTGAAAAAAACAAATTTTTGTGACAAATTTAAATTTATGAGGAAACATGGGAAAATAATTAAGTTGTATTCCTCCCATGAGTACTTTTATTTACGATATTTACTCCTGCATACCCTCCTTTCTAAAGAACTATTAAAGTTTTTAAAAATCCCTTTTAAAAGCACTGTTTTCATAGTGTTAAAAATTTCAAGGCTGGAATATTCTATCCCTTATATTTATGGGGTGTATAAGTTGAAGGGATGGTTATTAAATGTCATCAGAAGCCTCTAACTAGAAAAAGACTAATGGAATGGTAGCATGGTACGAGTGCCTGAACCTGCTGCTTGTGGTATGCTGCGCAGGAGAATAAATGGCTTTCAGTCATGTAAACTAGTTAC
The DNA here is from genome assembly GCF_965140245.1 of Athene noctua. Classification (NCBI taxonomy): domain Eukaryota; kingdom Metazoa; phylum Chordata; class Aves; order Strigiformes; family Strigidae; genus Athene; species Athene noctua. Next base: position 44,463,280 of record NC_134037.1, on the reverse strand, counting down.
AGACATTCAGATCCTTTGAACTCTAATAAGAAATGCACTCTTACTTTAAATAGTAAGTGACTAAGCATATAAATGTCTTGATCAAGTCATCAGGAAAAAAAAGAAAAAAGAAAAGGGATTTTCTGTTTACATTTTGTTATTTCTGTCTGAAATCTCTATTTTACCCTCTGCGTCTTTGCTTTGTAATGTTCCCTGCTGAGAAGGACAGACTGGAAACACAGTAGGGATCTTTGCCTTTTAAAATGCTCTTTGCTTTGCAGAGGGCTACGTGCTGGAAGACCCGGTGTATTTGTCCAGCATTTTGCTTGGTATGAGAGGAACATGACTATTTAAGGAAGGCAGGAAACTATTATTTGGTAATTTTATCTACATTTCAATTGCAAGTACTGAAAGAGCAGACAGAAGTTTAAATATATGTTTTAAAGTACATGCATACAAATCAGTTCAGCTTTTGTTCTCTTTGTCTTTAGTTGGGAAATTCTGAAACAATCTTGAATGAAGGTGTAAAAGGATAATTATGCATTACATTTGCCACAACCATGAATTCACAGGTGAAATTTATCCAAAGTATTTCTCCCAAATTCTTTCTGTCTTTTTATCTAAATAGCATATATGACAGCTACTGTGGTAGAATCAAACTACACCATGTTTTACAAGCAGGGCTAGATTTTCTTCTAATGTAAACTTGTGCCCCTTTGTCAAAGTCAAAGAATACATGCTTTGCATGCTAATTTTCTTTGCCAGGTAATTTAGCTTCCATCCACTGTTTTTTTCAGCATAACAAACTCTAAATGTTATGGCAATTTCTGTCCTTTAGGCATATTTTTCTTTAGAAAGTTAGTATATTGAGAGTAATAGCCAGAATTTCCTAGCATTTTATACTGGTATGATCCACCGTTGATTTACCTAATTCATCAACTTTAATCTACTGTTTTCTTAAGTACTACCACGATTTTTTTTCCTCTCAGTTGCATAAAATTAATCAGATTTATAAATTATGTCTCTGTGGCTGCACTGTGGGTCCAGTCCAAAGGCTATTAAAGTCAAAGACACTCCTCGTTGCTTCAGTGAGGTTTGGATAAAGCTCATTGTTTTCATGCTCTTGCCATCACTGTGATACCAGACAACTGAAATAACAGTTCCAAATATCAGTGTCTTTGGATACTTTGCATTTCTGTTCTGAGAAAATATCCAAGCAAATATGAGTATAACCAAAGTAAATTCTCTCTCTCTGAATACAGAATGACTATTTAACTAGCTTTAATATTTTGATACCAAATAATACTGTGTTCCACTCGCTGGCCCTTTTCTTTGCATACATGTAATGGCTTAAGAAGGTTAGACTGTCTGTTAGGGTTAGAAAAAAAGCATAAAATAGTATGGTTGAAAAAGCCTTTGCTTTATTAGAAAATTCTGGAGGACATTAGTGTTATTTTTTTCCTGCTGATAGTGTCTGTAAATTTGCCCATAATCTCAGTGCTGAAATGGAGTCTTAATCTGTTTCCAGTTTTAGTGTTGTCTGATCCCCACTTCCCTCTTTCTCATCCCCTACAGCTCTCATAGTTTATCCATTCTTAAGCTGGCTGTCTAGGTTGCAGTTCTCTGCTTGTAAGTGTCATTATAAGTGTGTTTTATGGGTGTTTCTGCTTTGGGAACTGTGGAAGTAGCTAAAAAAATATTTTTAAACATCAGTTTCAGAACTCAACATATTTTTTAACTTGCATGGGTTTGCAGTGGCCAAACCAAAGTATGAAATTATCTTATAAGAGTATTTCCAATTATCTACCTTTTAAGTTTCCTTTGAAAATTTTATTAAAATCATTTCAGCCTAGTTGTCTCTGTGAAACTGGAAAAACCAATTTTGCAGCTTACGCTGTCTTCCCTCCTCCTCTTTCTGCTTGTTCCTACCAGTGTTGTCTGTCCAACAAGTGTTCACACCTCATTCTTTTCCTTGGAATCAGGGTTCACTGGTGGGTTACAGCTTCTTTGTGCTTCTCAGACCAGGGAAGAGTAACTTTTGCTCCATTAATTCCAAATTAATTCAGATACCAGAAACACTTCAGTAGCCTTAGAGCAAAGCTTTAGGACTGCCTTCCCCTTGTTTAGGCCTATTGCAGGCATCCAGCTGTTTCACACCATTATTGCACTCTTCTTTGGTGAAAAACAGATGCTTGTTATACTTCCGTGGCCCTCTGTGTTAAAATATTGTGCTGCCAACTGCTGAGGTATTTGTAGTGTATGCTCGAACTCAAAAAAATGCCATAAAATCATTACCAGCATCAACTGAAGAAAAGGAAATTATGAGCATAATATCTTGCTTGCGTCAACATAACAGAATGGTAGTTTAGAAGTTTACAGGAATGTGTACCTCATGTGACAGAGACAAAAAAGCTCAGGATAATAGTCCATGAAAATTTAAACCTTAATTTGTTTTGTTCTGCCTTAGCTTGTGGCCGTGGGTTCTACAAATCCTCCTCACAAGATCTGCAGTGCTCCCGCTGCCCTACTCACAGTTTCTCTGACAAGGAAGGATCTTCAAGATGTGATTGTGAAGATAGCTATTATAGAGCACCTTCTGATCCACCATATGTCGCATGCACAAGTGAGTCAGTCTTGAATTTAATAGTAGAGGACATTACTTAACCAACCAGGTGCAGCCACTTGTAGCTAGTAGTTTTGGTTGGATTTTCCTATATTTGAAAAGTACATTTACAACAGTAAAAGAATTTGAAAGACATAGAGGAAGAAAAGTTGACAGAGAATATAGAATCAACATAAATACAATTTTCATGTTTGCTTGATATAACACTGGAAAATATTGCATGTTGTGTAAGCGTGTAACTAACCTATTGTAATAGATAGAATACAGACATAGTTTTCCCATGGCTGTAAAACTGTTGTAGACAAAGTGCTTTCTGTGATATAATACCAAAATGAGTAACATGAAGAATGAAACCTGTGCAGATCTGAGCTTTGATTGAACTGTAATTGGATCTGGCTTAACCTTCTAACTGCAAATGGACTAGTTTACACAGATTGGTGGTTCAAATAGTGGAAATCTCCTAAATCCAAAGCAGCACCAGATAACTCTGTATATCATATCATAGCTGATAACAAAGAACTAGATGCAGTTGGTGCAGTTTTTTTAGAAGAGATGAACAAATCCCATACTTGGGAAACCTATAAAAGACATCCTTTAAGGTACATTAACCAATCCTTTTAATTGCACAGAAGAGAAATGGCTAAAGTCAGTTGCAGTAAATATACAGACAATTGTTATTCTGATGCCTTAATGGAAAATAAATAAAGCTTTTGCCAAGTGAGTTCAAGGAAGCTTTTATGCAGCTTGTACTAAAAATAATGAAATGTTTATGTGGAGAAAAATGCTTCTACTATTTTCTGTCTCGGTAATTAAAATGCTAGCTACACATCCCACTGTGGTTCTGAACAATTACCGTGGACTTTTTGTTTGTTACGTAGGACCTCCATCTGCACCACAGAACCTTATTTTCAATATCAACCAGACTACCGTGAGCTTGGAGTGGAGTCCTCCTGCTGACAATGGGGGAAGAAATGATGTGACGTACCGCATTTTGTGCAAGAGGTGCAGCTGGGAGCAGGGCGAATGTGTTCCCTGTGGGAGCAACATTGGATATATGCCCCAGCAAACTGGATTAGTAGATAACTATGTCACTGTCATGGACCTGCTAGCTCATGCTAACTACACATTTGAAGTTGAAGCTGTGAATGGAGTTTCTGACTTGAGTCGTTCCCAGAGGCTTTTTGCAGCTGTCAGTATTACCACCGGTCAAGCAGGTAAGTTTTCATCACTTATGAATCTCAACACCATGAGACTGAGAGAAATTGGGAACATGCAAACTACAGATGCAGTAAATCAGGAGCATGTTTGGTGTGTTCTGGCTCATTAATCTTTTCACCTTGCCAACTAGTTAATTGGAGCTTACACTATTTCATGATAACCTGTCCTGTTTCTTGGCCTCAGGATTGCTTTTAGAAAGCATTCATGAAAGACTTAAAGAAGACATACAGCTTTATCATTAAATAGGTTTTCTTAAGTCTGCAACTTTTTTTTTTCTTACGCCATTGTAGGTCATTCCCTAGTATTTGAAGATTAAAAAAGTAGCCGTGACAGTCATGTGCAGGCTTCCTTTCTGAATTTTTTAAACCTAGGCCACTGGAAAGTGATTTGGACATCTGATGGTGTTTTCAGTGTTAATGTTTTCCCTCAGGATATTTTTTCTAATTTATCTTATATTTCCAGATATGATTCTGAGATTCAGTGAGAATGTGATGATTATTCTTTGTTTCTTCTACTTACCATAATCTGACAGGTGAAATGTCAGGGAAAATAAAATCAAAGTAGCATGACGCCTAGGGGAGAAAAGGACTTTAGTTGTGTGCATGCTGAGTGAAAAAAAAAGGAATTTCTTGATTTAGGTTTTTGAAATGATGAGCTGCTTGTTGATAAAAATTATAGGCCTCTGAATCTACGGTAGTGCAATGTGGGCTTTAAGAGAGGATAGTAAAACTAATCTTTTATGCATTGAACGAAAGATCTTAAACTGAACATTAATTAAAAGATCTGGTTTCTGAAGAAATACCTTAAAATATGAAGTGAATAACAGATGCTTGCTGTAAGAACAGCTGACCAATGTGTACTTACACCTTGGAGGAAATTTTAATGCCTGTGATCAAGCTATTCTTTTTTAGTGCAGTAGAAATGATCCCCTACAGTAATACTTTGAACTGAGGACAAACTCACCATATAGGGGCAATGAGCAAAGAGCAAAAACTGTAGTTATTTTGCACTTTAAATATGGTTGTATCAAAAAAAAAAAAAAAAGAAAAAAGGACAAGAAATTGAATTCAAAACATTCCCTCTCTCCCCCAAACCTAGGATGGTTTATATAGTTGTTAAAGTTAGGCTGGAATATTTATGGGTTATTTAATTTCCCCATAGTGCTTTCCTGGATACCAAATGCACATTTTACATTATTTTGGAACCATCCCTGTGATTGAGAGGATTGGTCTCTGTGCTCATTCAGTTCTTGTAGTTTACAATGAGATTTTGAGCACAGAAAACTTACCTTGAAATTATTTTTGCATCAGAGATTATATTATTTTGGCACCTTGATCTTTCATCTTTAAAATAATTCTCTGTAATTCTTCAAATGTGCACAAGTGGACAGTGGTCTGCTCTCTGTAGATGTCTGCAGAGAACTACCTAATGAAGAAGAGGGCTTGGACTTTTTCCTGTTTAGCTAAATCAAACTGGCTTTATGTGCTTTGATGGTTCAGTGGCACACAGGGTAAAGGCAGAGCCAGTGCAAACTGGTAGCTAGTACCACATCTCAGGGAGATGAGAAAACCTTAATCAGAAGTTTGTTGTGTTACCCCCAAGATAATTCATTACAGTTAATTCTCTTGTGTTGTCATAGTCATAGATTTATAGGGTTTTTCAGACCAGAAGTCATAATATGGTTATCCTTTGTTATAATTAACACAAGCTATATGATTTCATGAAATGATCCTCACATCAAGGCCAGAGATGTTAGTTAAACTATAGCTTGCATATATATTAGAGACAACATCTAGACTTCACCTAGTGATTTCAAGTAATAGAAAAGCCTTCACCCTCCTTGATAAGTTTTGTAAGAGCATGTAGCAGGAAGCAGACGACCTGACTCTGTTCTTTCTCTGCTCTCCAGTCTGCTGTGGGATTACGCACAGGCAAGCCTTGCCCAGTGCTACAGAATTTAACACTGTCACTGTTGAGAGAAAAGGTATTTGTAGAACTGAGGCTTTGTCTGTTTAGCACTTCTGAATATCAGGATTTAAAGGCTTCCAGTTGTGCATCTAAAAGGAATATACATAGGAAACAGATTTTTTTGGGGAAAAAAAAAAAAAAAAAAAGGCTTTAAGCTGTCTTTGTTGCAGTTTTTTCTCTCTGTAAAATGAAGGTAACCCCTACACTTCCTTACCAAGCTCTTCAAGATTTTCTGATTAAAGGTGCCGTATAAATGCAGCATTTTTTTCTCCCAAATTACAAAATTCATGTTAAAGAAAATGCAGTCTTTCCGAACAAATGCATTCACCAAAAGGAAAGACCTCTTTTACATTATTTTCACAACAGCATGTTTTGGATCCTAATACTGATTTCTTTGGTTTCTCAAGGAGGAAAGTATTTTAGGTGGAACAGATTGATGACTATAATTGAACAGAAAGAGACTGGTTACTCAAAAGAGACTGTTATGCTTCTGTGCTCCTATTTTATTTTACCATGGAGAGAAAGAAAATGTTGGATTTATTTATAGCCAAGTAAACTAGGATTCATGCAGCTCTCATTTGTTACTGTGTGAGTGTTCTATACTTTTGGCAAAAATTACTTTTTCTATGCCCATATTGCTTTTTATGTCTGTAAATGTGTCTAACTAAACCTTCTTCACAGGTTATTATGCTAGCACAATAGGTGGCTATATATAATTACTGGGTTCACCAGTTGTACAGAGTCTTGCAGTGAGATTTTCCCTTTGTAGTTCTGATTTAATTGAATTGATCTTTTGTGACCATATTCACAAAATTCAAATCATTGTGTAATGATAACAGGAAATTATTGATAAAAGAATGGGGTGATGGAATATATTCCGTTTTTCTTCACCCACACACAACAAGTTTCTGATGAGACAAAGAGAGCATGTCACAGTAAAGAACCAGGTGGTTGATAAAAACTATTTATATTTGTGGAAATAACAATAAAATGACTGTAAGGGGGTAGGTAGCATTTCTCATTGCTCATATATATATGTATATATATATGGCACATCACTATTTGTTCCTTGTGTTATAAAGACTTTGTGACTAGGCTATCAGTTGTCATATGGCATATTTTTGATACTGCAGCCAAGAACCATGAGGCGTTTTGTTTTGTTTTGTTTTGTGACAAAAGCATGAAAGAACTGAGCCAGAATCAGAGGTAAAAGATTAAGTGCACTAAGTCTCCCAGGAGTAAACCATCTTGTTTCATATCTTGCCTATCCAGCAGCATATAAAGAATACAGGTTGTCATCCCAGTATTGCAAGCTGATCTATGGGAACTCCTGCATCCATGTAGAATTTAGATTTAAATGTGACTAAGCCCCAGTTACAATAGGTGAATGTACTGAAGAGCTGCAGCTGGCAAACAGCTGACAAACACTACCTTTGCAAGCTTATCGAATGGTTGTTTACCAAAGAGAAAATTTATCACTTCCCTAAGAAGTTATTCACCTTTCAGTGGTACTGGTAGTTTCTTTTGATCCATCAAATTCCTTTACGAATTTTACATTTTTTCCATACACCATTCAAAAGGCTAATGGAATTGGGTAGTTTTCACAGCAGATGAATATTGGTTGGATTTTTTATTTATATACTTTCAAACCTTTAAAAAAACATGTGTTTCAATAACAATTATATAATTTTTCTGTTGATGCTTTTGCAAAGATAGTGTGATTTTAAATCTCTCTACATTCTTTCTTTTGGAATTTGTCTGAATGGGCAATGGACTTGTTTCTGATAAAGGCTGATATTCACCCAACCTAGCCTGACTTTGAGAAAACTTAAGATAGTTTGGATGGATCCCAACATTTATCAGAGTTTGAGAAAATTTAAGTATCTGTCCTGATCCAGTTTAAGTTACCTTTATAGTAATTGGAAAGAAAAAGTCATATCCAAGGGGACACACATCATGTCTTATTATCGTAACCAAACATGACAAACAGAAGTTAAAACGTAATGCCAATGCCTGTTCCTAAGTGTACTCTCTGGGCTTATTGCAGGGAGCGCTTGCTAGTGCTCGCTACCTGTTCTACAGCAAGACAAAAGTGCCCCACAGTACTCTTAGGTCATGCTGCACCTTCAGATGCACTTGATGCTGACAATTCCATACTCAAGGCTTAGTCTTGAAAAACGTTTTTTTAGTAAAAATTTCTTTATAGTAAAAATTTCTTTTATATATGTTGATTTGCTTTTCCTTTTTTTTTTTTTTTTTTATATCTTACAGTTCAATTTTCAGACCTTTTCCTACAAAAAACAGATTCCCAAATTTAAAAAAAAAAAAAAAAAAGTTTAAAAAAAGCCCAAAGGAAACGGAATTTTTCAAAGTTGCGTTATCCCAGCGACTTGAACAGAAAAAATCAATACATGCTACAAAATCTTGACTATTAGCAGTAGTACCACTGATATACACATCAAGAAAAAAATGATTGTATGCATTAAGGAAATAAGCCATCCCCTATGCAAAGCTGTGTGATGGGTTCTGCCTTTCTTAGGTACTTGTGAGGTCTTTCTAAATAGGGGAGACATTTTGCATTCTCCTCTAGTTTGCATTCTCCTTTCATTGTTGATGCTCATCATTTTTCTCTTCTTTGTTTCTCTTCACATTTTCCCCAGCTCTCAATTATCTCTACTCATTTTTTAAAGTCTACTCTTTCATAGTCTCTGCACTATTGACCATCTATTTGTTTCCTGTTCACTGTCAGTCTCACTGAAGCCTGACTTTTCTTCAGCAATGAGCTGTCCCCCAGCAGAGGCAGCAATCAAGAAGATTTATGCCTGTGGCTTTCCCAGTCACTTTGACCTCACCGTTCTAGTCATATTCTCACTTCTCTCCTTTCCCCAGACCATTTTGGTCTTCCCATTCTGCCACCAAGTTTTAATCAACCTTCATCTACACCTTCCATTCAATATTCACTTCTGGTGATAGATGACAGCTTATTATAGATAGTCAGTGTCCGATTTAACAGTTTCTATGTTTTTCCATATCAATGGACTTCTTTTAGCTTGAAGTTTCATCTGATATTTCCTGCTAGTGATTTCACTTCTTGAGCTATGCTACCTCTTCTAACCTTGAACTATAGAACAACTTACTCACATTGATGACTACATCATCTTTATATATATATATATATATATATTTTAAAAAATGCTTCATGTAAAAAGAATTCTGATTATAAAAATAATGTACTTTTTTTCTTTTCCAAATGTGTTTCACCTGTTGAGCTGGGAGAATTATTTTATATAAAACGTCACTTCTCAAAACTAACAATAACTGTTTTCATTAAGATGTGGTTTTTAGAAACATATATGTTAAGTTATTGTATTGTGGATTACTATTTTGCTTGGATTAATGTTTAATGGGAGCTACAAAGATCATAGAATCATAGAATGGTTGGGTTGGAAGAGACCTTAAAGGTCATCTAGTTCCAGCCCCCCTGCCATGGTCAGGGACACCTTCCACTAGACCAGGTTGCTCAAAGCCCCGTCCAACCCGGCCTTGAAAACTTCCAGGGAGGGGGCATCCGCAGCTTCTCTGGGCAACCTGTTCCAGTGTCTCACCACCCTCACAGTAAAAATTTTCTTCCTTGTGTCTAATCTAAATCTACCCTCTTTCAGTTTAAAACTGTTACCTCTCATCCTATCACTACACTCCCTGAGTCCCTCCCCAGCTTTCCTGTAGCCCCCTTTAAGCACTGGAATGATGCTATAAGGTCTCTCCAGAGCCTTCTCTTCTCCAGGCTGAACAACCCCAACTCTCTCAGCCTGTCCTCATAGAGGAGGTGCTTCAGCCCCCTGATCATCTTCATGGCCCTCCTCTGGACTTTTTGAGCAGGTCCATGTCCTTATGTTGGGGGCCCCAGCACTGAACACAGCACTCTGGGTGGGGTCTCATGAGAGTAGAGGGGGAGGATCATCTCCCTCGACCTGCTGGCCACAACTCTCATGATGCAGCCCAGAATATGGTTGGCTTTCTAGGCTGTGAGCGCACATTATCAGGTCATGTTGAGCTTCTTGTCAACCAGCACCCCCAAGTCCTCCTCCTCAGAGCTGCTCTCAGTCCACTCATCCCCCAGCCTGTATTTGTGCTTGGGATTGCCTTGACCCATGTGCAGGACCTTGCACTTGGTCTTGTTGAATTTCATGTGGTTTGCATGGACCCACATCTCAAGCCTGTCAAGGTCCCTCTGGATGACACATCCCTTCCCTGCAGCCTGTTGACTGCACCATACAGCTTGGTGTCATCAGCAAACTTGCTGAGGGTGCACTTGATCCCACTGTCCATGCCACCAACAGATGTTAAACAGCACCAGTCCTAATACTGACCCCTGAAGAATGCCACTCAACACTGCTCTCCACTTGGACATTGAGCCAGTGACTGCAAATCTTTGAGTGTGACCATCCAGCCAATTCCTTATCCACTGAGTGGTTCATCCATCAAATCCATGTCTCTTTAATTTGGATACAAGGATGCCATGCGGCACAGTGTCAAATGCTTTGCACAAGTCCAGGTAGATAACATCAGTTTGTCTTCCCCATTCCAGAAGACCAACAAATTTGTCAGGCACAACTTGTCCTTAGTGAAGCCATGTTGGCTGCCACCAATCACCTTATTTTTCACCTGCCCTAGCATATTTTCCAGAAGGATCCCGCCACTTTGTCTGCCAGTTCCCTCAGGACCTGCCGATGTATCTAATCAGGATGTTAGTGCTTATTCTTAATAATATTTAAGATATATTTTAATCTGTTTCAACTTTTTTCTAGACCAGCAGACAGACAGCATAGTTTGGTAAGTGTTTTGCAGTCCATGGCCACCAGCTGAAAAGGGTAAAACAAAAGTAGATATTATTTACATGTGGTAGTTATTATTCTTCTAGCTTTTTACAGCTTTTTACTGTCTTTTCAGTACATTTAAAAAATGGCTTGGGTTATTTCTGTGGAGCTAAGACTGTCTATTGTTCTGCAGTCACCTTACCCTGGACTAATATCAGAGGTATTTTGACAGGAGGCAGTAACTGAATGTATGCCTGAATTAAACTGATGGATAAAAACTTGATAAGAATTCCAGTCGCTGTATAGCAAATACCATTGGATCAGGGAAAGCAGTTGTTCATTCACTGATTGTATCAGGTCATATTTAATGTAGTGAAATCCACAAGGTTATAGAGACACTGTAGATTTGCTAGGTTGGGGCATTATTGTAAAATTGCTAAATGTTAAATTGTTGGGGTTTTTTATTTTCACAAAGAAGGAATAATCTATATCAGATATAATATGGTATGACATATATGATAATTGGCAGTTTTGATATTTCATATACATATTCAGAATATATATAAATTTAAAATGACAAGCAATATGTTTTATAAGAAAACTTACCACAGAATAGCCAATTGAAGTAATTAATTTTTAAAAATATTTAGTTTTAATTTTTTTCTAATATTTTGCGCTGAAAGATAAGAGAGAAAGCAAGAAAGCAGATGTTAGATGTGTTGCTTAGGGTCTGATCCTGCACCGCTGAAGTCAATGGAAGTTTTGTCATTGACTTCAATAGGAGCAGGATTTGAACCTTATGCTCTATCAGAACACACAGGAACCAAAGCAATGGGCACTCTGTATCCTGAAAGGAAACTTTAACTTCATATCACATTTTGAGTCTGATGGTAGCAGGTTTTTGCACGTCAGTTTGTAGCTGAATATAATTTGATTTTTTTTTAGTATACTAAAAAGATTATGTTTTATTTCCAAATGGGTATCAGAACACTTGCCTGTCCAGCTTTACCATAAAAACTTTTAAGAAATAGATGTAATCATTTTTGCTAAGAAACTAAATAAGTTTTTCTAGTAGAGACTATGTGAATTTTACAATATTTAGAAATAAAAATAGTGGGAAGCTACACTCTAGTGTAGCTACACAAAGACAAAGCAAAGCTTCAGCTTCACAGAAGCAAAGCTCTGAATTAGAAATGGCCAGATTACACTTCTATGTATGTTAAATGTTTGGTAGCAAGCTGCTAGGAGAACCATGACAGCCACAAGGCTGTTAGCTTTCCTGTGCACTGAGCTATCGAAATAGCAGGTTATGTCACCACAGTGAGATGTACACTACTAAAACATAATTTCACTAGCTGCGCAATAAATAACTATGTACTTGGGGAAGAAAATTAGTGATATAGAGTACAATTTAGCCAAAGAGAGGAGAGATTGGTTTGCCTATGTGACACAAAGGACTAGGACTAGGAGTAATTTTTTGTTCTATTGTTACAAACATGGGATGGACGTCTCCTTGATGTTTATGAGTTACACCAGTTGTCTTCTTAAAAGTAGTGTTGAAAAATTAATCCTGACCTTGAAAAGAAAATATGTGTGTTAGCATCACATTTCCTATGACCAATCCCAGAAAGGACTGTAAAATAGAAGAGCTCTACTTGTGACACCTGCTGGATGGGTTTTTAGCCCCTCATAAATATGCCTGGCTTCTTCTTTCACTTCATCCATAGTTAGATTATTTCTCATGGCCGTAAGTCCTTTTAAACAGAATAGAAACTAAATAGTGCTCTTTGAGCTTTATTACACTCTTTGGGGACTACTGTACATAGTTCTACAAAGACCTGGCCAACCTCAAAGACTTCCAAGATACCTTTGTGCAAAGACAAGAAGTCACTTGATTTATTTACACATGGTGATACATAGTCTAGTGTAGCTGATTAACTCATGTGCAAAGAAAAAAGTTTCATAAGACCTTTCATTTGGCAACAAAACTGTATCTCCAGATCTTCCTTTTTCTGCTTCCTATGAACTGTAGTATAGTAACTGAATGCAGGATCTAGATAAGTGCTGGACACCATCAGTAGGATCTCATGAACTGAATGTTATTTGTTTGGTATATTGGCCATATGTATCATTCTCTTACCAAAATAATACCATGATGATGATTATGAAATGTAGGCAAATATTTGTGCAGAAACTTTACAATTTTCATAGGAAATCATTTTAGGTGAAACGCTCGCATGGCTGTACCGTGACCTAAGAGTAAAAAAAGAAAAACAGTGGGGAAACTGGCCAAAAGAAATACCTGTTCTGATTCTGTCATAAAATTTCTTGATTATATCTTTCATTTGTTCGGTTGAGCTTCCTGTTTCTTATTTGTAGATAATAACAACACATAGCTGCCCTCATAAAAGCACAACAAAGATTTGGTTTTCAAAACAGATTTTAACTCCTTCAGTGAATAAAATTGTGAAATACTGCTATCTGTAGGACAGAATAATATGTAGTGTTTGAATTAATATAGCCAAAACCCACTGTGCTCATGAGTTCTGAGATCTTACTTCAGTACAGCACAATTTATTATGAAGGTGTTTAATTTCTTTGTTATATTGCCTAGAAAGAAAATTAAGAGTATGATTACATCTGTAGCAACATAAGACATTAGATGTTTTGTCCCTGAATTTCCTAATATTTGATGGTTTGTTTCAGACCTTTTGAAGAATTCAAGTACCATTGTTGTTAGAACAAACAAAACGCTGTAAGTGCACAGACCTTTTTTTGATGAGAAGCTACCATCACTACTGAAAGGTGCTATTGCAAGTGCACAAGTGCCACCAAATGTGAAATCCTAATTTAGGTTGTATATAATAAATTAAAAAAATAACTGTAACAACTCTATAGAGTTAAGCATTTGACAACAGCATGTCATGGAGCCAACCTACTGTAATGACTCATGTGGAAATCTTTAAAAGAGAGAAGGTGGCTTATACAGGGAGAGCTAAAGAAGCTTCTCCATTAAGCTTCAGCGATAGAATAGCTAAATGTTCAACTTCTATATGGGAAAGATTGCACACAACACTGCCTATTTAATAGCCAGAAGACCTTCATTGTGAGTCTGTGTGTAGTTAGGATGCCAAAATGTAGTATGCTAGTATACTTAGGATGCCAGAAATGGACTGCAGGAAGGGACGAAGAGTATCTTCAATCAAGAGCTTTCTTAAAGCAAGGTTCAAGTCCACCACTTAGGGCTGAAGTTCAGTCTCATAATTAACTGTGTAGAAAGAGGTGCTATGTAGATTTGTCCAGCATTTGAAGACAATGAATTTACAGTTTGCTATATATTTGTATTCTCATATTCTGCTGGGTTTTTTTTATGAACCTATCATATTTTATTCAGTTACTTATTTTTTATTTGTTGCATGTGCCAGCAAGGTTGGTTTTTAAGAATGAAAAATGTTTTGGCTAAATGGGCCCCAGGTGAAAAATACAAATCTTCCCCTTCTGGCCTATGGCCTTCTGGCAGTTTATGGAGTATTAATGGCCCAAGAATGAATGTTTCACTTTTGTTAGGTAAGGGTGAAGATAGCTGGAAATGGATGGCTTTGAAAGTCAAGGCGAAATAAAGGTCTGTGAAGAGCTGGGCTTATTTGTGATGCTAGTGGGGTTATAAGAAGGGGAGACATCTTCCCTAACAGCAGTAGCCATTGCTGACTGACTATGATAGCACCATGGATGGCAACAGATTTTTCAGCTGCTGGAACAGTCTGAGTAATAAATAAGTGGACAATTTTTGCCATCTCTTACACATTGCTGCCCCATGTAGTTTATTCTGCTTTGCATGTGATAGAACCATCCCTGACTCCATAGGGCATGTTCCTAATTGAAAAGTTATATCTACTACTCTTTAGTGTATGAATTTTTTTGTAGTTTGGCATTTCTGTAGTCTTGTTCCCATTATAGTCAAAATATATCATTGGATCTATTTCTAGAGGAAACTCTCAGGGCAATTTAATGAGGAAGCCATGGTTGAAGGCTGCAAATTGACAACAATAAAAGTGTTATCCTGAGTTCAATAGTTAATGTTAATATAGGAGATGCTGATTATCTTTTTCTTTGCTTCGTTAGTGATGAATGGAAGCAAATTTGATGCAGACAGCAATCTGGTGGAATGATGCAGAGCTATCTATGAAAACATCTGTACTAATCCACCAATGCAGTAAATTATAGCTACAAGCAAAAGACATTGATCCAAGAGGATCATTAACAGCTTTAACCAACTGATCCAAGTAATAGGGTAAATGAGAGAACATTAACAAGATCTGATTTTTACAGCTGTCAACTACAGTTGCTAAAACATGGTTACCGCTTTCTCTCAGTTTCAACCATTTTATGACTTAAGTTTAGCATATTCTGTTATGGGCAGCCAACAAGGATCAATTAAGTGGTAAAACACGCAGGAAAAAATTGCCCAGCTATCATGCACTTCATTTACCAGGAGGTCAGTCACAAAGGGAGAGATAATTGCTGCAAGCCAGCAAAATTAATCGGGGATGAGCCAGAAAGGATGATGTATGTTCTGTGACAAAGTACGTGACAGAGATGTACGCATAAACCTGTAGCTGCTTCCCTTGTTGAGGACACAAGGACAAGAGAAGGAGACCTGTGAAAAACAATTATCATGGCTTCAGAGTGAGCAATTCTTAATTATCCATAACATGTCGACATCAGATAATTAGTGTCCCAATTTTTAACAATATTTGGTCATTAACTACAGTAGAATAGGGAAGATCAAGAACAGAGCCATTTGTCTGAGCTAAGTGTTACATAACAGTGTCTGCATGCGAACATAAGTCAACTAAATCATGCTCATGATAATGACACAGAAATCTGCTTATTGTGAGACCAATATAAATGTCCTAAATTGGAGCTTATAGCAAGCTGCATTTTGTGTTTCCGTAAGGTAGTTTGTTTGTGATAACAATCCACAAAATAAAACAGGCTTTAATGACAGTCGTAGTTTAAACTTCCTAACTTGCTGCTTTTTCATCTGTACATTTAAATTTTCACAGCAAACAGCATAAGTCATATGACTCAGGCTGTTTTAGTATTAATACTATTTGAGAAAAGGTTATTTTTACCTAAATTTTCTAAGCATGCAAGGCTACATGAGTGTGCTAACTGTGTATCTCTTTGGACAATCTTCTTTCAGCTTCTTTGTCCTCTTTCAACAGCTTTTGACCAGTTTTAACTATGACAGAGAGGTAGAAAACTTAAACTCCTATGTAAAGGCAACATGCCAGTAGAGACTTGTCCTTACTGACTGAGCTAAATTATGTATCAAACATAAGAGAATCCACATATGCAGAAACACAGAAAACTTTAAGAAAAATTATTCACAGAACTGCTGATATTTTTCTGATGCTAATGAAAGAAGTCTTAGAAGAGGGATATTTCGTATCTTACTTCCGTCTGGTTTCTGCCATATACAGGCACAGAGAAAGGGAAAGAGAAGGAAAGATGCACACACACATGCATACACACATGCATGTAGCTTGATCTCTCTTTAATCTTGCTTTTTTTCTAGCTTGTTAATGTATTTTTCAGAATTTATAAGCCAGATCTCACTTCCCCTCAAGTTAAACTAAGACTCTAGGGATGAGGTGCTGTCACTGGGATTCTTAGCATTTCTTTTTAAGAATGACCCTCCTAAACTTTTACCTACATTTCAACAGTTTGTACACTGTTATCCATTGAATCTGGGGTTACCTCTCACCTGTATGTGTTTGCAGCAGCAGACCCTTCAGTTTCTGTATCTCTCATCTGATACCTGCTGATGGATCTATTTACCATCTCTCCTTTTGACCTTTTCTGTCCGTCTCTCATATAAGCATTTCTCTTTTTTGAGTACCCCATTTTCTAATGTATCATTTTTTTCTGTAGAACTCAAACTTCTTTCAGGCAGTAGTGGCTGAGTCAGCAGGCCAGATTCAGAGGTAGTAAACCCTGATGCTTACGTGGAGAAATGCCATTTACTTCACTAAAAAGTCTATTTAAGTACATAGAGCCTCTAATCATGGCTGTGAAATGAGGAATTGGATGTTAATATTTCAGAGCCAATACTCTAATGATCTGTCTCTGTGGACCTCCTATGGAATTATTCCAAATATTCCCTTATGTAGCTGAGATCAAAATTTCACCCTTAGTTCTAATTTTTTGTATTGCAGCTTAACTGGTAATGAAGAGGGAAAAGTGCCATTGCTCTTCATATTGTGTAGAGTTAATCACATGAAGCATTTTAGGGCTAAACGTTCTGCTCTTTGATGCTGGCATTAAACATTAGCATTTAAATCTTTGGTGGATATTTACATTGTTGTAGTCAGTGGAGATTGATAGGTTTCTTTAGGGAGTGATTTGGAACTGGAGCCAAATTTAGGAATTGTCCATTGACTCGTCCTTAATTAGAGAGGAAGCTTTAGATTACCTTCCCTATTTAACCACCTAAATTAACTGCCAAAAGTTGATGACATGAATGCCCTCTTCCTCCCACTCCCACATATGCAAATGTTAATTTCTGCCACAATGTTAATATTAAATATTTACATGCTTCTATTTATTTTCAAGAAAATAATAAACAAGAAAGCAAATTGAAAAATAATTTCTTCAGTATTTTAAAACTCCTTAAAAATAATTTGCTTGTCCTATTAGTAATTCATGTTATTAAGACTCTTTGAAACCTTTTGCTATTGACTGAATTAACGAAGGTGCTTAGTGAGGATATGCATATACATGTGTGTCTTAAAAATAGGGAGCTTTCACCTGACTGTAGTTTATAGCATTAATGTTAAAAAAATTTTTAAAATGTAAAATACTTACTCTATGTTTGTTTGTTTGGTTGGTTTTTTTTTTTTTTTTTTTTTTTTTTAAATTCTGGTTAAGAGTATCCATTAGGAGGACTGCAGGTGCCGTACAGTTTATCTTGCCTGCAATAATGCAGTGATGACCACTCATCAGTGTTATATACTTTTGTGTAAGCAATAAATTAACTCAGCCATGCAGCAGCACAGAACAATTACAGATAACCTTCCTTGAGCAATAAATAGAGCAAGTGAACTTCTTCGTCATCCTCCTGGGAGCTGTTGCTCAACCTTTGCCCTAGCAGGTATCCCAGGCTCTCAGAATATTATCACATCCATGATGCTTTGGAGAGTAATTTCTAGATGCCAAAGAGGAAACTACCTTTCACGCCTCTGCTGGCTACAGCAGCAGGTTTAAAGGATGGTGGTGATGCTTCAAGCAGAAAAATCTCATCCCATTTAGCAATTTATAGATCTAAATCAGCAGTTTAAACCTCACTTGGATACTAGCAGACAGGCAGTGAGACTCTAAAGACGCTAACGTCTGTTCCCTGTTTACCAAAGCTATACCAACACAAAAGGGGTCAGGGTCCATCCTCTGTTCCTGGCATGTCAGTGCTTGCACTTGCAAAGTTAGACCTCTTTGTCTTCCAAAACCGCATGCATACATTGAGATTACCACAACTATGCCCAGTTAGCTAGCCATGTTAACAAATTAACGTATGGGCAAGCATGTGTTTGTACTCCATCCTCAACTCTACCACACTTACTTTACTAGACTAAGTTTACTGAGTTTACTGAGCTATATTTATATATTAGGAAGTCTATAAAGTTTGACTTGGAAAATATTGTAATAGGCTAATCTCGAAGTGATAAAACTATACACAAAATCAGCACAACTCCTTCTCTGTGGAAAATGCCACAGCTGCCAACTGTGTCTTTTGTCACGTGATTGTATAAACTTCTATGAATATAGAATACTCCCCTGACTGGGAACAGTCGTGGCCAGTGTTACAAATTCTGTTTTGAAAAAAAGTTTAAGATTTCCATTGGGAACACAGAGAAGGCTTCAGTTTGTAGCTTATAGTTTTGAAGTGTACATCATTTTTCAGTATTCACTTAAATTTTCATTTCCCATATGAACTATGAGGCCTAGGAAGGGGAAAACATTCAGAGGGTGTAGCAAACAGTTTTGAAGTTATTTATAAAACATGCAGAACCGTTGTTTCAAAATGTGGGAAAATCTTACTTATATTTTTTTTGAAAATAAATGAAAATATTTTTTAAAAGATATCTTCTTGCCTGTTTATGTCCTGACTCAAAATCAGTGGTAAGTTTTGCTTTAACCCTGGTAGGTATCTAAGCCCTTGAAAATGGCTATTTGCTGTAAGACAAAAAGGGTGATGCAAAGTTGCTTTCCATTTAACTTCCATTGAACAGTCAGAATTATCCTAATGTCACAACCTAGAGAGTTAGCACACATTAAAAAAAAAAAAAGCGAAAGTGGTAATTATTCAACTATCCATTTTCATACTTTTTAATAATCATATGTTACATCCCAAATAAGGTTGTTCTGAAATTCTCTGTAAGAATCTGGGATCTGGGAAATGCTTACCCATGTAGACAGCTCAATTTTTTTCAAGTAGGGAATAAATAGTTAGGAATTTACATAAGATAGTGGTAAGAAATTTCTTGATCCTATTTTGTTTTGTTTGGGTTTTTTTTGTTTTTTTTTTTGTTTTTTTTTTTTTTTTCTTTTCTGTGATCAGAAATGCATTTAGTTAAATGTTTTGAACTTAGTACATCTCAAGGGGAGGTTTGGTGTTAAAGGAGTGCAGTTTGACCCTTGTAGCTGTAGAAAGTAAGAGTCAGTGATCTCCATTAGATTGTATATCCCACTGGGTAGTATCAGTTGCCCTTTTGTTATTGTAAGCTCTTTCTCTAACTTTTACTGTTTAAATAAATATATTGAAGCTAAAGAGTTAATGACAAATTCAGGAAGTCTTGACTTCAATCGTGATGAAGTGAGATGCATTTTGTGCCATTCAATGTACACAATTTATAACCCTGTTTGATTACCGCAGCATGTCCTCTGCCTATAAGGATTGCACCCAGGGGACCAGTCAATTTATTAATTCATCACTTGCCGCCTTTTACGGTTGCAATACCTCTTTATGGCATACAAGCAAGAGATCTAGTAATCCGAAGGCTGCCAGCCGACTGGTTCCACTCTAGCTGACCCTTTGTCTGCAGGCACAAAGCTGATAACTTTTCTTCGGGTTCGTCTTTCTTGGAGGCTGCATTACCCTCCCACCTTTTGTCTTATAATAGGAACAAGCAGCTGCGGTTACCACAACTTCCAGGGAGGAACGGCCTTCCACAAGTTAACCTGTAGCTTTTTTAAGTGCCTTTTGATTTATCTGTCACCTGATCCATCAGCAATGAATAATTTTCATGGAAGGTGCACTTTAATTACCTTCCCATTTGACTAGCATTATCATGCCCTATCTAGGTAATTAATCTCACGAAGTATCCAATTTCAGTCTTTATTGCTGGCAGGCAGGCCTTCTGAATTATATGTGCTTGAATGGGTATTGGGTCTGTTGTTAAACCAAATAGGCCATGAAACAAATGTTGGGTCCCTCTTTTTTTCTTCCTTAATGTGTCTGTAAGGATATTGTGGTCTAGTTGCTTTGGTTGACATAGTTGAGATATATTTAAATGTAAAGCAGGAAAGGGCAGTGGTAGAAAATGGTGGCTGATGCAAAAATAATTAAAATAGCACAGATCATAAAAGTCAGTCAGTCTCTGAAGAAATAGTTACCAGGTTGTGAAACTAGGTACTGAAAGTGATCATTTTTTGCTCTTAAACAATATATCGTTTTTACAGTATGAACTCGGTATGTCGAAGAGTTACTTTGTGGAGCTGGTGCATTCAGAGGATAAATTAGAAGTCCTCCCCCCGGTACCAGATTAGGAATTTGCAATTGTATTCAGTTTTGTGTTTCATTGCTCTGTGGGTGAAAGATAGACCTTTAAAAATGTACTGTTGAACCAGCAGATTAAATAACATGTTAGTAAATTTGTAGGAGAGGATATTCTTTTTTCTTATGCCAGTCTCATTAAAAATGGTGAAGAGTTAAGGTAATTGGAAAGCTGAACAAAAATGCTATCTCAGTGGGTAAAAATAAACAATATCATAGTGCAAACCTTTCTTTCAGTTGCCTACACTTTAGACACACTACGTCTATTTTGGAAATTCCCTTGTAATTTTTCTGAAAGTGTTTTCTCTTCTCTGTTTCCTCTCAATTCCCTTCTCATTCCCCAATGAAAAAGTTTAACAGGTTAAATTTTACAAAGGTTTTGACAGAAACATCTTACAGCTGAGAATTCCTTGAGAATTTTTATAAGTCCATTTCCTGGAAATAAATTAAATGACCTTATCACTTGACCTGAAGAATGTATTCGTTAAGTTTTGTGTTTGAGTACAGAATTTTTAGATTAGAAAAAAGTTTTTTAAAGGAATTAAGAAAGAATGAGGATTTGTGAAGGAAATTATGAAATCTTAAAATCATAGGATTTTTCTTTGTTGTCATAATTTTTAAGTTAGCCAAAGGAGGCTGTTTGATACTCTTAACTAAAACCCGTTGAAATAAGCAGTTTTACAAAGTCTCAACGGAACTTGCAACATTGTTTTTTCTTTATTGTTTGCAGGACTTCTTTAATATCAAAATTTGATTATCAGCCAAAGATTATTTCCTTATTTAATGAAGGTACATTTTTTTTAAAATCGGAAGTTCTCCATACATGACAAAATTTGTTATAATTGTCATTTATGCTTAGAATAATTTTAAGGGAAAAAATCTGAAAATATTTAACTGGATAAAAAGTTGAGGCAACTGTGTTTAACCATGTAATTCTTGCTTCTACCACTTTGAACTTGAGAAAATGGGAACAGTGAACCATGTGGAGATTGATCCTGGAATGCAAAATCTTTCACCTTTAGGTCACCAATTCAAATTCAGTCAACTCAAGCAGTGTCCAGAAATTGTAACCATATGAAAATCGTTTGTGAACTGTGTGGAATTTAAATTATGATCTCGGTTCAGTTTCTTTTTCATAAACATCATCATAAGCGGTATTTTTGGCAGTCACCCAAAAGAGAAGGTAAGATTAAAAGAGTGTGACCTAGTAAACTTTTCACTCCTGGTCATGAACCTTTCAGGTGAACATAGTGTAGTGGCCAGAGAATTTTAGGTTGCTGATGTGAATTGTACTTATTCTCTGGATTAACATGTAACTTCTGTAGTTTTTTCTTTAAATATAATATTTAAATTAATTTGAATCTTTAAAGGCTGATACTGACCCAGGGTGTTAGACTGCCAGTCTCATGGATGATCCTGCAGCTTAAATTACATTCAAACCAAACCTTTTCATTGTATATAAAAAGAAAACATTTGACTTCCTTTTGTTTCTAAGCAGCTTTACCAAATGATATACTGATCTCTTCAATTTTGTTTGCAGTTTGCCAGGAAAGAACATATTTTGGCACTTACTGAATGGATTCGGCCATATATTCAGACTTACATATTGCTAGTGTAGTAGCTGTTTTCAGTCACAGGAATATAAAAAGCCTTGAAAAAAACGTGTAAATTACTTTATTAAAGTATGGTCACTTGCAGAGCACGAAGGATCTTTGCCAGCTGCCAAGCTGCTGAGCTTTAGCTTTGCTGCTGACTTTGGAAAAAAAAGTAATATTTAGTCTGAAAAGTGTTTGTGTTCCCAAGTTTCACAGCTGACGTTGAGACAAGATACAGGGTGCTTAATTAAGCTTTCTCAAAGTCTATTGCTTTAACAACTTTATTTAGAATGGTGATAGAGAAAAAAAAAACGTGTAAAAAAAATAGACATTTTGAAAGGTCATTTAAGGTACTGTACAGCAGCTCTTGTCCGTTAAGAAGAGAATGGTCTACTGGTTCAGGCACTGGACTGGGGCTCTAGAGATCCATGATAAATTACATAGTCATTCCCATAGGCATCTTGTGTTACTTTGGATAAATGACTTAATCTCTCCATGACGCGATTCTTCATGAGAAGAATGAGGATAATAGGACTTCTTTGCATCAAAGGAGCATTGTGAAGAAAAATCCATTAGTGACTGTGAGGCGTTTAGATACTATTTTGCTAGTGGCTATATAAGTACTAAGATAGGTTAAAGTTATCTATCTTCCTGTGTTTTGGTTTGGTTTTTGTTTTTTTTTTTTTTCTATTTGCTTGTTAAAATGTATAATAGAATTAAGCCCTTTCTTTCATGTTAATCTAGAGCCGTTGGTCTCCTTTGTTCAGTAATGGCCAAATTCTTCTCAACTGTAATTCCTGAAAACCTCCCTTAACAGACTTCTTTATCCCTCTATATTTTCCCAGAGAACTGCAATGCAAGAGAGATTGCAAACAGAACTAGTTCAGTATATCATCAGCTTTTTAAGAAAGCTCAGGTCTCCTGCAGCTCTGCTGGATGCACTGGGTAACTGCCAGTGTTGCATATGAAAGAGAAACGTATCTCACCAGGAATCTCCAAGTTCTCAGACAGTGAGCAGGTAGCAGGGTAAGCCCTTAAGGATGTTTTAATAATACATTTGCTTATTAAAAAAAAATTCTGAGATTGTGACCCTTCTGAAATAGTTTGTTCTTGGTAGAACTTTACTTTTAATCACTAATCATTGTGACATTTTTTTGGCAACCTAACCCTTGTGAATCTTTCTTCGCTGTTCTAGGTAAGTCTCCCAGGGGACAAAAGCGGGTCTTTAATACAGCACTTTTTAAGCTGTAACAGTGATGCATTTCTCCATTCCCTAATTGCACCTGGGAAGATCTGGTTCTTGTTGCAGTTAATAAGCTGTTCACCCAGTGCTCTAAAATAACAAGATTGGTCACATTAAAGTGTTTTTTTTATGGCTCATGTTTTTTCTTACCACACTATTCCAAATGAGAGGAATAATTTTATGTAGACCGGCACCATTACTCTTTATCTTTTGTGTGGAAAGATCTTAGGTTTGTTTTATATTGGAAGTGTTCTAAAATTTAGGTGTCACCTTTCTGCCACATTACAACATCATTAAAGCTCAGGAGGTTGTTCAGACATATGGGCATAAGGTTTTTTTATCTTCTGTTCTAATGGCCTCAGGGCAGGCAATTCTAAATCTGATGGTCTTCTAAGATCACAGAAAAGTAGGTGTAAAGAACAACAGAGGATACAAAACTTTGGGGACCAATTTTGTTATTTTTATTTTGATATGAAATATAATTAAAGTAATTTATAGTCAGCACAATCAAACCATTAATAAGGAGATAATCACAGAGTAAGTTTTAGGTACAAACACTGAGAAAAATGTCGCACAGCTCCAGATGATGGTGAGCAAAGGCAGAACCATGAAGCCTTGGCCTCCTGGTTCTTCTTCAACACTATCTCAAAGCCACCGTCCTGCCTCATACATTTGCAGTGTGATGCTGTGATCACTTTGCCACCTTGCTCCACATTACATTTTGTTAACCTAACCATAAGGGAAGAGGGAAGCTCAGATGCTAAGCTGAAGCTTTAAGAGTGCAACCTTTTTGGGTCCTGTGGTGAAAGGACTCCCACTCAGTGGTATATTTCCCTGTTCTGGCCAAGCACTACCATTTTGCTTTTATTCATGAAAGAGTAACTTAAATGATTCTCACTAGCTGAAACAGGGATCTTCAGAAAGCCATTTCTTTATTCACCTTGATTTTGAAAACTTTGGGTAAAAGACTGAAGGGAAGGTAAAATGTGTACTACTGAAGAATAAATTAAACTGATAAACTATTGTAAAAACGTCCTTTAGATTCATGTTGAGGTCAAGGAAATTTCACGCATTTGGACAATGGGCTAGTAACATCTATGTTATAGCTGGGTTTGTAATGGTGCAACCCCAAATGTTTATTAAGAATAGATAAAACTCTTAAATGAATGTCTTGTCTACATTCCAGGGTTTTATAAGACAACTTGCACTGTCTGGTCACCATGGGAATAAGAAGTCCTTGCACATATATGTCTTAACCTGAAATTTCACTGGTGTTTTTCTGGTCCTCTTTCCTTTGCGTTCTCAAGCCCCTCTTCTTGCTGCTTCTCTCTCTTCTGACTTGTCTCAGTGACACTATGAAATAACAGTGCATCATCAGTATTGCTGGCATTTTACAATTACTTAAATCATTAATTTCACTCAGAAGTTGAAACAGAACAGTCCACTTAGAGGTCAAATTCCAAAGGTTTTCAAAATTACTGTTACTGCAGTTGGAAATGAGGGTTTTAGCTGACATCTCTGTCAATTAATATAGTTCGTGTTCTTGCAAAGCAGTTAGGATTTATATGAAATAAAGAGCAATATCTTCCTCATGGTTTTTGAAACACAGAGAATAAAACTTGCTAGTCCAGTAAATACCACATTTTCTAAAATTTTTACTACTGTAGCGAGAAAAGCCATTATTTTTTAAAAAGAAGACAGGAATTGTGGCCTCTTTATCTTTTCCTGTGCAGCACAAAAATGTATTCAGTTTAATGGAATGCCATAATGCACTCCTAAACTGTCAGATTTCTAAATATGAGCCATACATCATGACAGTGCAGAACAATGTATTTTGTACCAAAGCAGTTCTATTAGAGAAGGTGAAAATATGTTAATCCTACCTTAATCATCAGGGACCCATATGAATTTGCATTATTCTTTTAACCTTGAAGTAGGTGATATAATTTTTGAATTTTTAAAGAAAAATCTGCTCAACTACAAACAATATTTTTTGTTTGAGAATATTATTAATGACTTCATAGACATCAGTAATTATTATTTGCACATATGCAAAATATTTAAAATCTCAATCTTTTGTTACACCTTTCTAATTTTTTTCCAGGGGAATTCTCTGAGGGCTTTCATTTTTTTTTTTTTCTTGTAATTTGTATCCATCTCGATTTAGAATACCAACTGTTGTATTATATTTTATAAAGTCTGGATATAAAACTGCTCACAGTTTTTGTTGCCCAGAGATTGTGTTGGAAAATCTGGCAAAGATAGGTTATATAGATTTATAGATTATTGCATTGAGTTGTCTCAAATATAATTTCATAGTAGGGACATCTGAAATTACCATTCTAAAATCTATTTTAACCTTTCAGGAAATGATCCTGTTAGGTCACCAGCCACTACTTGTATTATTAAGTCTGTTTGGGGGAGGGGTGTGAAGAAAAAAACAAAAAGTAGTAATGTAAGGTGATAACAAGTGTTACAGTGGATAAAATCCTTAATTTTTTTTTTTGAGTTTATAGATTTGAAGTACTGCTAGACAGATCTAGTACTTCAAAATATGAAAGTAGTTAGATTTTGATAACTGGTTATGAATTAAATTAAATCCATGCTCATATCCTCATCACATGAAACATCTTGGCGAATTTTCATTTGAGGGTTTTTTTTGTTTGTTTTTGTCATGAACATACATACAGCAGAAAAGCTCAAGATAAATATGGCTGTGGTACAGATTTAATATAGTGTAATATCTGCAGAGATTAACTGTGATAAAAAATGAAACAGAAGAGGCTCAGACTCCTATAAGAGTTGAAAGCAAATTCTTCACTTCTGTGGCATTAGGGACAGTATTGTTATTGTTTTGTTGTCTTCAACTGACTTTAAAAAAATAAAAAGCAGTTTGAAACGAGAAGCTTGGTAATGGCTGTATGATTAATAACAATGAAACACAGATCAGTTTTTAAAAATATGCATAAACCATTTATACTTTTAGTTTTTTAGTTTTAAAAAAATATTTTTTTTTTATATTAAGTATGAAGTCATTTATATTTTAGAATTTAACAAAAATTATTTGCTTCTGAAAAGTCTAAGCATGGGCACTTGGAAAATAAAACTGTCTTCAGTATGAGTAGTGTGGACTCCATCAAACGTGATCCTCGTTGCATTGCTTCAGCACCATAATCACATGTGAGCCTGGAGAAACCTCAAACAGGTAGTTTATTCTACATTAAGAAGTACTGATTAGCTCCATTTTACAGTTGAAAAAGAAAGGATACAGAGTACTTGAAAGGACCTGAGTGCTGATTGCTGAGTCCTGTGTTCATAATCCAGACTCCAGTGTTAAGAAGTCAAGGGAACAGTTTCCTGTTACTCTCAACTGTGGTTCCACAGATCTCATGTAAATGAAATGATGAAATAGTGTGGGTTTGAGAACAGAGAAGAATAGGAATGTTTTATCAGTAGCCCATTATTAGAAGGGCTCAAGAATAATATGAAATTTCAGCCTCTGCTTGTAGAAATTCAGGTGCCTCAGAAAAGCTGTTGGACCTGGTTAGCTGAAAACATAGCTCCTTTCCTTCTGCCTTTAATTTGGCACTAGAAAGTTTGTGGGATTGAGAGCCAGAAAACCTGTCCAGAGGTGAGTGTGCCAGTATTTATGATTTTTTTTGAGAAAAGAACAGGCTCAGCTTTCTGTTAAAATTGGGTGCTGTGTCTCAGACATGCTGCTCCAGCATTATTCTGTAGCCTGTGAAATGGGAGAGTCAGGTTTGTTCTCTTTAACTGATGAGTTTAACTGTGCTGCTTCTATTCCTCTAAGAATATCCTAATTTTTAGGCCACAGAGTCATGTTTATGTGTGTTGCCTAGTTTTCTTACTCTCCTGTTGCCTTTCTTTCATATGACAGAGATTCAACAGGAATAACAGAGAGAGACTCCTTGCTGCTGCAGATTTCACTAGTATTCAGAAATACACTGGGAAGAAAGATGGAGAAAAAATCACGAATGAAATGCCAAATTAATGGAATGACTAGTGCTGATGTGAAAACAAATGGTTGATTTTGTAGCATGAGATATTTAGGCTGGAAATTATAAGTTTTCTAACCATTAGACCAGTGAGATTCTGAAGCAGCCTTCTGATAGGAGTAGTGGTAGACATAATCTGATTTTAAGATGGAGCTTGGTCATTCTTTTGGAAGGAATGACATCATGTGGCCTGAGATGACAGGTGACTGGACACATTGATCCCAAAGTACCCTTCCACTCCTACCTTCTTAACTAGGAAAATACTTTATACTTTGTTATGTTCTCCAGTTTCTCAGAAACATTTCACCTGTAATTTGATGGTGGTATTTTTTATTGCTTAAGAGAGGTTGGACATAAAAAAGAAAAATCTTTGTTGAGATTGCAGAAGTCTTGTAATTGATATGTGAACTGGAGGAGATGAAATAGCTGCATGCAGGGTAAGAAACAAGGAGGACACTGTTCACATTGAAATGGCTGGAAGGGATGTATAAACAATTATGGCAGTTTGAATAGCTGTTTTAATATCGATGTCAAGACTGATAAAGCATAGAGTAAGTGTTGTTTCATTGGATAGCATACATTTAGAAGGCAAGCAAAGACTTATCCCCAATTTGTTTACTTTTAAATGAATGTTGCATTTGTTAACAGTTTAGGATCTGTAAATTCTGCATCATTGATACTAAAAAGTCATCTGACTGTATTCTGACTGCACAACTTTTTAATCAAAACACTTTTTTTTCTAATTTGTGGAAGGAAAAGTCATGTTGTAGTCAGTAAAAGGAGTACTCCAAGATATTGCTTTACATTGGTACTATAGTTAAATGAGCTCAAATCAGGTGTTTTTTTTAAAAAAATTATATTATGCCATCAATTGTTCAAACCCAGAAGACAAATTTATTATCCTTAACAGTAACTGATTCTTACAACACATTTTCAACAAGTTTCACCTCCTTTGTGTCGCACAAAATCTAAATGCTAAATGGCTTTCTGCTACAGGAAATAATAGTATAGTCTTATGTAGCGTCTAAGTTTAAGGGACTCTTTGTCCCTTAAGATTGTGTTTATGTTAGCTTTCTTAATGTTAAAGCTTCTGCTTTCATATGTTGTGCTGCTAATGCCTCAGCACCTTACTGGCAGTGAAACAAGAAGCATGTAAATTCATAATCAAGGTGTTAAAATGAAGTTTTGAATCCCATTATAAGGAGGTATTTTGCAATGGGTCATTAACTTGCTCTATGGCATGAAACCCCTGGAGGAGGGTCTTTAAGATTACAGATTATAAGTAATGACATAATTGCCTGATGATGTAGAAATATGACCAAGGTTTTAAAATGTGGTTTCTCTGGTACTGGATGCCCACTGACTAATGCCCATGGCCTGATTTTCTGAAGTAATTACTATGGGGAACTGTTCCTTTCAAAGGCTCAGGAAGGAAGATGTGCTACGAGGACACAAGTTTACCTCGCACCGAGTTGTTCAGTCAGGCTTCGGGGACACAATAAAGTAGACACCTGCCAGACTCCTTGGCAGGAGTATTTACTGCATTACTGAAGTGCCACTGGACTTGTAGGCAATTAGCATCTCTGAAAATCATAATGTGAGCTACAAAAATGAAGGAATTGAAAAGTAAAGTCTAAAGTAAAGGTTTTTTTCTGAAAAATTTGGACATTGGTATGAATTGCTTATGTACATATTTTTTTATTATATATCATTATTTGAAGCTTAGATAGAAAAGAAAATGGATTTCTCCATTTCTGATTATAGTTAATTTATCAAAAAAGCAGAGCTCTGAAAGGAATTGCTTTTTAAAACATTGTGGGTTTTCCATCCATTTTTCTTCCTTTAACAAATTGATCTGTCATTCTTGAATGATCAGCAAAATTTCACAAAGACATAGTCATTTTTGTACAGCCTTTAAACATCATAAAATGGATTCTTTTGCGTGTATGAGTGTGTACATCTATGTGGATTTTAATAACCTACATTCATCTGCTTACTACTCCTGTTAAACCTTAAAGTAGCAACCTAGGCATTTTTCAGGATCTGTTCTCCAGTGTTTAGTTCACTGTGTGTTATTTAGTGTGTTAGTTAGTTGGCAAGGTTAAATTACACTACCATTTGACTCATGGTCACTGTAGCTATACTTCTTCAAGCTGTTTCTCTTCACCTATCAGACTTAGTAGAGTTATACTGGGGAGTATTACTACCTGAATGGGATACCTGCAGTGAGAATACAGATGTTGAAAGCAGTACTAAGGATGACTTAGAAGACAGTTCTTTCTCACTATATTATGCTGAACCCATTGTCCCTTGTGGGAAAAAATAATTTTGCAATTGGATTTGTTGTTTATCAAATGAAATGAAAAACCTTAAGTCCTGTCAGCTGTAGCCTTGGCACAATTTACTAGAGGAGAGGTGTTAACCTCAGTGTCCTCAGCAAATTCCAGTTTGAATAATTATGTCTCACATCCCAGTCATTCCCCCTATAGCTTCAGTTGGATTAGCTATTCATTTCCTGTCCCAAACCTTTGTGTAGCATTTCCATGTGCTCTATAACAGTTTCCACATTTCACCCTAGAGCTAACTGTAATCATCTTTCTTTGTCTGTCCCCACATAGAGACACAGAATAATTGTGAAACTCTTTGCAGGCTCATAGAGAACCTAGCCAAAGGCCAACTGCATTAACTAAATTAAGATAAAATTCTAGATCCAGCACAATCTGAATTTAAAGCAGAGCATGAAATGGCTTTAGTGGCATGTGTAATAGGTAATCTGCTCCTGTCAGTGGAGAAGGTACAGACATCTATTCTCATCACTTTAGACATATCTGAATCATTTAACACAGTTGATCATGAGATAGTACTTTCTCGCTTGAGAGAGGTAGCAGGATCCAAAGTAATACACTAAAATGGTTGGCAGTCTTCCCAGACAAACACATCCAACAAGTAGTCAGGGCAGACCGCCTTTCTGTTCTTCATCCTGGTGTCCTTCAAGAATCAGTTTTATTGCTAGCTCTTTTCTGTGTCTGTACTCAGCTACTGTGTGAGCAGGTCAGATGGTATGCTTGAGAAATATGCAGATCATACACATTTCCTTTTGTTCTTTAGGACCTGTAACCATTCCAGATTCACTGTGGTGGCAACTGATTGCAAGAAAACAGCATAAAAATGGAGAATAGTTGGTTGAAACTGAACCCAAATGAGGCAGAGATGGTACTAGCAAGAATAAAATGACAAGTCAGTGAGTTTTCAGGCCCAGTATAGTGGCATCTGGTGAAAGTTACACATTGTTTTTTGATCAGTGCATTCCATAATTTAGAACAATGTCTGCATTCTGTGTTGATACTATAGCTGCCACAGGGTGACATCTGATAGATAAAACTGTCCATCTTTCCTCTTTGGGTAAGAGAGTCTACCTCATCCTTCTGGATGTTGAACTGTCTGCAGTTTTTTGTGCATTTACTGCTTTTCCCTTAGATGATAGCAACAGTGTATACCTGAGCATAAAGCTCTTACTGGCTAGGGAAAGTTACCTAATACAAAAGGCTGCAGCAACTCAGACTACCATGAGCACATCAGACTGCCTTACACTGGCTTTTCAGAGAATTAGGCTTAACTTCAGTCTCCATTCTTATCTTCAAGACTCTCTGGCCTGGGTCCAGATATTTAAAAGGCTATCTCAAGCCCTGGTACTTGATACCTTCACTGCTGGAAGTTCTCCAGTAGATTTCTTCACAGTAAATATAAGGCTTATCTGTAGGAGAGAGCATACAGCAGTACAGTTTGCATCAAAGTCTCTGAGTTAATTCCCAAGGAATCTGATGACTATCAAAATACTGCCTTATTTCTCTGTGTGATGCAAATTTCTTGGACTTGCTTCTATCTTGATAGTTACACATAAACAGTCATAGCAGAACAAAAAAGCACTTTCCAGATTAGCTGATCGGTTAGTCTTTCTTGTACTCCTTGAGCAAGGATGAGAAATATGTCATATATTTATATGCTTCTGTGTTTGTAAAGATCCCTAACTTTATAAACTAGTACAGCTCAAAGAACTACAGTGAAAATATGCCAGATTATAGCGGATGAATATATAGATGGGAAATCATTATTAGAAGAATTTGCTGGATTATATGGCTCATAAACTTTTCTTCTAAGGAAGCTGCTAGACTACTTTTTATTCTGTTGTAAATTACAGACGTAGATAACAATGCAATACTACACTGAAGATGAATACCAAAATAATGTAATAAATGTTATTACATATGATCTAAAAAAAAAAAAATATTCCTTAGTGTTAGCCAGTAACCAGAGATGCTGGCTACCCAGTTTACTTGTGTACAATGCTGTATATTGATCTTAGTTTTAACATTCTTCATAATTTTGTTTATTTTACAAAAACATGCTTCACTGTTATTTTGTGACTGATGCTAATAATACTTCTTTTGGAGAACTTCAAAATACAGAAGGTAGTAAAGTGGGTTATTTACCTGTACCTCTGCACATAATTTCATGATATTTGGCTTATTTCTGGAACTCATGTCTCTCACAATTTGATTTATTACTGAGATTCTTCATAGTTTTTCACGTAAAAAAAATGTGAAGGGACAGATATTTATTTTTCACAGTTTAATTGTAATAACTTTTTAGATACCACAGCACTAAGTATTAGATTGTAATGTGTTCGTTAATGAGAACTGTTAGGTGATAACTTTATTCAATATAATACAATACAATACAATACAATACATTTTTCTTGCCCAAACTCCTTTTCTACTGATACATTTGTATTCATACAGATAGACAATCATTGCTCAGTGAACCAGAAAGGGTAAAATGTATAAACCTAAATCTTTATGCAGCATTTGATACCTTTCTCATGACTGTTTTGTGTTATTTTATTTCAGCAGTTGGAAGAACTCTGGGTTTCCTGTGTATTAGACTTTGGTAGTAAGAATAAACTCAGAATGAAATAATGAGAAAGCTGTATCAAAAAGGCTCAGAAGTCTCTGATATGGAGTCTAAACTGTTAATTGTTTGCAACATCTATTAAAAACACGTTCCTCAGTAACATTTTTTTTTAATTAGAAAAAATTATTAGATGTAGCAAGATATATTTTTTTCATTTTTATAAGGGACATATGTAACAGAATAGAAGAAGGTGTAATATCCAAAGTATTATTTAACATTCTAAACCAGAAACGTATTCAGTTGTCAAGGAATGCTTTGGAGCCAAATGTGTCTAATGTCTCTTTAATATGAAAATTTTGGCAGTACTCCATTCATTTCAATAAAATTACCCTTGGCTTTCATTAACAAAAATTGCAGAAGTATCACACCTCTTCATCCCTCTTGAGTTTCTACTAGGATGTCTTTGAATTTTAAACCACAATATAATCTATTCATCCATTATTTTGCTGTTTTCTTGCATCCTATGTTACTACAACAGTTTAAAACCCGCAATGGACTGGGGAGTTCTGTTTTGCCTTTAAGATGACACTGAACAAAACAAATGCCAGTCTGAATCAGCTTGTCTTTTGCATTAAATATACTTGTATCCATAGTTTTCAACTTGTTGTTCATGAAGATGTAAGATTATCTCAGGACTCTGACATGTGCAATTGAGAACTCTCGGAGAAATTTACAGGCCCTAGCAGATATAGCAGGAAAAGCATACTTGAGCTTCTTGGGGCTAGGATTAGTTTCCTCCTCCTGCTCAGCCATTGTGCTATCCCCATTTCACAACAGCCGCTTAGGCTTTCATAGTGACAGAATTGTGGCTGCCCCACCTGAACTTCTGTCGGGTTCCCAGCAGGGCAGTGGTGAGTGAAAAGCACTGGCAATTTAAACCTTGGTCCTTGTTCAGACTTAGTATATTGGGATTCTTGCCCCAGCACAGTGGCAGGTGCTGTTCCTCATGCCCCCTCATTACCACACTGAACTTTCTAACATGATTTGACAGTTTAACCAAGAGCCACAATCATAGTGCTGCTTTACCTTTTCTTGAGGACTTTTATTTCTTTATTCAAGAAGATCTGAATGTTCAAACGCAAAAAGGGGAGATTAACAGTAGTGGGCTAGACCCTTATCTGATACAAAGTCATGTGCACACTTCAGAGCATGCTGTACATGTGCAAGTCAGTTGAGACTGGTAGTACCTCTAGGATTCTGGTAGGATGTTGGCTTTACTCCTGCTACAGGTATCCCAGATCACAAAAAAGGGACATCTTTTGTTTCCCTAAAAAGCTCTGAAACACTGCAGCTATCATGCTAGTTTACTGAAGTAGCAATTGCAACTCTGGGTTTGCAACTGCAGCGCTTTGGGAGCAGGCTGACAAACACACCAGCCTTGCCTGCCTCCAGGGTGGGGCAGAGGGATCCGGAGCTATTTATAGCTGCCGCTGCACACTGGTCCGGTCGAGCAGTCACGTAGGCATTTGGAGGGGCTCTGCTAGAGACAAAGTGACGGTTTATCAGCTCTGGATTTCTGTTTTATTTACCTGTTCTCTTTGCACCAAATTCCTTCCAGTGGATATTGTGGGTTTGAGGAGGCAGACTATAAATAGATGGTTTTGTTTCTTCTAAATATATTCATCAGAGGAATAGAAAATTGAAGGGCCACCTGGAGTTAAGATTTTAATATTTCAGTTGTTACAAACCAACTCCAAAACCAATATTTTTTTTTCCCCGGCAGATTTGGTGTGAAAATGTTTAGTTGAGCAGATGGAGCCACAGCTGGTAGTGTACATGTTTATCGGGATAGTTGGCATTTAGCTGCATCCAAAACTGATGTCAGGCTCAAAGATGCTAAAAAGCAGGAATGACTGGAAACTGAGACGGCTCTTCATCAGATCAGCTAGGAGCATATTTCTTTAATTCTTAGTACTTTGGCCTCATAAGAATAATTTTAATCCATCAGGAAGTTAAACATTTCAAATTAAAATTTAAAAATATGTTAAAATAGGTAAACACTTGCCACCACTATACTTTAATAAATAGCCTGAGGAGTACAGAAAATAACCCAGACGTGTTGATGTTTAAGGCCTAGTTAGCAAATAGCACGCATCTGCTTGATGTTTAATTATCATGTATGCTTTGCTGGCAGATTTCAGAATCTGCATAGTTCATATTTACCAGCATAGTCTCTTTCACACATGAGAACATTTAGACAGAAGTTTGAGAGAGGAGAAGACACATGAATAATAGTGAGGAACCAAAGAAACAGAACAGATATGTGTAGACAATAATGTTTTTACAGTTATGTCTAACGCACACAATGAGGTTCCATGTCCCATTGTGCTAGTCACTGTACAAGCAGTGGGGGAGAGTCTCTCTGCCAGGGAGCCTAAAGGAAGAAGATAAATTCAGACACTTCATTTCAAACAAGGATTCCAGCTTAGAGCTCCTTAGGACAATCTTAATATGTGCAAATGACAGAAGTGTACTCTTTCTGTGGCCCAAGCCATGCAGCAGTCTTATGACAATGTGGGATATTACTCTGTTTAGGCTAATAATATTGCATACATTTATATCAGGTATGAATCTGGACACCTGATTTCAACAGTATTTCTGGAATTAGTTTTTTAAAAGGATAAACAGGTTCATAATTTTTTTTTTTCTGTCCTGTGTGATTATGTTTCCCAGTAGAATTGTTATTCCTGTGCAACTTTTTCCCAAATATCATAGATTCATCTTGGACTCTGAAGAGAAATGGGGTGTGTTTCTCTCATCTCTGTAATACACAGCATTTGATAGCACTGGCATGGTAGAGATCTGTTCCAGTACCCATGCAGATGAGGTAACGTATTGCAAGTGAGATTTATTAATGTATATATTCCATCCTGTAGGTGGCAAAGAATTTTTGCCCGGTTTTTGGCATGTGATGTTCTGAAGCAGACTCCTTCGTTTGTTGTCATTGCACAGGTAGCATAGAAAAGTATCTCTCCAGGCATATAAATGGCTGCATTATAAATGACAGTCTAAGGGGAACCAAACTGCTTTACTAGATGGCCAGTGATGCCTGTCACCTCTTTGCCGGTGGGTTGTGAATGTACAGTGTACTAAAATGTAACGGTGCCTTCAGTAACAAAATAACAGCATGTGGCATTGTGCAAACTCTGAGCAATTCTGCTTACCTTAGGGCATCCTTGGAGTCTGCTATAATACAGAAAGCCCCCCTCAGCTGTCATCTCCTGGGGTCCGTTCCAATTTCCATCATAGTCCAGCCTCAGAAACATGAAAAAGTGCCAGAAAAGCTTCCTAATCCTACATTTCACTGCACTGGGCTTCTTAAAAATGTAAGCTTGTACAGAATTCGAGTGCCACGTTTCTTCCTTATTGGAAAGTTGCGTAATAAAATAATTATGTAGCGACATTTAAAGATGTTTCCATCATAGACAGTACCTGAAAAAAATCAGTCAAACATTCAAATTGGTGAATTCAAATTTTTAAAGCAGTGATGTCCATTTTTAAGCAGATAAGCACTCATGCACTCCAATGCACTCACCCAAGGACAGGGCAGTAGCATAAAATGAAGTTATAATTATGCAAGCTTAATGATAGTGAAACAGTAGTACTTTACAAGATAAACAGCCATGGTGTTGTATAAGGCAATGGGTTTGTTACACGTATTTGACTTGTCCTAATTCCACAGGACAGAAAAATACAGTTTCTATAATACAGTGTGCAGAGACATGTGGAACTCCTTAGAAATGGGATTGTCTCCTAGCTATGTCCAGATTCTTTTGAGGACACACAAGTCAGTAAGCTTATTCTTTTCTCACTTTTTAGTTTTTTAATGCTGTCTCAGGGCTTTAATACTTGTGTATTGTGTGGTATAAAACCTGATATAGTATAGATCTGATAACTGGAAAGGATATACCTTTTTTTATATTATTATTTTTCAATTTGAGCTTTATGTTTATTTTTCAAGAATATATAGCCATTGTAGCACCTAATTATGAAAATTATATGACAACTAATTATAATGAAAATTTAGGGGATGTGTTCTTACGTTGTGTAATGAACTTGGACAAAAATGGTTTGTACAGTAATGGCTGCACTCCTGTAAAAAAAATAACAAAACAAAAAACAACAAACCCACAAAACACAAACAACAACAACAACAACAAACTCAAACAACAACAAAAAAACCTGGTCTTCATCCCCAGGGTATAGAATAGAAACATAAAGCTCATCTTTTGGAACTCCTTTTTCAGTGGGGAAAATGATAACATACATACAGTTTCACCGAAATTAATAAATATTTTTACTAAAATTTTGCTATATTAAAAACACACTTGCTCTTAGTCTCTGGTGAAACCCAGAATTTAATAAACCATTATTCTTTAAGGGCAGGTGTGAAACAAAGGAATTTTCTAATCTCAGCTGCTTACTTCACAGTAAATCCAGATGCAATTTTCGCTAACAACTGATGGTGAATATTAAAGTATAAAAAGATAAGAAAATATATATCTGAGATTTAGGACCATATCTTTCTTCATGCAAGTTTTTGTATACAGTATGCCATCAGGATTTAGCCTTTTCATTAAAGTATCATAATCAGAACTGCATTCCAAAATACTGGATAGCAGAGACAATAAGAATTATCTAAACTAGGAAAATGGTCATACATCAATTGTGTTCTAAAAATAGATGTAAATATTGGACTACCACTGAGAAAAACAGACTAGAGTGGTGTAAGGTTCAATTGTTATAAACAGAGAAACATAAAAATCCTTGCATAATGTGTTTGTTATGATTAGGAACTGAAAATTAAAATTTAATATAGCAATGCATAAATAAATGAATATGAGTGTGTTCTGAGACAGAAAATGCTTTACATAAAAAATATTATTGCAAGGGATATTGTAGTCCTAGTGAAGACATAGCAATTTATTTTGCTTTGACAAACATACTGATACACTTGACTTACTATTGCTGTGGGAACATTAATGATAGAACAATGGGCTATACCTGTAAAGAAACAGTGAAAGTCAGTAGATAAAGGGAAACAGTCTGCTAAGTACAAGTCTTAATATATATCTGAACATGTTGCCAATAAAACAGACTGCACATTTTTCTCCTGTTGCTTGAATCTTGAGACACTATTGTCCCCATATCCTTTGCTTTCTTCTACCAGTTGTGTACTTCTGAATGCAGAAGTTACAGGCGAGTACAGATTAGAGTTACTGTGTACTGCTGCTTTCACATTTTGACTCTCCTAGGAAAACAATCCTGTGGCTAGTTTGCAGTGTGTTTTATTGTGTTTTGGGAAGTCAAAGTCATAGATAGTTTTGATCTATCTATGATTATGAATTATGAAAGTTTGATCCTTCATATTACCATTTTGTTTATTATAGTTTTTTAATTCTTATAGAATCATAAAATGGTTTGAGTTGAAAGGGACATTAAAGATCATCTAGTTCCAACCCCCTGCCATGGGCAGGGACACCTTCCACTATACCAGGTTGGTCAAAGCCCCGTCCAACCTGGCCTTGAACACTGCCAGGGAGGGGGCAGCCACAGCTTCTCTGGGCAACCTGTTCCAGTGTCTCACCACCCTCACAGTAAAGAATTTATTCCTTCTATCTAATCTAAATTGACCCCCCTTTCAGTTTAAAACTGTTACCCCACATCCTATCACTATACTCCGTGATAAAGAGTCCCTCCCCATCTTTCCTGTAGCCCCGTTTAAGTACTGGAAGACTGCTATAAGGTCTCCTCAGAGCCTTCTCCAGGCTGAACAACCCCAACTCTCTCAGTCTGTCATAGGGTGAATACTCCAGCCCCCTGATGATCTTCTTAATCACTTCTCTCTGTTTGCCAATTCAAAAGAACTTGTTTATCTCCTTTTATATATTATGAAAAAGAAATAGGCATCAATAGCGTAAATGGAAGTCCTTGCTGTGTTGATTTTTGTTGTACAGAAAGAATAAGTAATTTCAAAGATGTTTTAAGCTGTTGTTCCTATGTCTTGTTTCTTCATTCCTGGTCGTGTCATTCACTTTAGACTAACAAATGTTGATTTACTCGTATTAATTCTATTGGACTGAATTTCAAACACAGTATCTTTGGCTGTTGTTGTACATGTCAGCACACTCAGTTGTAAAATATCTCCATCTACATAAAATGAAAGGTTAATCGTTTGAGTAAGTTGGGACAAAATTGAAGGAAGCTTCTTCTGCATCCTGGTTTGCATAGTTTGCTTTGTTTTGATAAACAAAGATTTTTATAACAGTAAACAGCCTTTTCACAACCTACCAATTGTGGCATGATGGATTCATTCATTTTCAGATTCTGGAACCAGCTGCTCCTATCTACTGCTGCTGCAATTAGAAAATCAGTCTGTAAAAATATAATGAATTTAATAAATCTCATGCTTTCAGATTTATGTATTTATTCTCTAGTAGTCATGGTAGAACCTATAGCTAATACAGTTTTTTCAAAAGCTAAATAATAATAATAAATTAATCAGAAGGATGCCTTGTATTACAACGCAAGGCCTTTTCATGGTTGTCATCTCTGGGAGAAGAAAAATTGCTGGTGGGTGTAGAGAGGCAAGGATAATCTCACTGCCTCACACAGTTGCTAAATACGGACAGCAGTAATAGTCTTATCTTTGCAGAAATGTTCTTATTAAATAGACACTGTTGGGTCAGTCAGTGACCTTTTTGTTTAATGCAGTAATTACGTTATGTTTTTACAGAGATATGCCTTGTAGGGTTCATGTCCTAAGTACAGGAAAATCCTTAGGAATGTACTGATGTACTGATTAGTTTCTAATCTTCATATGCATCATAAATAAGGGTAAGAATTATTATCCATTGTTGCAGCAGAAATTTATGGTGGAGAGATATCAAGCGTTACTGAAGATGTGAAAGGAAATCATTGGCAGAGTGTAGAAAAGAATCCAGACATCTCAACTCCAACTTTTATTCCTAATCATTTAATCATACTGATTACTTAATGTGAACTTCATGGATAGTTTATTATGTAATCACATTTTCTTATGGCATTATCTGGTTAAACTACACATATAGACTGCATTCACCTAAACTGTTAGAAATGGGAAGGAAGTCTGGCTGATATATTTTTCATATTTTGGGTAGACACCTGGAAATGCTGTACATTTGCTTTCAGTAAAAACCCCTTCATCTCTATTCCTACTTTTTTTTCTTAATATTATTCTCTACCTTTTTTTCTCACCTGTTCTGAATAGACTATCTACTTTATCTTTCAAATAGTGGATCAAGAGCCACCTGGCAGCCAAGACCAGGCCAAGATCAGGAAGGAAAAAGTTATATGCACAGCTAAAGCCACATTATCCCTTTTATCACTGCATTGATGTTGGCAGATGTTTGTTCTAGTCATAGAGCAGATTCTCCAAGGGAAACTCAGAGCTTGAACAGACTTCAGGAGCATCCTGGCCACTTCTGTTCTGCAGCTGGCATGCTGTGCAGAAAAAGAGAATTGTAATTTGCCTGGATATATTCCACCTCTCTGCACCATTGGAAAAGCCTGTGTTGCAATAACACAAGGCAGTAAGAAGAGAAAAGGATTGAGACTGCATTCACTTCTTTGGGATGTCTTACTTTAAACTTGCCTTCGGCAGAACTGTCTATCAGTGGGTTGTCCAGAAAGCAGCTTTGTAAGAATACTTCTTTTTGGGCTATTTCATATACCACAGCGGTTTGGGTCTCTTAAAGGAGAGAGAGTTCAGATTTTACATTATACTGCTTCCTTCACTTTCTTCCCCTCCCATTGTCACTTCTACCTCCTACTCCTTCACCACAGCACTTCTAGTGTCAGGCTTCCAAGGCAACAGTTCTCTCCCACTCAGATTTCTCTCCCACCTAAAAGATTGTTTAGTGACTCCTCCCTAAACATTTTAGGGATATTAGATATATGCATTTCGCCTCACCTAAGCAAGGAGAAATGAAAATACCTGGCTTGTTTAACAAGAGAAAGGCAAATAGAAAATGCTCAGAAGTTAACTATGATGCAACTCATTCTAGAACAATCTTCCAGTCAAAAAAGCACCAAACCCCCTGATATTTTGCATCTTGATATCCTGACCACATGATGTTATCTACAATGTAGTTAATGAGGCATTATGTTTTGAAACCCAGAGATCTCTTTCCAGTCATAGAAGCATGATAATTTTGTCAGATAGGATTTGTTTACTGATTCCAAGAAATTCTAAAAATTGAACAGCATATTACCAAATAGAGGAAGGACAGAAAGGATCTGGGAAGTGTGTCAGGCAAACAGACATATCTCCAGGTTATCTTAGCCTGTTCCATTAGAGATGGAGAACTTCCCAAATCAGAATATGTAAATCAAGCTCTGACCCTCAATGGAAGTGGTATTTCTTAAAATGTTTATCCATTGTGATCAGAAACATCAGTATTCCCTGGATGTTAGAGGATATAAAAAAAAGAGGAAAATAAATCTATTTTTAATTCAGATGTTCAGCATTTCAAAGGAAATAGTTTATGATTACCAAAGATTGATAAGCATGTTATTGGTCAGGCTATGTAAACATGATGGCAAAAAAAGGCAAATTTATGCCTTCTCTCAAAAAGTATATAAAATACTTACTCCATAGAAACTATACGGTTGCAGTAGAAGCTTCTGAGGCTTCTTTTTTGAACAATTTCTGATCTAAAGAAAAGTTTCTCAAGAAATAAAAGAGAGGGTGGAGAATTCAAAGTCCTAGTGTGTTAAAGTAGAAATTTAACCTGGATATTTTTTATTTTTTTTTTAATGCACTCTTTCAGCCCTTGCACTTAAGCTTTGACCCATAAGTAACCATAATTGCCGTTGACATCTTCTGTCTGTGTTAATTTTAGTTGAGTATACAAGAGTAAGGGATGATCACAGCTACAGCTACTCCTCAGTCTAAGTTCTCCAGATAAAATACTCACTCCTTCCAAAGTGGCAGGCAGGTTCCATTCCAGAGATGGAAAAACAGTATTTGACATGAGCTTCTTCATTTTTTCTTTATTCCTGTTTCGTTTTATGATGGAGAGACAATCTCTGCCAGTTTAAGAGAGAAGACTAAAGAAAGGCAAAACCAAATTACTGATAATAATGAGAAATAAACAAAGCCCCAAAATGAATGTCAAATAAGTATTTTACCAGATAGTTTGCAAAAGAATAAAGAAGGGAATGAGCAAAATGGACAGTTCTTAGCTGGCAGAAGAAAGAAGGGTTTGCCAGGGGAACTAGATTCCCAGAAGCAAGATAGTATGCATGCCTCAAGAGTCACTTTCACATAGATTTAAACTTAGATAACACCATCAATTTACATTTGGTGTGACATAATAGAAAAGGCTAGTTTAAGGAATACCTCTGTTAAAGAATTCTGTTTCATCTAACCCCAAACTACAATAAACTCAGTATATCTATATTCTTATAAGTAAGATCTTAAATGTTCCTTGGGTTTTTTTCCACTTTCCCAGTGTCAGAGTAGTATATTTAATTGTCTTTTTCTGTGATCTCTAATTATTTTCTTCATTTAAAATCTATTTACTCCATAGATAATTTTTATTGGCTATCACAGCAAAATAACTTTATTCCCAACAATATTCTGAGAACATTATGCTCAATTATCAGAGGGCTGCAGTCATAATAAGGAATGTTTTTTTCTGATATGCAACCATTCATCCTTCCAATATAAATGTAGCAATTTAAGGGATGAAACAACATGATTGCTTCCTCAATGCATTGTGTGCAGCTATTTGAAATAATAGTGCAGAAATTTTCAACAATTTTGAGTTTGGTACACTATCTGAACCTGCATTATGAGAAGGGAGGCTGAGTGGTCTTCATTTGTAGAAGAGCTTGGTGGAGTAAGACAAAGAACATGCACTTTCTGCTGCAAAGGAGTTACACATTTCATGGAGTGCCACAGATAGCTGACTTATGGGTTTCACCTTCTCTATTCAATAGTCTGAATTTTTAAATGTCTCTGTGGCTCTTCTTTGTCCCATTCATGTTTCTTGTAATGCAGAAACCTTGTTGCAGCTATGACCAATCCTTCTTTCCTGAGGCTAAGGAGGAATGATAGACAGAATCAAGAGAAGTTTAGCAAATTTTTATTTCATTCCTCATAACATTGTGGGGACATTGAGGAGGAGGGGTGAAGAGCAGTTAATTAGAAGTGAATAACCAGGTCTGTGTAAGTGTTTAGTTAGTTAAGCTTGTGACTCATGTCTACTGTGTGCAAACAACTGAAGACTCATCTTGCAAGAGGCGACACGGTATTTTAATAGTTGAGCTTTTTTCCTGTGAGAAGCACAGAACAAAAGATTTTGACAATTGAATTCCTTCTTGAATATCTTCTATTCCTCTCAAGAAGAAAGATGAGAGAATTTAAAGATTCATCTGAATCTTTAAATTAACTCAGTCAAGTTCTCGGGGGTGGTAGCACTGTTATCTCTAGACAGGGTCTTCTTACATGCCATGTAAACTGAGTTAATAAAATGATAGCCTGCTACTTCAGGAATGTTCCTGTGTCTGTACTTGTTCTCCTCTGAGTCTGAATGCCAGTTATGACTTTTGGTTTCTTCAGGTTACTGAGAATAAAAATCTGTAAGATGATGCCTGCAGAAGAGTAATTTCACATTACAAAAATTCGTATTTTTGGGTTAATAAAACTAGCTGGGTATTATAACTATTAGCTATGATTAACTATTGAATTAAATTCGAAACATTGCTGGCAGTAGCAATCATGGGGTTTTATTATGATCTCAGGACTTTTTTGGATATCTTGTCAGAGACAGAGCATGTCATGCTACCAGAATCTACTGGCTACACCGGGGCACAGAGGTCAGCCCATGCAGGTTTGATCAGAGCTTAAAAAAAAAGCGAAAACCCTCAAAATTTCCAGTCATATCATCTGAGTCTTTGTCATGAGAATTTAGATAACACATTCCATAATTTCTTAAATTATATTTTCAATCCATGTTTAAAGTATTGTACTCGATGTAATTTCACATCTAAAAAATCTGCATAGTCAAAGAAAAGGAAATGAAAAAGAGCATTAATCTGATCACACACTTGTGGAGTGTAAATGCTGGAATCCCAAAGGTATGCTTAAGATACAAGACTAACCCATAAGATTTTCATGGCATGGATTT
This sequence comes from Athene noctua, assembly GCF_965140245.1. Taxonomy (NCBI): domain Eukaryota; kingdom Metazoa; phylum Chordata; class Aves; order Strigiformes; family Strigidae; genus Athene; species Athene noctua. Next base: position 44,419,841 of record NC_134037.1, on the reverse strand, counting down.
TTTCTTATAATTAATAATGTTGATGAGCATTTATATATCTGTATATATCCCTTTGTGGCTTTCCTAACAGAAGCTCTCTTAGTGTAGGTTCAGCTGAACAGAATCAAAATATGTTTGATTTAAACCAAGAAAACTCTTTATAAACCTCAGTGGTTTAAGAACAGTTTGGGGTTTTTTTCTGGGGTTTTTTTTTGGTGGTGGTGGTGGTCATTTTGTGTCTTTAAATGTATTGAGACACCTTGAGAACATGTAGAAATGAAATTTTCAAAATAATTTAAAAATTGACTGTGAGAGCAGGAACAGTCTACTAATCTGATATATATATAATTTGAAGCATCTGGGACCTCATATAGACAGATATTAAGACCTGAAATGGGTAAATATGTGTCTTATATATGAATCCTTGATAATATATAGGACTCTTGTAGCATTAACTGTCTTTGTCTACAGAAAAAATCTTTCCAAAATAAGGGTAGTATGCCCAGTTTATATAGGAAATTATGCAGAGTCTTTCATTTCTTAGATTTATAAATGTGAAACTATTTAATGAAAAGTTAATAGTGATTCTTGCAGATTTTCTGGTTTGGCCTAATCCTTTCTTCACAAGAATTTGTATGTAAAAATGCCTCCAAGACTCCACTCTTCTTCCTTCCAAGGCTTGAGACTTGAAAGGGAGAGCTAAGGAAGTATAAACCACATGAAGATTCATCTTGAAGTTAATGTGGCAAGAGGTATATTCATTTCTAGATGGATTCCCTTCATACTGGTCTCTCTGCAGTGCATATGAGACTGATGAGACATGAAACAAACTGCAAGAAATGGGCTCTGAATGGAAGAATGCAGCAGAGCCAAGAAATGCCAGGCAGACCACTTCTACCAAGTGCTTTTGCATCCATGTATAAACCCAGAGTGACTTCACTGAGAATTTGCCTGAGCACAGTTTGCCTAATATTTATTACACTTGGTTAAAATACAGCTTTAATCCTTTGTCTGCAAAGGATTCAAATATATAGGAGAAATGTGTCTGCTTTTTGTTCATTCATCTTAAATGTAGTGAGAGCATGGGAATGTAGTAGAATAGATTTAAAACAGGCAGTTGACTATGGGTGGGTTATTTAGTTTGGACTTGATCCCACAAAATATCCATTTTTAAGAAAATAGGGAAGCAAAAGTCAGCATATTCTTAAATCTCATTGACTTTAATTGGCTGAATGTTTAGGTGCAGGCTTGAAGAATTTACAGAACTGAAGTTTGTCAAGGTATTCACTGACAGATGGTCTGGTTAAAAATATGTTTACCTCTCCTACCTATTTCTTGCATCAGATTAAACAACTTCAGAATCTGAAAATGAAACTATTCATTTAGAATGGGATAGCTTCTAAAAATACGTTTTATTTTCTATCAGTGTTATCCCTTAGGAATAAAATGGCAACAAATAAAAAAAAAAATCAAAAGCAGAAAACTCTTTGTCTGGCTTTGTGACTTATTTCAGGTAAACGATTGAATCACTGTAACTCCAAACCAAATCTAGTATAACCCCGGGTTGTATTAGGGTGAATTTGGCTATAAAGTATCTCACATTGCTGGAAGCATGAGTAGCAATAGACTGACTCAACAAACAATCTCTGTGTTAGTTTATATTAGAATTAGCATTTCAGCAAAGTAGCAAGGTTTATTAAGAAAAAGGGTGTTTGTGAGTTTATTTATTTATTTGTGCATTTATTTTTTGCCCACACTGATCTGGGAGAGACGGTAAGTGTAAATCAGCTTTCTCTTTGTGTATTCACTCCCAGTTCGTTTGTTGAAATACAGAGGTAAGGCTGCTTTTCAGAGCAACCCATACTTCAGCATATTGAAGACTTCCAGAAAGTAAAGATTTTCAAAATGTAATCTCTTCCAGGAGTCAAGGAGAGAAAGAATCTTGCCAGATATTCATCTTGTTAAAGAATGACTGAATGATTTATAAAGTAGCATCCAAACTGATTTCATTGTTGAGGCTGGAGCAGATCACATTGTAAATTTATTGAAGATTGGGCTAGATTAATCTGCAGGCCAGCATTTCCCAGCTACTAGCTTTGCTGATCCCATTTCTCTCTTCTTTCATCCCTCTTTCCCCTCTTCCATTGCCCCTTTCCTCTTCCCCTTCCTCCTTCCCTTTCCCCCCATATTTTTTTTTTCTCTTCAGCTTCAATCAAAGTGGATTAATTCTGATTTAGTTCAAAGGGGCAATGGAAGTCACATTGTTCTTTTTAAAGTTTCCTGCTAATAAAAGACAGTGCTTGGAAAGGTCTTTCTTTGGGTTTATTCAAAGCTCTCACACTTTCAGAGCAGGCGATGAAGAGTGTGTATGACTTCAGTTCAGTGGGCCATTGAGAAATAGGTTGTAGTTTTCAGCAGTAATAAAGGTTTGGTGTTGGTAGATCCTGAGATGGAGCTTTGAGTTATCATATGGCACATCACTCATTAGTGATTAAGCCTCAAAGGCTTCAAAACAGTCACCATTTCATGGAAGATAAAGAATATATTGTATACTTGCACCCCTCCAACTTCCTTTGTGCCTTCAATACTGTTTTCTTGTCTCTCTTTTAAAACAATATCTTTAGAAAGTTTCTCTTTGCCCATTTATGCTGTCTGAAATGAGATCCTACCCCCCCAAAAAATCCTCTTCAACTTTCATAAAGAAAAATGCTGAAATATAAGAGCTGCAAAAAGGTTTTCAATATTTTCATATGAATACAAAGAATCTTCATCCTCTTAAAAAAAAGTGTTCTACTTCCCATTTGTCAAAGTGCTTATCCCTGATGGTAGACAGCAGAAAACTAGTGAGAAACTACATGTAGCTTTTCATAGCAGTAATTGTACAGTGTTTGAAAGAGTTGACTTGCATGACGTTTCATTTGCACTTATAATCTGGACGTGCCTAGCAAAACTTGAAATTTATATATTTAATGTTACTGCAGATATTTAAATTTTGATACCTTGACACATACAGATTTCCTTCTCTTAGAGTATTTCTTGTAATATTGGAAGCTCAGAGAAATCCTGAAAGTTTGTCATATTTGAGGTGTCTAAGTAAAGCGAGGATGCAATAATGCATTTGTATTTGCATTTGCATTGTAAAAAACTCTATTTTGTTTTCTGAATGTTGTGCTGTATGTACCCTAGATGTCATTGTGACGTAATGAGTAGGAGTGATTGTTTAATCCCCTCTGTGTTTCCATGCAAACAACTGTGTTCTGGTCTAAGAGCACACATACTTTCAGTAAGTGCATTACTAGAAGGCGTCAGGAAACAGGAGCGTGGCCCACTTGGCAGCCCAGGATCTGGGGCTCCCGTTCCTACCCCTCTGTTTGCATGTGGAGGCACCCAGACCACTGAACTGCAGCATGCTCTAAAGGCTGGTTAAGCTTTCCCCTTCTTCACTGTTGTTCTCTTTTCTGCCCCTCTATGCTACAGAGTCAAAATAAAGCATTTGCGCAGAAGTTTTGGCAGATGTAAAAATCCAAATCTTTCACCCCAGCCTCAAAGCCTGTAGGGAGAGAGGGAGCCACTGATCCACAGAGAGGGTTCGGAGCCACACTGCTCCTTAGGAAGACTGCTGGGGCATTTCCACATTTCTCTTTGTTTAAAACTATGTCAACGTTTGAAATCTAGCTAATGTGAAGAGAATTCATAAACCAATAGCACGCAGTGCTTCCCTTGTTAAGGGCTAATTATTATGCTTCTTTCCTTGCACCATATGGTGGACTTTTGTTTGCTCTAAAATACCTCTCCTTTCAACAGCTCTGCAGATTAGAAAGTAAAGCTCATTAGCTAACAAATGCTATAATTTTACTTGCAATTTACATTGTTTTATATAATTTTACATACACTTGACTCATTGTCAAAGATAACTAGATCCAGTTAATGAAAATTAGTATTCATTTTTAATATTTCTGTTTTAAAAAAACCCTGTTGTTTTTTTTCTTTTTTCTTTTTCTGTACTCTCTGTATTAGGAAAGGTTTTCTTTCTGTACCTAATTGCTGTGTTTACGATTAAGTATGACCATGGGCACATATACTCTTTGAATGACAAAAATTTAAATCACTTGTTGCTGCAGGATCAGTACCAAGCATCCCCAAGTAAAATCGGTTTTATGAAGTGAAAGCTGCCTTAAACATATTTAGTTTCATGATAATCCTAGCCTTCCTAGCCTAGATGTTGGTACAGATAGAACCAAGATTGAGCAAAATCAATTAGGCTTATAGTTGCTTAAGCAGTTCCATTCCAGCTGTTTTTTGGCTAAAATTTTTGAGACTGATGGGATTTCCATTTTTTGCTTAGTTTGTGGAAGAATAAAACTGGATTTTTGAAATAAAATATTAATATTTTCTATTAAGTGAAAAGTGTTATTCTTGAGTTGGTTTGTTTTTTTTTTTTTTTTATGACTTACTTATATATACATATATATCTGAACCACGCTTGCAGGCAAATAACCAGGAATAGTAAGTTGAAATCTTGTCAGTGAAAAAGTAATTATCGATTATTAGTTTTTCTTTTAATATTCTGATGAAATTCAGTTTTGATCTGGCATAATCACAAGTCTTTGGACAGTATACATTTTGCATGCACCTTTTATGGAGGTATGCCTTATTGAGTGTTATGTAGATGTTAATGAATATTCATGTTGATGAATTCTGACAATCATGTGATAATGGAAAATTTTAAATACTGCACATATGTTACCATGCCCCTTATATTCTTTATATAATATTAAACACAATTTAGGAGCTACTGGAAACAATAACTACTCTAATATTAAAATATTTATGCCATTGCTGTTGCCTTTACCATGCACTATTGGTAATATCTCTGTCTGGATATACCACTGACATTATTGATTATTAATGGTAGAACAAGAAAGTGAATTCTGACAGTACATTATAAATAGAGAAACAGAGTATGAATTCGCATAGCATACTTGTGGTACAGAGTTTTGGAAAACACACCTTCATTTGAACTAGCTTTAAATTATTATTTATCTCGTTTGCCACTCCATTTTCACTTTTTTTTTTCTGAGTATTTTTATGTTTTTTCTGCTTGTGACCCATCTTTTCCTGGCTTATTGTTCAAAGAATCTTTACTCCAAAATCTGTGATAAGACCTGTTACACTGAACATTAACTGTGATGTCACAAATCAACTTTATGCTTTATGATTTTTCTGCAGGACTGAATCCTGCTAACCAGGATGGAAATAGATGTAGCCTATCTTGCTTCATACATCCATTTCTGATAAAGGAAGAGAATGGCAAGGAATGATGTATAAAGCAAGGGAAAGTAGATATAATTCTGTTATTTTTCAGCTATCGATGTGCCTTATTTCATCTGTGGAATCACTGGATTTTTCACCTTATTTTTTTAAGTATACTTAAAATTATATCTCATATGCAGGGCCATATAAAACTTTGCTACCGAACTAACTGAAAGACAGTGTCATTATTAAGAGGTTTTTTGCATACTGTTTTCTCGTTTCTTTTAGAATAGTGTTGAAAGGCTCCCATTACACTTCAGGCTGACTATGTTAGTCATTAGATACACATATAAAAATGTGTTCTCTAACCCAAAAAGCTTTTACTCTAAGTAACAATGGCATGCTTTGCCAAGGACAAGGTGAAATGCTAATGTCCTGTTTACTGCTTGTTCAGATATGGTGAAGTAGACAGATGTCCTTACTGTGAAGGACAGCTTTATGATTCTAATTTCTGGAACTTCCTGAGTAATTAGGACATGCTCATTTATTATGCCAATTTACAATGGTTCTGTCTGGAAAACAATATGGATTCTTCAGATTTCTTTCCACTGTTTTAGATGAAAATTTTTATCTTCTGGTTTCACACACATTTCCCATGTCTTCTTTCCTAAATCTCTGCTGTAGATATTTTTTTTTTATTAGGCATGACAGAGAAGACATTATACAGCTTTTGAACTTCAGATTAGGAAAAGCAGTCAAAAGTTAGTTGAGTGTCTGCAGGTTTATTTGAGGTGGATTTGATATACGTCTTATGTGAAATTTCTGGGACATGGAAAAGTTTAATCCATAGCATTTCTGTTATCTAGACTAGTTAAAATATCACTTCTCTGGAAGACTGATGAAATACTCATTTAACCAGACTTCATGTTAAAAACCCTACAGTGAAAACCAGAAAAAGACATTTGTGCTTTCTAAACAAGTCACTACGCTAGTAATTTTTGATTGTTGTGGGTTTTTTAAGAAACAGTTCTAATATTAGAAACAGTTCTAATATTAAAATAGTAGAAATAATTACCAGGGAAATATTCTCATGACAATGAGAACTTTGCTGAAAACAGATATATTGCAAAGGATTGAATTTTATTCTTACTTTTGGTTTGGGGGTTGTTTTGGAGGGAGGAAATTGAAACCAAATAAATAAGTAAATAAACCAAATACATTTTAAATAGAGATTGTTGTCAATATATTTGTACCTAGATTATTCATTCCTGTATTTTAAAGATGTATTATTCATTACATGTATATGCATTATATATTCCAAGTAATATTATATAAAAGCACTAATATATTAGAATAGATTAGCATTCATTCTAGAATAGCATTCATATTAGAATGAAATAGCATTCATTGCTGTATGTTTGCCTTCTATAGTGCTGATTTTTTGATCTTACTATTATGAATCAGTTGACTTATAGTAGTGCAGAATTTTCTTTTCAAAGAATACCCTAGTGTTTCAATGTATCCATGTGTAACAGATGTGTGCCTTATTAACCAAATACACTGGGTTACTTCTAAAGATGGTTAAGTTACATTACTGTATTATAAACATTTTTTTATTCATATTGTAATGAAGAAAAACAAATCTTATGTGCTACATCAGAACATGTGTACTTAAATTCTGGTCTGAATTAGTCATTCACAGAAGTTGTATTAACAGTGGGCTTAGTTTTGTTCATGAAGAAAACCAAAACAATTTACAGATGCAATGCATAAATAGAAATTGTTACAGCATTTCCTGGCACTCTACTGATTTGTGCCAGCTAAAAAACTAACCTTATATCCCCATGGCAAAGGTATATATATATATAAAAAAAAAAAAAAAAAAAAAAAAAAGAGCAGAGAAAGCATCCCTTAAGTCATCACTTTTCAAATAAAATTATGGCAGCCACTTTTTCTTCTGCCTTGTAATGTCTCTTCTGTATTAGGTGGCTGGATCTCAAGAGCAAGATTCATTTTTGGTGAATAAAGAGAGTTGTAATGACTGTAAATAAGGGAATGTATTTCATACACCGCTGAGTTATGGAAGTATCAGGGCATCTCACCCACCCACGTGCTGATTCCTGAGATACTCCAGCTCTTCACACTCAGTGTCCAACTGTCCTTTCCTTTACAGAGTAATTCTCATAGGTGGTGCTAATAGTTACTAAAACATGTCATAAATTTTCTCTACAGTGAAGGACTTGTAGAGATTTTACTATGAATTGGCTTTAACCTGTAAAAGGAAAGAGCAAGAATAAATGTGTGTAATTAGGAAGTAAAAACAAAGCGTTTAATATTCAGCATTGTGTAAGCTAGAATCATACAAGCAGTAAATGTTAGAATTTCTGAGTCAGCTTCTTTTGAGTGGCAGGAGCATTTTCCCCTTGAGCTGTGGCCAAGCCCTAGATATATAGAGGAGAAACCTATTGGAGGAGATATACAGTGAGCTCATGATCTTGTTTTCCTGCATTTTGTTAGCATATATCACTAGATTGATGTTTACACTTGAACAGACCCAGCTTTTAGCAGGGACAGCAATGTGATTCAAGTGCTCTGAACTTTTCTCTCACCTTGTTTTAGAAAGGGATGCTACCATTTCCACAGTTAAGAATGAAGGAGTAAGGAAATAAAAAAAATGAGGAAATAAGCACGGTTAATTCCAGTCTGAAATATCTTTTTGTTAGGCTGTTTTTTAGTGTTTTGTTTTGCTTCGGTTTATCCCATATGCTATCTTTGTTGACCTTTGTGGCAAGTTTCGGCCAACTGAGATTATAATTGCACAGTAGATCATATTTTGATCAAACACCTGCTTTCTGGACTCCCTGGGACAATATATCTGTGTAAATTCAGTCACACACACTTTCTAGATAAGGACTCAGGCCTAGTTTTAATCCTTTTCAGCTTAGCACCTAACCAGAAGTCTGTATGCTAGTGATAAAGTGTTTTTTTTCAAGTCTCCTAAATCCAACAGCAAGACAGGGATGTTAGATCAGAATGTGTCTTTACTCTAAGGAATCTTGGAGACTTTATCTTTAACTTTGGTGTGACAATTAGTGCCTAAAATTGCATGATGGGGTTTCTGGTCCAAAGTCAGAATTAGAGAATGAGGCGTCCAGACACCTTCCAGACACTGGTGCAGATGCTGATGCTTCAAGTTTCTCAGCTCCATTTTAGATGGGAAACTAACATCTAAGAAGGCTGTATTTCTGTTAGTAGTGAAGTTTCTTTCTTCCTCTACTTTCTTTTGATCAATATGCTTTAAAAGTAATATTTCACATAATATTTTAATGAATCTTAATAAACAATACATACTTTCAGTGGAATTATGCCTAAGAAAATTTAGATCATTAAAAGATAGAACCTATTTAAAATATGTGATACTTTCTATGGTAACACCTGTTTACTATAAAACCTGTATTGAAAAATTCAGGCTTGGCTTCACCTGGACTTATTACCTTTTTTTCTTTTTTTTTTTTTTTTCCCCCCCAGGGAAACATAATGTGGTGATTTATTTTATTATTGGCATCACTTTGGTGGATTTTATTTGTTTGGTTTTTTGTGTTATTTGTTCTTGGTGAGTTTGGAGATGAGAGTTATCCCAGAAAATTCAGTTCACTATTTCTCATGAATAAAAGAACATTAAACTGAAAAATGACAGTGTTTTTCCGAAAACATCTCTGTGTTTTCAGGGGTCTCTATGCGGCTCAAGAAAGAATAGTATTCTCTCAGGATGCAAAGATTATTTAATTGGAAAAAATCAATGTCCTGGCAATATAAAACTCCAACAGCGTTTATAAATATGCTGTCATCACCTCAATAAAGATGTGATAATTAGAGGGTCATCAGTTTAACACGTTTTGTTTCTTTTATGTCTTTAATGCAAAAGTCATTTGTAGTATTGATTGTTTCTGGTGCACAGAATTATTTAACTGGTGAGCAGTTAAAACAAAGCAGGTATATTAGCTTCTATTCATGGCTGATGTTCCAATGAATTAGACCAGAAAATATGTAAACCAACCAAACAAAAACAGTGCCAGGTGATATGAATGAAAACCCTCAGCAATGCATGCAGCAGTGCACAGCCTTCATTGTGCAGAGAGTCTGCGTTAAAACGACATCTCCTGATATACATAGGTGAGGCTATTGTTTACCTCAGGGCTGTGAAAGAACACAAATAGTAAAATAAATTTAGAAAGTTAAAAAGAAAGATGGAAACACCAAGTCAGTAAATAAAAGTATATGTCTAAGAGAGAAATAGTTTTACAGAGTACATTAAATAAACCATTGTTGAGGCTGGCAATTTAAAAAAAAAACTATCTTGAAAAAAACAGATCTTCTGAGAATTTGAATAAAAGTGAAAAAAGACACGTAAGTTTTATTTAGAAAAAAATTGTGTTTGAATACTATGACAAAAGAGTCATAAAAAAAAAGAATGAGGACAAAAATAATTTAATTAAGATCTCTTTTATTCGAGTATTTATTATTATTACTTATTTATATCTGTGATTTAACACAAGACTGGATGGTTCCAGTGATTAAAAGACACAATCTGTTTTTCCAGCCCTTGGCAGCATTCGACTCTTGGGGCCTATGCCTCAGGTGGTACATACCACCTACCTTCTAGACACTTGAGGGAATTACAGACTAGTAGTATAGATGCTATCTACTTGGCTAGATTTAGGTCATTGTTCCAAAACTGAGAGAGAGAGAGAAGGGTACCTTGTCCTATTTATTTTTTTAAAGTAAATTTACCATTTGCAATTAGAAGGATGAAGATAATCATAGAATGTAAAAGCAGCCCCTATTAGACAATCTCTGTTTAACCATAGTTGTCTCTTAAGCAAACCACTCAACACCAGTATATCCCTGTTTTACTTATGTAACTTCTAATCCTTTATCTGCCATGGGCAAACATCACAGAGAAAAGTCTTCTGTAGTAAGATTGTCTGTAGTAAGTAAAAGTTTAAGTTAGGTGACTTTCAGTTAAGTTACAGTTAAGTAAAAGTTTTCTGTAGTTATATTAGAGGAGACCTAGGGGTGTTGTTTCCTGAGGTTGCTCTAAACTATATGTAAATTTGGATCACCTCTTATACCCATCCTTCTAGTGGCTTGATATAAGCTTCCTTACAAAGACTCTTATTTTGCTACATTTAAGAAGTTTGTCTTTGGTTCTTCTACAGTAGAGACACTTAAAGTCTTTGTCCCCATTTCATATAGCAAAATCTGTGGAATTTAGGTTTCATTAAGCTCTACCAGTTTGTTGTTCAAACTCCACAACTTTATTTTAAAACTTTGAGTTCATTTAAGTGCATGAAACATACCGTAAATGATAGCTCAATCAATTCTGGGAACACTTGTTCGTTGTTTTTATTTTTCAATACAGACAAAACAAGAAAAGGTGGAATGAAGACAGGAAGCCTCTAGAGAAGAAAATTCAGATCAGTCTCATCAGGCATTCATAGCAAAGAGATAATAGGATAGCAGATCTATAGAAGGAAGACTGACCTTTCTTCTTCTCCTGTCTGCTTTACTCTGTAAAGAGAAAGAGAGGCTTGACCATATCAACTTCCATTCAGGAAAGACTGTGGCTCTACCCAAGAAAAGTTGGTGCAGTCCAGGGGACATTTCTGAACCTCAAATTCATGAATTTACTTCTTTTTATTCTCTTCTGAAGTCCTGATCCCTGGCAAAGAGATTTTGCTATAGAGACAAAGGAAGGAAGGGACATTCACTCTCAGTCCCAGAATGACTGGGTCAAAGAGCGTTGTTTTGGCAAAAATAACATTCCTTCAAAACTGCCACGATCTGGATAACCAGTGGTAATCTGGAAATCTGTATGTGGAGCAAAAGGTAACACTGTTGATCCACCTTTCACTCTGCTGATTAATGGCCTAATTAAGAGGGTAGTGTGTTCCATTTGTTATAATGTGAGTGTTGTGGTGCCATGTTATAAAGTGCCAGTGATTAGACTATTCTTCATTTCTGCTTAAAAATATTACCACTGGATTTTTAAAAAAACATTAAGTTCTACTGTCACCATTTTTTTTATTTGTATTTTCTGCCTTTGAGCTTTATTCTTTTAGGTGTACCATTAAAAACTAGTCACCTGTTAATGTCCTGAAGGCTTTAGGTACTTAGATGATTCTTTGAAGAGAACTAAAGAACACCTGCAATATCTTAAGGTAATAACCGTCAAACTGTCAGAGGCAAAAGTAACAAGCAAAACTATTTGCAACAAAAGAAAGGAAAAGACAGCCGTTGGAAAGAGAAGCAAAATATATCTATAAAGCAGATTGTAAAAGTGGTTAATGCTAAACGTGTGACGTTTATGCCAATAGAATGAGTCAGCTATGCTTCAAGTGAAATACTGTATTTTGAGCTGCCTAATGTCACCAGCGCCTGCAGGGACAGTTTGCTAACTCTCTATGAACACACAGCCAGCTCTTCAAAGTAATTTCCATTATGCAACAGTGGAGCTTTAAAGACTTCCTCCCTTATTGATCTTGTTTTTGCATGGTTCAACTTGCTAAGAACAAGATAAAGTTCCTCTGATAAACATTGATATTCTATAGGTAAGGAGAATTTCTTTAGTCTAACATTTTTATTGTCATTGTTTGTATCTATTCAGACAGCTTAACCTGCTCTGAGACTCTGGTAAGTCATTAAAATGGTGCGTTTTTTTTTTTTTTTTTTTTTTCCCCAACAGTTAATCTTCCTTTAAACTGTAGCCAACTGCTTGCATTCCTGATGTCCTGGAAGTACTACGCCAGTATTCAAGACCAGTCATGGCACTTCACTTGCATACAGTCAGGGCTCAGCGAGCATTTTTCCAGATTTGGCTTTCTTCATGTTAAAGTCAATGAGGCAGATGCAGTCATCTGATTTCTCAGAAAGCAAGCACTGATTGAAAAAATTCCCTTCCCTTCCCTTCCCTTCCCTTCCCTTCCCTTCCCTTCCCTTCCCTTCCCTTCCCTTCCCTTCCCTTCCCTTCCCTTCCCTTCCCTTCCCTTCCCTTCCCTTCCCTTCCCTTCCCTTCCCTTCCCTTCCCTTCCCTTCCCTTCCCTTCCCTTCCCGTCTTCCTTCATGTGCCATATTCCCTGGGCTATGGACTAGCATAAATAGTAAAGGAAGGGAGCAAATAGGGTAATTTCACACTAATTGAATTAATCTTCTGCAACGATGCTGCAGATTTGAATTTTCTGTCTTGATTTTTTCTTTTTGAGGGGACAGGGGCATTGTGACCTACCTTGTTATTAAATACATGTAGTAAATATATACATATAAAAATTTATTCTAAAATAACGTATTGATGATCTTTTTTATTTTTTAAATTCTTTTGCCAACAGTTTACCACAGAGTTGAAAAGGAGAGGAGAAGTACATACTTAACACTAGAGTATGTAATCTGGATATACTACTGGCTGTACAGTAAAATGTAGGGTTTAAGCACAATTTTGTGTGATCCTGTAACTTCAGTCCAAGCTCAGTTACCTAACATGCATGTGTATGGCTGTTGTGCTGTGGGTCAGCTGGCTAGCTGTTCGCATGTTGGACCTTACAAGCTTGCATTAGTCACAATCCTAATTTACCATGTATATCTACGTATCTTTTATCTAAGTGTGTTTCATAGAATACAAGCTTGTGGAAATGAGTTGCAGAAACTCAAAGTCTGTATCTAGGGGGTGAGAGTGGTTTCTAGGAATCCTGGTGAAAAGTTAGTGACTACAGCAGAAAGGTGGGTAGGTGGTAGACTCCATCTGCCAAACTCCTCCATATATTGCATATCAACAGAAGTTTTAAGCTCTAAGTAAACCAGACTCCTTAAAGGACATGCCTTGATTGCCTCTTGAAGAGTGGCAGATGCTTCTGAGGTCCCTCTGAGGGAAGTCCTGCCTCCCTAGCTGGGTGCTGAGCTGTACCAGATAGCATGTCTCCCTGGAGGCCTTTCAGGGCAGCCCCCTTCCCTGATTAGATTTCTTCCTGGGAGAGTTTTTCACTAGGCATCTAGGGAGGCTAGTTCCCAGCTCTGGGTAATAAATTGATACAAATACCAGGAATTATCATCTCTGTATTTCTGTCAGAGAAAACAGATATTAGACTAACCATTTAAAACTGAATAATGATAAATAATTAAAGAATCCCAAACCCTATGAAAGATGTAGCATGAACAAACAGTCCCGCCAGTTAAGTGATGTAGGTTCCATCTCAGGACACATCTGGAGCAACAAAATCTAGCTTAAAGGCCCACCTAAGATGTGCTTACCATAACATCTAAATGACCCGCAGGATCTCTTTCTCCACTAACTGAAAGAACCTTAATGAGGCTAGATTTGTATTTTAATATCTCGAGTGCAAAATTAGATGGGATCAGTCGAGGCAGGTATTGCACACCTGGGGAAAGGGTGAAATTTGTAGTCAGATGAGGAGAATTATATTTATTGATAAGTTGTACACTACCTTAAATATTGCAACATATTCAGCCAATATATAGTAAATGCTCTTTTAATAAAGATAAACCTATCGGTTACTCCACTCCTAAAATCAGTTCACAATCATGTCTGTTCAAAGGTATGTCTCTTATTAATCTGCACACATACTGCATGTATGAAGCTCTGATTGGTTCCTGTGAGATACAGATGCCATTATAAAAGTGCCATGAGTCTTTATATTATCTGACTTCATATGTGTATTTCATAAACCTTTAATTTAGTTTGGATTAGAGAAATTACAAGGTTAGAAAAAGAAAAACCCTTCAAATATAGATTTAAAATAAAACATGTCCTTATTATTACCAGCTTTATTCTATGACTAATTCAACCACTGTTGGCTAATCAGAACAAAGAGGGAAATTTTTTTTTCTTTTTTATTATCCCTGAGCATGTGTGCAGTACAGCTTTGATTAGTTAAATAACCTCTCTACTATTCCACCTTTTTTTTTTTTTTTTTTTCAGTGTGGCTTACGTAAAGAGCTACAGAAACTCATATCTAGTTAATGAGTAGATTGACTATTTTTATCATTGAATGATCACGAGAGGAGTTTCTAATTTTCTTAGCATAGCTGTTTCCTAAGGCAGGGTTTTCACATGCACATTTAAGGGAGAGTAATGAACATTCAGTATATTTATTATCATGGGAAATTCCAGTACCAATAATTTTTTTTTTTTCATTCATACAGTAAGCAGTGTTGAGACCATATTCATTAAGGAAACAAGCTGTAGATGTTCATGATTCTGATATATATCCATCTTAATATGTGTATTATAATACATTCATGAGCATAAATAATTGCACTGGAGCTTTTTCAAGTGAATAAGGCAATAGACTGATATTCAGAGGCTATAGTCTTATTTCTGTTTCTGTTCACATACTGTGCAACCTTGCACATTCTGATATTTAATACACTATTGGTCTAAATGATGTCATATTGTTTGGCTAATCTAAATACGAACCATATTGTACACTATGCTCACTCACATAAATTTACTTGCTCAACGGGTGATATGCCTTGGAATCACTAAATTTAAGTCTTTTCATGTTGGTGGTGAATACAACTTTTGTGTTGTACATATATGTAGGTAGCAATAATTTCTACTGTAGACTTGGAGCCTCTCATTGAAAAACAGTAATTGAAAAATGATCTACACAGTCTGTGTAGGAAAATAGTGATTTTCTTTAAAACACAGGATAGTGCTGTGGTTAGGACTCATGTTTAATTTTGTTTGAGACATTCCAGTTTTACTGTCTTTTTGTTGTATCCTTTACAACCTGGAAGGGCTCATATATACAGACACCGTTTTTCGATACTTTTATTTAACAAGACAACATATGTTGCACACAGCCTGAAAGAGAGACCAATCCTTCACTCTCCCAATACTTTTCACTATGAGTGAGGGAATGGAGAATCTGATCTCAAGTTTATTATTTAGGAGAAATAGAACCATAATAAACTATTCAAGGATGCTTATGCAATTTTGTTTATTTTTACAGTACACTGCGTGATTCTGCAATAAAACAGAACCATCTTTGTATCTTCTTTTTGAATTTAACCTTTCTGACTAAACATTGCATGATTTTGTGTTACTGCAAAGAGCTCCATTTTCATCTCCTTTATCCTGGATATTGATTAAAGCTAGACATCCAGGATGAAAGGAGTCAGTGCAGTCACTACTTATTCATGCCATTAAAAATTGAAAGAGAATCAGACCCAGAAGCTGTTGTTCTGGTTTTGTTGTTTTGTGGACATTTTTTTTAATAAAAATGTTAGTTCACACTTTAATTCTACTTAAGAATATTTTCAGCATTAAATTGTTTCCCTACAATTGTGAAGTTAGTTAAGTAAGTAGTTAGAGTATTTAGCTAGCAGCTTGTTAAAATACCTCTAAGCTCATCAAGAATTAAACTTACACTATTGGATGTAGAAACCTGGACAGTACAAGATTTGCGTGAGAGGTAAGCCAGAGCAGTCTCCAGACTAATTGTCTTAAGGTGCTTTAAAGATCAAGGAATGCACCTCCTTAAATTCACAAGGAAAATTTAGGATATTCTAGGAAGAAATTCTAGATAGTGTGTGAGGAAGATGGGGTCTACCTCACCTAAAAAGTATGCAAAAGTTACATTTCAGGTTTATTTGGTGTACCAGGTCATCTGTTTCTCCTAAAATCAATACCTAAATTCACTCTGTAGTCAGTGGAGAAAGTTTTTCAAAGACCTTAAAATGGAGATGATTTCAAATTTATGGCTCTCAATTTAAAGAGGCAGGATCTCTTTCTGGATCTTTCCAGTGCACTTACCTCTATGTCACAGGGAGCAAAGCTATTTGGAGGAACTTAAGCACATAATTTAGGAGAGCTGTGGTCGCCTAAAGGGTAGATGCACCCAGGTGCCTGAGTTAGATTGCCTGGATGCCATCCAGAACTATTTCTGAAATAAAAGAGTAAAAAGCTACCTCTGTGAAATTAGAAAAGAAATTTTAATCTTTTTGTTAAAAAAAAAAAAAAATTGTAATCAATTAATGATGTAGCTATGTTGCATGATCAGTTGTGGTAATTACATTTTTAATTACTTTACCCTTAGGACCTGATTCTGATCTTATTTCCAGTGGTATAAAGCAAGGATAACTTAGATAAAATCAATGCAGCTAAACTAAAATATAATTGATGAGAGGTCAGAACAGAGCCCTAAATGGTATGCTAAAAGTGGAACTAATCAGAAAGCTAAATGGGTTTATAATTTGTGCAATTGACATTTTCGTAATCTAAATCTCCAAGAAGTTAACCTTTGGATACAGAACTTGGGTTTCCCTTAGAGCCTCATAGCATTCAGGGAAGTGAAGCCACTAGAAAGTCTGTAAAAAGATGATGATTCTGTACAGCTTTTAAAAGCACATAGTAAGTTCTTTCATTAAATGATTGATTTCTTTCCAGTTTAATAAGTTTCTGTATCAGACAAGTCTTTGTGCAAAGTTTTCCAGTGAGCAGAAGTTGGAGAAGCGTCGAACCGTAGCATGTTCTGAAATAAGAAAAAAAATCCCCACAAATCAAAGATTATTTTAAGCAGTAAGGAGATTTAGGAACGAATGTCTACTCAAAGTCAAGAATATTTAAGAGCTTTTAGAAATTATGTTTAGATTTACTGTTTGTATAATAGATGGTAGGGATACTTTTTAAAAATCATGCCAATTTTTAGTTTCATAAGCCCTAGAAATGGTTACTCCTCTTACAAGTTTTAATATTATTAGTTTCAAAAAAGAGAAAATATAAACAAACCACAGATATTTTCATACAAATTTTGTGTATTTTATTATTAAATATGTACATTCTATCTAATTACTATTATTTAATAGGCAGGTGTTAATTTATATTGTATCTTCAAATCAAACAACTAGCTTCACTTTACGAAATGTGTTCCCCCTAAGATAAGAGGTTTTCTGTCTGGTTTTGCATGACAGTGTTTTTTGAACAATTAATGCATACTTCCCAAATTATTTCATTTGGGACTATCAACATTGTATCAAATGGATTTTTTCTCAGTTGTTGTAATGTACATGAATTTTTACGTCAGTGGCAGTTCTCCACAGTGGTGATCTCACCCTGGTTAGCAAAACTGCTTCTTCCTCAAGCCCTGACCAAGGGAGTCACAGGCTGCCTGCTGTGCCTGACCTTCTTCTCATGGACATGAGTCTCACTCCTGTGCATAGGCACTAACTTCAGGGTTGTTACTTCTGATATTTATCACTGTAGCAGAGATTCCCAGGTGGTTATCTCCTTAAATTCTAAAGATTTAATGCTCTTTGAGAGAATAAGTACAGACTGATAACACCAAAAAAAAAAAAAAAAAAAAAAGCAAGCCACTTTTGAAAGGAATTCTTCCTGCGGTCCCTCCAAATACCACCCATGCTGCTTTCAGAAATATGTCCATCGTTAGTAGTGCCATTATAATGCATTTTGCAGGAATTTGGAAGGCTGGAACAGCAGTTGTACCCATTTCAGGAATGTTAGTAGAGTAATATTTTTTTCCCCACTGAACAATTATGTCTTTGAAAACATCAATTTGATCAAACCTCTAGCACAGCGATAATTATTGTTTTGTGCTGACATCTTTATAGAATATTTATATGTTTTTCTGTTAATATTTGATCAACTGTTTTTATTTTGTTGGCATGTCACTTTGTTTCCAGATTTTGGTTGGCTATATCTGAAACAAAACGCTTTGTTATGGGGCTGGAATTCATTTAGTTGTCTCTTGGGCATCCTACACTAAATAAACATAATTTTACTGGTCTGTAGGCCTCCAAAGACACCATTCTAATCACCTCATACCCTCTAGCAAAAATGACTTTTACTTTTAGAGAAGTCAAACTAGTGTGGCAATATTAGCTATACAGTAGCAATGAGAATGTATTAAGGGATTTTGTTGTGGGTTGTTTTTTTTTTTTTTTCCCATGAGTAGCATCCTTGAAGCTGACATCTTTTTGTGACTGAACAGATGACAGCATGAAATTCAATTACAGCAAACAGTCTCAGTCATTACACCTGTCTGCTTCCAGAGGAAAGTATTTGTAAATTGTGCTTTATACTTCCGTTCCCTAAAACCTAAGTCTGTAATTGACACTTGCCAGCAGAGATGACTGGAAACAGAAGGAGAACATAATGTGTCTGAGTAGCCCACCAGGGAAAAGAGTATCCTCATCTTTGGGGAGTTTTGTGGTGTTTTGTTTTCTTTAATGAAGAATAATACCTGTGTGCCGAAGATTTACTGCAAGGCTGGTGGCAGATGTTTCAGCTAAAAAAAAAAAAAAAAAGTTATGAAAGATGAATTGCAAAAGGTAGGACAAAAGAAAAATCTAATTAACATAGACATATTTCTTCTGCAAAGGAAAACAAATGCTTCAGGAGGACAAAAGTCCCTCTCTCTTATTTGTAAGGCTGGTTTGTTACTCTAAGACATTTGTAAGAATCAGGTTTGTGCCTGACATGTCAAAACTTATTCACAAAGCAAGAGTTGTGGATACCTTGGGAGTCGATATTGTCACTTGTTACGCAACTCAGCATCCGTTCAGCACTGATTGATGCTCAAATTGCCAGTTTTGGAAGAAAGGGGATAGAGACATGACAATAATATTTGTACCAAATGTCAGGCAGGAGAAACAGGGGAGTTCATAGAAAGTGTCTAGATGTAGGCTCTGACCAGGAAAAAAAAAAAAAAAACCACAACAAAAAAACCCCAAACATGATAGACAAACTGTCAGTACTGATCTTTCTAAACTGTTTAATTTCTTTCTGGTAAGTTATTTTTCTTTCTTTTTATTGGTTTCCTTCCCCAGAATTTTGCCAGAGTAGACAGCATATAAAACTGATCCAGCTGGTGTGTTTTGAGCTTGATGAAGGAATTACCAAACCATTAACTTTTTTAAATGCATCAGATACATGAAAGATATGGGCAATTAGTAAATCACTACATATTTGGTAAGAAAGCTATTTGAGCATAAGCTTTCTTTGAAATTTGCTAATAATATTAGGTCAGATCAGAATGTATGAATAAATTTTTCCTCATTTTTTGACTTACATTTATTAACTGATTTGCAAAAATATTTGGGTAGCTACTGCTTCTGTTCATCTCTGTAGATCAGCAGGTAATTTGAGAGTTTCTCAACCACAAAAGCAATGGCAAAAAATGTAATGGAGTAATGCAGTCAAGTATTACTTGACTACATTGCCTGTTACCAGGTACTCAGGACATCCCAAGTGGCCCAGATAGCTGTGTGTGCTTCTGCTCATGGTTTACAGAACATTGTAAGCACACTGTGTTATATTTATGAGCTGGAAAGTAAAGTGTGTCAGAGAGGAAGTTAAAATGGCTTCTCTGTAGGATATTGTTAGTGTAAAATATCTCATTTATTTGGGTCTCTCTTTGAATGCTGCAGCTTACAAACACAGTGGGGAATTTCTCAGTTATTGATCCAAAGCTATGGGTACTAATGACATAATATAGTGGTACTCAATAACCTTTTATCATGGTCTGCTTTGTCATGTGGAGATTTAACTGAGGGGAGAGAAATACACTGTAACAAAGAAGAAAATATTACGAATTTCCATCTATCCATTTAATAATGGAGGTATCGTATTCTTTTCTATTATCTTTTTGCATGAACTATCATATAAAATAGCATAAAAATTATTGTACATACTAATGTAAACATGAGACATGTTGACATTTTTTTCCAAGCATTCAAAAGACAAGCTGTGGGAACTCTCTATCATGGCTTGAGTAGCACTGCCATATTACTGTGCTCTGAGATTTTAAGAAAATTAATATTGTAATAAATATAATAATTTATAGAAATATATTTTTATATATACCACTTTTTTTTTTTTTTTTTCCCCCACACAAAGCCTTTGTGTCTTTATAGGAAACAGAATAAACAAATAAGGGATATATCTGCACAGTAAAGTCTTAAAATTTGCCCAGTACCTGCAAAACCTTGTCGAGGTTTTAAGTAACTTCTATGTGTATCAGACAGCTCCTTAGAAGTGAGTGAGGGCATGCATCCTGAGGCATACTGCTTCAGACCAGCATAAAAACCAGTGTGATGCCACATGCTGACCCCAGGCCCCTGACAGTGATAGCTGCAATTCCTCAAGGTGTATAATCTGTTTGCCTAAGACTCTTATTTAGTAATTTTGGCAATTCTGATGTCTAAGTTTCCCTTTGGAGCAAACCAGAGCATGGTGGGAGGCTAGGTTATGACTTCATTTACACGCTTTCTCTTGGGAGTAAATCAGTAAGCAAGCCAGTGCAGAAGGGTGCCATTTGGGTAATCTTGGTGTAGGACTGTTAATAGAGTATAAGGAGTTTTGTATTCTCTTCCTGAACAACCATTTAAAAGCTAACAATGGTCTAATTTCTGCTACTATTTTCATATATATATACATGGCTTCATTTTGTATTTGTTGCTGGTAAGATGCCAGATTCCAGTCTGACTTAAAATAGATGTAGAGTCAAAGCAACTCTTATGTAAAGATTTCTTCCAAGAAAGGAGACAGTGAAGACATTTTAAAAAGAAATAATAGAGGAGCTTCTAACCACTGGGATGCTGATATCTCTGTTTTTCTATGGTTTGCATCTGTTAGCAATGTCCCCTTCAGGCTGAATACTCAAAACATCCCCCGACTGCTGTAGAACACTGTTGCAGAAAAATGTTAAAAGTGTTAATGCTTCATGTAATGTAAAACTTACATTGGGCTCCAAGATACACTTTTGCAGGGATGTAAAAATTGATCTCTTTGCTGCTGTATGAAAAGCCAGTGATTTCGAGTGATTGCAACATATCTTTGTCATATGAAAAGGCAAGAGCCCAAAAGCCAAGTTTCTGTCCTTCAGGAAGTGCTGTAAGGGTCCTGTGCTATGAAAGTGAGTATTGCTGTTGATTTCAGCAAGTACAGGATGAAGCTCAGATTGACTTAAGCACATTATTGCTATTATAAGGTAAAGAAATACCAAAAAAAAAATGGTTAAGGAAGGCTGATAGCCCATTCATTGATTAGTCTTTTTATATGAAGTCATGAAGCTGGAGTTGCAGACGTAGATTTGGCAGCATATTTTAATATAGGGTTTGGTCCTGTGCTGGGAGCATTTACTCATGTTCATTTCTGAAACTTTCTGCATGAGGTGGGACTGCAGGATTGAAACCCTTATTTCTGAGGATTTTTAATAGTTTGTTTTATACCCACGAACTACTAAACACACAGGATTCTTCTTCTAGAGACACTTTTTAAAAAGTATCAAAATAGAATTCTCCATGACTGATGCTGTTGGTGGAATTGAGACACATTCGAGATGCTGGACTTTAAGAAATCTTAGAGAAATGGCTAGGTATGTTTCTTCCGCTGAGTTATCTTTTTTTTCAGTAAAAAGGTGTTACAGCTGATTTTGTGTTAGCAGTTGGTGCATTATAGTTCTTATATGTGAAAGTCCAGCTTCACATGTTTTCATTTTTAATTTTTTATTGATTTGTTTTATTATTTTGTACTCTTTTTTTCTTTTTTTCTGATACAAAGTGCAAAAGATTTAATTTTGCATCTCTCTTTGTCTTTTGGAAAGTGCACTGTGAAGCAAGGGAAATGTTAGTCATTAAAACCAAAGAATAGCTAAGAATGGTGATCAAAAGCATGAGCAATATAGTATTATAACATTTTCAGAGGACTCTGGACTAAAAGTAATGCCTTCCAAAACAATCATCACAGTTTTCTCTACCTAAGTATTTGCACATATTAATAATATAACATCTGCTTGGCTTGTACGAATGTAACATATCAGTCTACCAGATGCAATATTTTCTTGGGAACAAAATATTTCCTTGGAATATCCTGCTCTTTTTGACACCTCAGTTTTAACTTTTTCTGTAACTTGATCTGAAAATGATGACCACCTTGAAATCTATATAGCTTGAAGGCCTTATCAGTAAAGCTCAGCAGAGTTATATTTCCTTGTGCCTGTGATGTTGAAACCTGGTGAAAATCAATTTTTTCTTTTGGTGAATGGTATATTTGAGGCATTTAAAAAAGGTGAATGAGTGTGCTGAGGGCCTGTCATTCTTGAAGTACTTTCTTATGCAGCATGTGTAGGTACATCTTCCTGTTAGCCCTGAGAGGCTCTGTGTGTCTGATGCATTGGATATTGTGTCAGCAGGAAGGAGAAAAAGAAGAGATGAAGTATATCAGAAAGTAAGTTGATAGCAAATGGTGTTTTGAACAGCCTGTATCCTCCAGTGTAATATATTATGGAAATAATGATTCTGACAAGTGATACGTCTTTGTAACCTGAAGTGATACAGTAGGGATTATGCATGCTCAAGTCATTCAGGACTGGGTACTTGTCTAGAAATGCTGTAAGAAGTGTCTTTATCACAAAAAACTTTGTTATGGATGCAGTGGAAATAACTAGACTACTAAAAAAGAAAAATACCTGAAATAGTTTGTTGTTGTTGTTCTTACTATGTTGTTTTGGCTAGCAATGGGAACAAAAATAGTATTTTTAGTTCTGTTTTTATAGAGTTATCTGTTTTTGTTATTTAATACCATATTTTATCTTGTATTTAGGGATGAACTGTATGCTTTAACTCATTGTCAAGCTTGCTCAAACATAGTTGTTACAAAACCATAAATACGTTGTTAATTTATTAACATGGATAGGCAATGAGAAGTGGGCTCAAGGTTTAAAAGGTATCAGGAAGCCAGAACAAATAAAACATGAATACAAAACAGTCTGTAAGAAAGGCACAGAGAGAATATGGAGGAAATTATTATACTAGAACAAAGAACAAAATGCTTCTGGTCTGTACACTTTCATTAAGCACAAATCAGGAAATGCGACCAAAAGGCAGGATAAAGGTAGCATATACATTTAGCCTCTCATGTCAATAGACTGGCTTACATAGTTGCTCTAGTTTACAGAGATTTCCTTGCAGTGACAACAACTGGTTACCTTGCCAGAGGAGGATACTCTGCCTTCAACCAATTTGATGATTCCCTTTTCCCCCACCGAATGTGGGGACACAAGTTAAGTTTATGTAATTTACTGTATTCTAATAATATCACGGGGTATGGTAATTATATACAACATAATTGTCTTTGGAGCTACCAACATATACAGTCTGAAGGGTTGGATTTTCTCTTCTTCCTCATGTTGTTCTTCTACTAATGAAAAATAGCACAGCATTTTTAGGGGGGGCGCGGGGGGGGACATACCAAAACACAACAACAAAAAAAACCCCCAATCCAAACCCAGTTTGTTTTTAATCTGACCATTTCTAAATGAAAAGAATATTACTTAACAGGAAACATATTTGAGTGTATTTATTTAAGAGTTTTGAATTCTGTATTGTAATGATGATAGATCAATGAGTTTTTGTTTTGAATGGAAATTCCTTAAGACTGGAGTATGTCTGGTTTTGGTGTACTTTGTACAGATATTAAGTAGGAATCTCACATAGTGTATTTCATTTCCCTGATTAAAATCTTCCTCTTTCTCTGTTCCTCCTTCTCTATATTGCTGTTCCTTTCCCACATACACAGAGTTAACTAATACCAGAGGAAGCGAGTTCATTTTGCTTCGCTGCTTAAAAAAAATGAATGCTATGACCAACGGAATGAAAAAATTTGATAAGCTAAAACAAAAGGCAGCAAATGTTGAGAAAAAACTCCAGTGACCTAGGTAATATAAAATTGTTTCATGATAAGTATGAACATTAATAATTTTGGACATCTAAAAATGTAAAATTAGCAATTTGAAAACATTTATCTGGATGAGATAGAACGTTATACGTGAAACGTAATGACCTCTCTGAAATTCAGCCAGGATGCTGTAGTATTCATTTAGACAAAGAAGAGAACTAGTTAATCATGGCAAAGAAAACTAGACAGAGTAAATTAGTTTGCTGCATTCCAGACTCTTAGCTACAAAAGAGAATATATTTCACTAATTAGAGAGTGAAAACAGTCTAAGCTTTTAGAAAGAAAATGCAAGAAGAGTGAAAGGGAGTGATCCTGGCTTTGGAATGATTTATCAACCCATGGTGTTTGCAAGATACAATTTTATGATTTTATCAGTAAGGCAGCCTACATTAAGGGGTCTTCAACTTTGATTATATTGATTATATACAACATAATAGTTCATAATTAAAATTATCATGCATGGCTTCAATCGTTAACTTTCATGCACTCTTGGAGCCTCTAATATAAATTAGTTTTAAATCCTACATGAACATACATGTTATAAAATAAGGCTAGAAACTTCACAATTAAAATAAAAAGTTAACAATGAAATTTCAAGTTTTTTAGAATATTATTATCTTGATTGTGCTGTAGATATTTTTCCTTTATCATTATATTTTTATCCTTAATGCTATAGGAGTGTGCATTCTAGATGTTTTATTTGTATAAAATTAAATATCTTAAATAACGTGAGGTTAACCTGCTTGTTGCATGGGATAAGGATACTGTTTTATCTGAAGACTGTACATCATTTTACACAATGAAATCTTTATATAGAGTTCTGAAATAAGGTTGTTCTTTTTCTTACCTAGAAAACTTTTAAAATTTTCAGAATTTTTCTTCAAACAAATATTCAATTATAGAACCAGTACTACAGTCTATACTTGAAAAAGATATAAATAAATTAATCTCTGATTTTAATTTCCTTTCCTGTGTCTGAATCTGCTCTCCAAATATGACCACGTTCCTGTACCTGTAAATGTCATTTGGCTTTTAACTGCAGAGGGCTGAGGATCAGGTCTTTTCCATGAGCTGTGTTACACCTTTGAATTATTTCCATTGAACTGAAAGAGAACAAGATCAAGTTCTGCATGGTTCCAATGCCATAGCTGTTTTTTAAAGAGCTATGGTTTTACAGGACTTCTGTACTACGTTCATAGAGGCAATATGTATGTTTGAGGATAACTGTGATGTTTGGCCTCCTTTGCAACTGCACATCAGCAGAAAATCTGCTGTCTTCCTCTTTTGTTAAACATGAGATAAGCTGATGAAGCAAATTACTTTTTCAGTCTTTCAAATTTCATGACATTATATCTTAAACATTTCTAAATGAGAGTCAATGGCTTTATACTGCTTATACACTGTTGGTGGTTGTTTGTTGTTTTTTTTTTTTTAATTCCAAAAGGTGCTTGTTTATAGGTGATGTTTATTATGAAACTGTGTGTATGTGTGCATACTTCAAGTGTGCATGTATGTGTCTCTATAGAGTGAGCTGGAAGAAGACAGTGTCTCATCTCACACTTTCAAAAAATGCCAAGACCAAATAAGGAAACTTCATCTCTAAAGGGAGAGTGTCCTGGAGAGGTTTGAACTAATGGAAGAGTGAGGGAGTTAGTCTCTTAACAAAGTTGTTTTCATCACCAAGTCATGTTGTAATCAGATACTGTGGTAGATTATTTTTTAAGCAGAATTGGAATCAGTTATATGAAATCAGCCTAAAATGTGACTTTGTTTCTAAACATTTTTCTTTTTATGCACATTTTAGAAATCTATGCAATAAATATTTATTTTTAATTTACTACACATCAATGTAAAAATCTGCTTAGCTATCTTAATCAGAATTAATTTGCTTAATCGTTATTCCTATCCCATCAATCTCAGTTTTGCACTAACTTGAACAATGCCACTTTTTGCTGTTTGCACTTTAATTCAATTTCCATTCTAAGATTATGGACAGTAATAGGGTCCTGCTTGAATATTCATTAGCTTTGAATTGTGAGCTATGAAAAGGTGCTTTCTTTTACTGTAATGAAAGTGGCTCGGCATGGGGTGGATCTGTAATGACATTTGATTTTAGGCATCTAACAAATTTGCTTTTTATTTATTGACACATCTTGTCCAAACAGCTCCCTCGCAAGTTAGTGGAGTAATGAAAGAGAGAGTGCTGCAGAGGAGCGTGGAGCTTTCCTGGCAGGAACCAGAACATCCCAATGGAGTCATTACTGAATATGAAATCAAGTATTATGAGAAAGTAAGTGCTAAGATTATCTGTAATGTACAACAGTGTGCTGTTTGCTTCATGTTGGCTTGCTGCGTTGGGGAACAATGTTAAAACTATCAGCTATCAACTATCCCATCTCTTCAAAGTCATGGTGATTTTGCTTGGTTTTAATAACTAGCAGATCCCTGCAATTATTATTGCTATCACATGTCTCATATATTGTATTTAGGTATCCCAAAAATGAAATATCCATTTGAAAACTGCCTTCTTTCCAGGTTGTTTTTTTTTTTAATTGTTAATTTGGACTTGGATATTTTACCATATTTGTCATTTTTCCGTCTCCTACATTTTGTTTAAAGCTTGTTTCATTTCCTTCTGTGTCACTGCAATTCCAGACTTGATGTGGTATATCAAATACAACTCTTTAGTATTTGGTATTTCTTTATGAGCTGGGCAGCTTCAGTTTGGTGTCTGAAAACTTCCAAAGCAATTCCTCCAGTTTCAGCTGATAAATATTCCTTATTTGTCCTTTTAAAAAGGCCCAGCATTGTGAAATTTATTTTTCACTTGTTCTCTCAACACAATAATGAATCGAGGGCTGCTTTTCAATAGTAGATTAAGTGATCTCTGTTTCTAGTAGAGTGAAATTGCAATCTTATTGATGTCAGTCAGAGTTTTGCCATTCATTTCAGCGTGTCTAGGGCTTCATTCATGATAACTTTGAAGTAGTCCAGAATAAAAAAATTCTGACAAGCGTATAAGTAGGGCCACATGCAACCGTAAACTGGATGAAAGCAGAGCAAAGACAGGTTGTGCAGCTACGTGTTTGTCATGGGACCCAGTCTAAGTGTGGCTTCTCCAGATTCTCTGGGAAATTTCCTGCAGCATGTAACATATTCCTATCTTTTATAAAACATTCTGGGAGAAAAAAAAATAAATCAAAGAAACGAACAAAGGAACTCCTTTGTGATCACTTGTGAAGTCATATTATCTCTGCAAACAAGGTAATAGTACCTCTATATCAAAAAGACCATGTCAGTTTACTAGGTGACATATAAATAGATAAATTAAGACCAGATTGGATCTAGTATCAAGTGTCGCATTTAATTTTCAGTGCTGAATTACACAAATGTACTTATTAAAAGATCTTTATATGATTTGGGAAGGGAATAAAATGTTTATTTGTTGACGCTAACTCACTTTACAAAATTTACCAGATATGTACAGATAGCTAAACAATTTTTAGTTAAAAAATTTACTGATTTTAGCAGGTAATTTTTGTTCCTCAAGCATGTGTGTGTACACACACCCATAAGTAAAGCCCATACATATAAAAAGTTTGCATATTTACTGAAGGCAAAACTCTTCTCTGCATGGAAAAAAACACAAACAATTTTTTTTTTTTTTTTTTTAAATAGGCAGAATAGTTTCTAATCTGATAAAATAAAATAATTTCAGTAGGTGGTGGAAAAATTATCAAGACACTAGACTTTTCATATAGTGATAGCTTTTAGATTGTGGCTTTTATTATTTTCCCTATATGTTCATTGCCAGTTTCCTATGTTTGCAAAGACAAGAACTGGTGTTAAAGTTCTTTTGTAATGAAAGGAAACCTACCAGTATTACAGAGAATAAGAATCTTATCTTACAAACAGTCACAGATAAACTGGACTATATACCTTTAATTCAGTGAGACAATTTTAACACAAATACTTAAATGCTTGTCTTCCTTCCAAAATAATGTAGTTCAGCTTGAAAACTACTTCATAAGCTTCTTGCTCAAAATGTGAGAGGCAGTTTAAGTTTTGTTCCTTTAGTTTAAAAGGAAAACAAGATGTGAACTTTCAGCTCCTTTTAGAAACAAATCAAACATTTTTGTGGTTCTGAAATATTCTGATAAGTGTTTTTTTCACCTCTCATTTCTGGCTAGGGCTGGAATGGAAACTGCCTGAAATCTCCCAAGTAAGCCTCTCCTGTGAGATTTCTAGTGCAGGTTATTTTTATTTCTTTGTTACTTGTTTAGTTTGAATACAAGAACTGCTGGCAATTCAAATATGGCTCATTTATGTATCAAAACCCAAACTCTGAAGTTCCAATTTGGCTTACAGTCATGAACTTGACTGTTTACAGTTTCCTTACACTTGTTTCTCATCTCTCAGTCATTCTTGTTCTTTCTCACATACCAACATACATTCTACCATGGTCCTCACTTACAGATGATTTAAACCCTCTTGGAGAAGATATGAAAAATTGTTGTTAGCCAAGCTGGCTTGGTCAAATGACAGACTGGGCAAGACCCAGGAGAAGCCATTACTGAATCTCTGGGGAAAAAAAAAAAAATCATGCATTTTGTATTTAACTCTGTATTTCAGCAAAAGCTTTTGCTGCTTTACTGACTGCAGAGGGGAAGGTTCTCCATCATTTTTAGCTGGTGAAGTACTACTGAAATGAGTTACAGATTTATTCCTTCCTTCTGTATCCATCTCATTAGCACTGCCTCGTACGGCTCATGCTTCTCTGGTCATAGCGTGCATTCAGACGGTTGGTTAATTCATCTCTTCTGCCCTTCAAATCAGGGTTGCATCTGCTGCCAAAAATCAACTGGGCTGCACATATCTATGATGAATGATAATCTGGATCAGTAAATGTGGTGAATAAGTAGGGCTTTTTGAGTACTGTAATGATCTGTGATACAATTTTTGTAGTATTTGAGAGTTATTACTCATAGGTTTTGTAATCTTACAGCTGCAAATTGGGGGGTGTCATACCGAGTTTTGTTCCGTAGGTTCTTCTTGGTGACATAGAGTCAAAACCTGAGAAAGATTAAAAGCCAGAAGAAAAAAAAAAAAAAAAAAAAAAAAAAACTAACTGAAAACTGAGTTAAGGACCTCAGAATTTGGTGCAAAATCTAGCCAGTTATACATTGGCAGTACTGTATTTTTTAAACGTATTGGAAGGTAGCAAGGAAAGATGTTCTGACCATGAAAGAACAGAGTTCCCTGTCCTTGAACTGCTTAGACCCCACAGATCCCTCTGGAAAGCTGTGATCAGGATATTTTCTCATCAAAATTTCACAAAATGTAATCAGAGCCAAAGAAGTAATCATTTTATGTCTGGATGTTTTATGACTAACAACATGAGCATCCCATTTGAGTTTTATGTTACACTTACAGCTCCTCATTGCATTGATAGTGTTTTGTAATAGTCCACAGAGTATGCTTTATTTTTTATGTTGGGAAAAAAAGCATTCAACAAATTGAAATAAACTACCCAGAGTGGCTGTCAGTTGCTGGTGTGCAACCATGATTAAACCTGACCTGTAAATGTCATTTAATCTTTTGTCTTATTGTTTCCAGGATCAAAGGGAGAGGACCTATTCAACAGTGAAAACCAAGTCCACTTCAGCTTCTATTAATAATCTAAAACCAGGAACAGTGTATGTTTTCCAGATTCGTGCTTTTACTGCTGCTGGTTATGGAAATTACAGCCCTAGACTGGATGTTGCCACACTAGAAGAAGCCACAGGTAAACAATTAGATTTATAGGAAATTAACACTTTCAGTAGAAGTATTAAGTAAACCAAGAAAGGAAAAAGTCATAGGCAGTACTCGAAAGAATGAAGTTCTACATGAACGTGGATTTTTGTCACTGTATTTTGAAGCATGACCTTCAGTTAGTTAGAACTGCAATTAGAACTACAAATTACAGTCATAATTAGCTGGAGAAGAATTGTAACATATCAGGTTCTTCCCCTCTGATGCCCTTCTAACACAAAGAAATCTTTTTTTTTTTTCATTGAAATACACACCTCTTTCCCCCTACAAGAGAAGTGAGTAGCGGTGAGCTGAATAACTCTATTAGATTCTTCTGTAACTGGGGAGAGAAGGGATTTCAGCCCACAGAGGCATTTCCGGGTCATTTTTTCCCTGTTTGATTTCCTGAAAAACCTCTTCATGTTTTTATTTATGCGTGTCTTATTTAAGCTGTATGTTCATCCTTAGCATCTTTTTATTTCATTGGCTAGTTTGTACTTGATTTTAGTATAGAAAAAGAGGTCTCAAAAGTACTAGGTTTCTCCAAGGCTCATGTAATATGTTGTAAGCTGTGTAAAGAAAATAATTTCTCAAAACTCCTCACAATGGAAAGTACAAAGCTGAAGTACAAGCTCTCTCAGTACAGTACACCAGAGAATCTGGCTGAGACATCTCAGAAGAGAGGTAACATTTTGAGAGAGCTTGCTCTTTTCACGATGCTGAAACCAGTCTTGTGCCCTTATTAGTCTAAATTATTTGTCTAAAAGTCACACTGATACCTTTTTTCCTCACCGGTGTGGATATGTGCATGTATGCTTAGAGAAAATCTTCCACATTTTGAGTCTTCAGAAAGAAACACTTCCATCACTGAGACCTGACAGCCATGAGCCCATTCACAGGAACTGCCTCTTCTGCTTGGGAGCTTCACTACTCTGTCACAGCCCCAAATTTGGTTCCTCTGTTTTGGGTCACTTGCTTCAGATTGACCTGTCTGACCTCCTCTGGTCAGCCAGATTTGGAGCTGAGAATACATAGCCTCTGCTCACTGCCTCTATGCAGCATGTCTACGGTGTGGACACACACTATTGCATCTTATTAACTGCAGCCAGGTGTCACCTCAACAATTTGTGGGTATTCTTAAAACACAGTGGTTAGGTCTTGATTCCACCTTGCTTCCACACAGAGTATGAAAACTCTCAGTAATGAATAATACAGTATATCTAATAGACATAATGGAAATAGTAATTAACATAATATCACCAACAAACTGCTATAACTAATATTATTAGTTCTGTGTCTGATAGCATACTTGCCATCTGTGGAGTTCTGCTTTAAAGTCAGTAGCAGAATCCTCGTTTTGCAGAATGGGAACCTGAGGTATAGCCAGAAGTAATTGCTTATTTTGGATAGATTTCTGGAAAACAAATTACAAGTCTGTCATAATCTGTCATAAATTTCTACTAATTAGCTAATCTATTGTCCATAGTGGTTTAAAATTGGTAGACTAAAATATTTCCTCAACATTTCCACAATTACCTGAGTATTTTTAATATACTGAATTTAAGTATTATGCTAAGATTAGAAAAGATAATTTCAGAAGGAAACAGTCTTGGCTGGAGTGTGGTCACCATATGGAAGATTAGGAAATCCTAGAATAAATCCTAGAATAAATGCAACACCAACCACACTTATGTTACCTTTTTCTGATTTAGGTGATGAAAAACTGCATATATACCAGCAACATATTTGGCCAGTATGCACAGATTTTTCTCGTGTCACAGGCCAGCTTTGTGTTTTGACATGCCATGTAAAATGTCATGTGCTATCATTAAAGAAAATTTTAAAAGTGTCATATTTTCCATTATCTTGAGAAGATATTATAGAATATAATTCCCATCAAGGATAAGCATTCACAATCTTCCATATATGGTTTTCAGAAATAATTAAAATATTGATAAAAAGATAGTTAATTCCATTGAATTCTTCTAGAATTGTTTTACACAAAAATATTTGTTCCTCATATTTTAATTATAATTTTATCAGAACTTACAGGCTAATCAAATTAGTCTTTTGTTAACATTAAAGGAAGACCTTTATGGAATCATTTTTAGGAAATATATCTCAAATGAAGTAATGTACAGATGAGCAGTAAACCAGTGTTATGCTAAAGTTTAGAGATATTTGCTCCTCGTTATTCCAGTGGATTTCTGCATGCAGCTTTTAAATATGTCAAAGTATATGTCAGAATATATATAGTGACCATCACAGTCAGCTAGTCATGTTGCCTACCTGAAGTTCTCCTGGCACTTCAACCAGTTGGCACCTTTTGGATGGTGCTATTGATTAAGTAGATTTTCATATTGTGTTCCAGTTTCTGAATTGTGATAGAAGCTGCATGGCCACTTTTCAATATTTGATGAACTATGTCCATTATATTAATATTATCTGATATGTAAAATGTACATATTTTGTATTTGTATTTGCACATATCATACATGTTGGGCATTGCATATATATTTATGTAAAAATTTTGCAATTACGAAGTAAAAATGCTATAGAAATGGAGGAAATTTTTATTCTATACTGTGTTTTCCCCAGATAAAAATATTTTAATAATTGTATTTTTTTGTTTGTTTTTGGAATCATTGCTGGTTGTTAGAGACAGAAATGCCTCAGGATGAAAATATAAATGCATAAATTATCACTTAAGTGGGAATTTTATCTTTCGAGTCACTGAAATATTTAAAAGTTATGTTAAATGTCTTTTAGTCAGTGGATCTAAAGATGATTCTGTGCTTTTTGTAATTGAAGGGTATTGTGTCGCTTGTTACAGCTCTCAATGTTAAAGTAAAAGGACTCATTACAACCTGGCATGAAGAAGACTGCTTTTTCCTTTTGCCGTGAATCAATTTAAATCAAGCAATATTGAAGTAATATGCAGCTGTAAAATTTATTCCTAATGTCTGAAATAACACTGCTACAAATTTTTACTGAAGACATAAAACATAATATTTAAGAAAGTAATATTTATCATAGAGGCTTTCATGGTGGACATAATCAGAAGTTCTTTTCTCCAAATCATAGATTTCAGGTTGCTTGCATGACAAAATGTCACTGGAGAAGCAGCACAGCTTTTACAGCTGATCTTTCCTAAATCCTCCAGGGTGTTTGGATATCCATTCCACATCCCTACAACCATGTATTTAAAAGGTGGTTTTAACTCTTTTAAATTAAGCATTGCCTCATTCACCTGGATATGCAAATATCATAACATCAGATTAGGTATCGGCTGAAGCTGATTGCCCAAGCACCAGGTCCCTGTCTCGCCCTCTGAGTTTGAGTAGAGTTTAAGCAGAGGTAAGGGCAGTCTTCCCTGTCCTGCTGGTGGTTTCCTGCCATCACCGTTGTGGCAACACCAGTGACAGGTAACCATGCCACACACCCCCTGAAAGGATCATCTGCACCCCAAAATTATTCCTCTAAGAATGCTCTGGCATCTTTATCTCTGCGAAATCACAGTGATCATTACAGAAGCTGGGTTCTGATTCACCTGTACACTTAGACAGCTGTCACTGAATTCATAGCAGACCATGCCCACAATCAGACCTTCTTTTTTTTTGAGATGTAAAAATACATAATATATTGCATCTCACCTATATTACCAGTTGACCAGTGTACCATGTCCCCAACATTTTCCAGAGCCCAAATCATATCCTTGGCTTCCTTCCAGAATGTGCCAGTACCCAAGATCTGTAAGGCAATTATGCAGAGCAACCCACTCACATATGTCAACCTCTATGCACTCAACATGGTTGTTAGATTAGGTGACAGGCTGGGCTAAGTATTTTTCCAGACTCTGTTAGACTGGAACATCTAATGCAATCAGCTTCAGACCCTGGCCATTGTGATAGGATGATGTCTCTTCTTGACTTCGAAGTGAGGTTTGCACTGAAGTTCAAAGAGAGAAGGGAACAGTTTTAGGAAATGCTGTATTTTACATAAATTTGACCTTGTTGTCTTGCTTTGATGGCCTAGTGATGTTCCAGGAACTGAGTTGTATTACTCATGCCCCTACTCTCTTGCACAAGATAGTGACCATTCATTTCCTAAGGTTCCACAAGTGCGATATATGCAGGCCTGCAGTAGTATCCTATCGACCTAGGTATCTCAGAAAGTTATAGTTACTCAAGCATTTGTTCTTTTAAGTTAAAGACTGATATGAATAATGAGATCCTCCTCACCTGCATTAGGTAGAACATAGCAAAATTATAAAGTTTCTCTAAGAAATAAAATTAAAGGGGGGAGGGGGAGGTGAAGCAGTTGATACAGGTCAGTGACAAAACAAATCATATTGATTGGCTCACTTCTCCTAGGACAGAATTTATTTTTTTTTTTCCTGTGGGAATCTCCTAAGTCTGCAACAGGAACCTGATTCTGTGGAATTCATAAAATCCTCATATGGACATTCTTGTTCAGTTACCGCTACCAGCATATTAACATACCATCTACAATTTAGTTAATCAGCTATCAGTTGGTTTTAATTTTTTTTTCTTTTATTGCTCTGCTGCTTCCAGATGACTCACACTTTCACAGTCCCTTCCTCAGCATCACTGCCTGATTCTTCTCCTTTATTCTTAGTCTCTTGAGCTAGATCCTTACTGTTGAAAATCAGCATAGCTCCACAGAGTTCAGTAGAGCTGAGTACATTTAATGTGACTGAGTACATGGTCGCCCTCATTAGATGTTGGGCAAGCAATGTGTCTAACAAACTTTAAGGTTTCTCAGGTTAAGTATTTACATCCTCAGTTTACATTAATGTGACATGCATACATTTGCATATATTAATAGCATTGGCATACCTGAATAAAAAGAGCAGTAATGTGTGGATATTTTAGCATGTAAATTCTCTGAAGCATGGAGAATTCCATTTTGTATATGTGGAAGCACCTTTTCATTGCTAACAGAAACAAATGGTAAGTAATAATAGCAATTTACAATGATTAATAACAGTAAGAGATGAAAGTGTGCTAACTAGGAAATCTGTGTTAGTAGTGCTTCATCTCAAACATTCTTCTTATAGTTAAGATACTATTTCCTTAGGTAGCCTCAAAGTCATATCAACCAGTTTTAAAGGGGAGGCTAGAAGCAGAGCTCTTCAGGAATTATTCTCCTACTGTCCACCCTTACTGGGATATCCAGGTCTTCCCTTTTAGGAAGGAGTCAGCCACTGAGCAAAACAGAAGGCAGTGCAGCAATAGGAGGGAGTGGAAGTGGCTGGTACTGGCCTTCAGCTAATGGCTGTACCACTTTGGCCAAGTCAGTTCCACCATAGCTCCTTTTTATTCCCTCTAGATGATCATTAACTCATGCAGTATTTGGATGAATTTCTAGTGGAGGCCCTTCTTTAGACTAATTATATCAATGTAATACTTTCAGGAAAAGGTAAAATAACATCTGCAGTACATGATGGTTGACTTAATTTTTTGCAGTTCCTTTGTAGGGAATAATTTGAAACTAATCTCTGCTCTGTGCTCTGTTTGTAGCCACGGCTGTTTCCAGTGAACAGAATCCTGTTATTATCATAGCTGTAGTTGCTGTGGCAGGAACCATCATTCTGGTCTTCATGGTGTTTGGATTCATCATTGGGCGAAGGTATTGCACCTTGCATAGGCATAAGCACATCTAACCCCACTCTTTTGAGCTCTGAAGACATAGTCTAATCTGGGATAGTAATTTGCAAAACTGAAACAGAAGTAATATTTAGTAAAAACAATTTTAATTTAAATCCTGTTATCAATTATACTGGTTGTCCTCTTTGGTAAGACACACTTAAATCAAGATGTTCTTTTTGTCCTATATAAATGCACTGTAAAAGGAACCCCTAGCAGATTCTTTACTTATACTCCTTAAAGTCCCTCCTTCTGTTCAGTTTTCTCACACAGAGGTCTGACACTTTATCTGATCAGCCTTTAATTGACTTTACATTCAAGAAAAAGAGGCACAGCAGTAAGTTTAAGAGTACTCTCATGTAAAACAGTATTCTGCTTTCAAGTCCTTTAATCCTCTGTTTTATCCGTGGAAGCTTTTCACCAGAACTAGAATTTTCTCTTTAGGACCTGTCCCAACTGGTATTTGATACAAAAGCTTTTTGATTGCAACTGCTCATGATTTATTTAAAACTCTGCTGCCAAGAGAACTATAGCTGAAACTTTCAAAGGGCCTACAAGGAGTTAGGTGCTCAGTGACTGAAAATCCCAGTCTGCAGAACTGATGTTGTCAGGACTTTAGCTGTGAGGAAGTAAATAATTATTTACCAGTAAAGCTGGTGTCTTTCTTTTCAGACATTGTGGCTATAGCAAAGCTGATCAAGAAGGGGATGAAGAACTTTATTTTCATTGTAAGTGTTTTGCTTTTTTTTCCCCTTTCAAAAATTCCCAACTGCAATGGTGTAGACAATAGTAAAAAAACACTCCATGAAAGACAAAGCCATAAGAAATTCAAAAATGTTGTGTAAATAGCAAGTGGGAAGTTAAACACTTTAAAAATGTGACCTACACAAAAAGAATGCAGATTAAAGTCAACATTGCTCACACAGTTTTATTTCTATACATGTGTATGATATACTGTTGTTTTTATTCTGCTTTCTTTTTCTTTTGGCTGCTCTGAATATATGTTTCACACCATCCTAATGATCCCTCTGAGGTGCAATATTTGAGAGACCTGAGTGACTGTATGATCTTCACCTCAGTCAAACATCAGATTAAGAAAGCGTGGGTCACTGCATCACCCTAACAATGAAGCTGTTCTGCTCAAAAGCTGTTTTCTGCTACTGTGAATACTGTAGCATCAATATTTACAAAACATAATGTCCTTAAAAATAGAATATTTAATATGAAAAGAAAGGTCAGCTACTTCATTACTGTTCTCTGTTCTAGAATCACTTGCCTAGCTAAGATTAGCACCTAAAGCCTCGCTTGTTAAAATCACAGCTACTATCTGAATTTATGCTAGAAATGAATTTATGCTGAGAAAATTCAATGAAATACATCTTTCTTGTGTTAATGACAATTGAAAATTCAAGGGGAGAGGAAGGCTTATGCAAGCATAGTTTCATTTTTATCAAATTTTTTTTTAATGTCTTTTTTTAGCCCTTTCTCATTTCAACTGTAATATTTTGACATGAAAAATTAAAAATGTTTTAATTTATTCTAGAATCAGTCATTAACTCAGGAAGTATGGTAAAATTAAGTTTCAAATTTATTTTCAGCATCCAAAATAGCAAAATCACATAATAGAATTAAACTGAATATAGATTCTGACACAGAACAATGCCTGGGTTTCAAGTCCTCTCCCATACCTGGTGTTGTGGTTTAGCTCTAGCCAGCAGCTACCTGCCATGCAGCTGCTTGCTTGCTCCTCCCCTCTCCCAGTGGGATGGGGAGGAGAATCAGAAAAGAAAGTAAAGCTCATGGTGTGCAGCTAGCTCAGTCAGTAGAGCATGGTAGACCCTTAATCCCAGGGTAGACGTGGGTTCAGGCCTCACATTGACAATGCCATTGCTCACCACCATCTGACAGATTCCCAAACAGCAATCCACCCTTCACGGCCAACTCCCCCCAGTTCATATATTGAGCATGATGTTCTATAGTATGGAATATCCCTTTGGCTAGTTCAGGTCAGCTGTCTTGGCCATGCTCCCTCCCAGCTTCTTGTGTACCTCCTCACTGGCAGAACATGGGAAACTGAAAAATCGTTGATTTAGGATAAGTGCTACTTAGCAACAACTATAATATCAGTATATTATCAACATTATTCTCCTGCTAAATCCAAAACACAGCACTGTACCAGCTACTAGAAAGAAAATTAACTCTATGCCAGCCAAAACCAGGACACCTGGTAACTCTCTTATCAGTAGAACTTGCCGTTTAGTCATGCTATTTTGTATGTAGCCTTTGTTGTCTACCAATAATTGCAGCTGTAGCTTAAATCCATCAGATTTTTTTTATGGAAGCAATATGGTTTATCTTATTTTGCATATGTTAAAATCTTGAGCTATTATCAGAATGTAATGAAGTAGCCGCTAGTCACAAATTCATAGCATCTTCTCAATGCATGCATTGTTAAATGAGTAGTTCTAGCCAAAGCTCCACTCAAAATCAGATCAAGGTTTCTGTTTCACATTTGTGCCCTGAAAAAATCTGACTAGCTGGAATTTGTTCATGCTCCCTGAGTTTGGGTGTGTTGCTACCTGAATCGTTTAAATTCAGTGATATTAAAATAAGTAGTGACATCATTGCAGCTTTAGTCAATCAATTCATAGTCTGTGCAAGAAAGGTGGAAAATAATAATGGGATAAGAATTATTTATCATGCACTTTGCAGTGCAGCTGATTTTAAAGAATTCATCAAAGATCTGAAGCTATTTAAATGTTACTATTCTGGGAGTGATGGATTTGAAATTTGTCTCTCATAGATGCATT
This sequence comes from Athene noctua, assembly GCF_965140245.1. NCBI lineage: Eukaryota > Metazoa > Chordata > Aves > Strigiformes > Strigidae > Athene > Athene noctua. The sequence goes on along the minus strand of NC_134037.1, from coordinate 44,381,568 downwards.
ATAAGCTTTTCATGTCTTCAAAAGGCCTACTACTTTCACTTTTTAAATCCCTGTTACATCCTTGAAGGAAAAGATCAACTATGTAGTCTTGTATGTAATTATATAAACAAAAGGAATATGCTAGCTAAATAATTCTTTTCCTTGTCTCCATTATTGGTGACATTTTTTGTTTCAGTGAAATTGAATTAATATGAAAGCTGCTACTTAATGATTAATAGTTGATCCAGAAATGTAAGATTTTCTAAGTGTTCATTTCCCTCATTTTACTTTCAAGATATCTTGTTATCCAGCAAATCAGTCAGAACAGTTAGCACACACAGTCTTTTTAAAATCATAGTACCAAATATAAGTCACTTTTTGCCAAGCTAGTTTTTCAGTCCGTTGATTGAAGGTGTATTATTTAATTTTATTTGATAACCATGTACAGGATGAGAGTCTGTTGTAGTCACCACCTTGGTCACAGAGCTGTGAACACCAGCTTGGTGTCATTTTGCTCCATAACATCTAGACAACCTTCTTCTGTGCTGAGGTGCCAGATTGGATTTTCAGAAATGCAACTTACAGCAAACACTTGCTTAACACAAAAATTTACAAATAACCATTTTTTAAAAGCAGTCTTTAAAGCATTGTATTTAACAGAGTATCATACATTTCATTTTAGTCCCCCTCTACTCTCTGTGACGTCAAGTGCTACACTTAAAGATACAAGTACGGTGGAGCAGTTTAGTCAAGCAATTCAGATTTATATTTTAGTTTCCTCCTACCATTTTCTTCTAACAATGTCTGCAATCCAGGACAGCATTATTTCATGTTGGTATGCCAGGATAGCCTTGGCGTGTCAAAATGTTTTATGACAGCTGGAATAAAGAACCATCAGAGGCCCACTTGAGATTCACAATTTTACCTCCAGTCCAGGTCCCTTATCGCAAACACAAGAGGGTGGCTCCTTCTCTGTCTCCCTGCCTGAAAGCTCTATTACAGGAGGTTAACCTATTGCCGCCTTCTAATTTTCTGTAGTCTTTTTTGGTTTTAAGAAATAAATATTTATAACTTCAAAAATGTGTAGCATAATCAATGCGATTAGAAGAACATCTATTTACATACATAATATGACAGATAATAACATCTGAGCAACATTTCAAATAATTTCTCTGGATGTAAAGTCATTAGATTACTCAAAGAATTTCTCTAGCTTTTTCCTTCTTATGAGGATCTGGAGTTTTTTTGATTAGTAATACCATCTGAAACATAAATACATATGATTACCAAGCTATTCCTCAATATATTTTCAAACTTAATATATTTTATGTTCTATTAAAAGATTAAAAAGAACCATAAATTATTTATGTTTTGTATTGATTTTTGATCCTATTCTTGTATATCAATATAACAATTAGCAGAGGAACATTCTTGCATTTTCATATGGAGTTTTAATTCACTGATTTAATTAAAGCTTAAGAATGTAATCCTTGTGAGATGAATTTATTTCATAAAAATTGTTTGATTAATGGATTTCCAGGGTTGCTCTACTTTCACCAGAAGTTTTCTACTTTCACCAGAAGAGCAAAAAATAATTTTCCTCAATCAGCAGCAAACTAAGGGAAAAAACCTCATGCCGGCCAGAGCGCTGCGCTGCCTGAGTTGCAGTAAGTGCTGTACTGGAGGAGGGAGCAAAATCCAAGCTGCTGCATATTATTCACTTAGGGGATTCAGAGAGGGAATAATTGTGACACAGACCCAACCTTGCCTTCCTGTGCCTTTACAAGTTAACTACAAGCGTTTCTCATGTTCATATTCTGGTGCAAGAAACATACCTAAGGATATAAATTCTAAGTGCTGTCAATAGTTTAGATTGGCTACTGCCATAGTCTGTAAATAACATTATATTCAGTAGTTGAAGCAAATTGAAGTAGGTGGAGGAGCCTTTCAAATCCCACTAGAAGACAGAGATAACATAAAGAAATGCTGTTTATGCAACCTGAAAAAAGACAGATAAACTGTCCTTACACAGAAAAGAAAGTTTCACCTCCTCTGCTGGTTTTATACCTCTTCCCCTGGTTTATTTTTACTCCTACTCAACACTTGCATTTTATTCCATTGAACACTATTTAATATTTATTACTTCTTTCACTTCAAGGTGGAGACGCAGATGCTAATGTTAGTCATTTTTAGAGATGGGATTGTGTACTTGTGTCAGCATGCTTGCAGATGATGCCTAAAACTAAGGTTGCCTCTCAGAGCAGCTCTGACTCAAGCAGTGTGGAAGCAGGTTCACTCTTCCAAGGAGCACTCTGCATAATGAAATTCCTGGGCTGACTGCACAATAAGTGCCTTTGCTTCATCACAGTCATGCTTTCTTACATCATTACAGTTAAATTTCCAGGCACCAAAACCTACATTGACCCTGAAACCTACGAGGACCCAAATAGAGCTGTCCATCAATTCGCCAAGGAGCTAGATGCCTCTTGTATTAAAATTGAGCGTGTGATTGGTGCAGGTAAGGCTGCTGTGGCTTCCTGATTCAACTGTTTCATTTAGCCGGGATCGAAACTCATACATCATAATGACAGGCAAATAATTATACCTCAAGAATAGAAGAACTTCTTGCATTTGCCAGAGTGGTTAAGAGCAATGAAGCTGCACTCGCTTCTAAAATGTAAAAACAAACAAGGGGGAAAAAACAACAAAAAACAGATAAGTAAATGAAGAGTCTTGCTTGACATTGAAAGCTTGTGAGTTTCTAATTCTGTATCTGCTGTTAAAAATTAATTGGGGGGAGGGGGCCAGTTTTGCTGCCTATTATTTACTGTCAGAGTAAAGGTGTTAGGCATGAGTGCAAATTCTGCTCGGTTTCCTTTAGCAAGAGGGCTTTTTGACCTCTGAATTTTTGTTCATGTGAATAAGGAAAACTGGCTGCAGCACAAAATCTTAGAGACTAGGACGGTCCTGTTTCTGTATAACAAAATCTTCCCTAAGGCTGTTTTTTGTTCTACCGTTTTTCTTTTTGATATTTTACGAATACAAAAAGTTATTGTTTAACTTCTCATGACTGATTGTAATTGCACCAGCATTACATTGCTTTTCTTCCTCTTGAACTGTCTACCACCTACTTAAACCATGGTGTTCATGCTTTAAAAAGGCAGTTTCATTTGTTTGCATTAATAAGATATGTGACATTTTTATTGCACTACTCTGTGTAGTGAAATTAAGTTTCCATGGGTAAGAAAAATATCAAATACTTTGGATTCCTGGAGGAAATGTTCTTTTGCTGTCCTGTTGTTTTATAAAAGTATTAGCAGAATACTTTTTAAATCACCCTGTAGTTTGGCATGCACTTTAAATTACATACTGTGGTATTATTTAAAGAGAAGAAATGTCTCTAAAATATGCTGGTTTACCTGTAAAAAAAATCTTTACATTTAGAATTCTCTTATGTTTAGAAATGCCTCTTTAAAGTAACCTCACTCATGTTGAATCATGTCTTAATCAAGGAATAGTACCGTTGAAATTAACAACACTGCTGAGCAAATTATTCTTTCAGATGAGTAAGAACATAAGAATCCAGCCCTTGCTAACTAGTAATTTTTGTGATCCTGGAATGGTAACATCTCTTCTAATAAATACACAATATGCAAGATCTAAATTCAAGATTAGCACAGAAAAATTACGGAGCTTTTTTCTTTTGCTTTGAGTTAAAAAGCTATCAACGTAGCAACAGTTCAGAGCACAAAGATATATTCAGTTGGACTTTGGAGATGCCTTCTGAGCAAAATGCTGAAAACGCTTCAGTTGCAAATACAATTTAAAACATATTTTCACTGTTATGACAGAGTCATTCCAGAATGTTAATTTTCTTGACTGCAGATGAATTTGGTCTTGATTTTAATAACTGATACCAAAAAACCTAATGTGTGTCAGTAGTCATTCTGAAGAAAGTTAATTAAAAGTGCTATGGTGAAAGCATATTGTGTATGTGGTTTAGCTATGGCTTTAACCTGTTGATGCACATAGTGAATATGAGTGAAATGTAATGCAGTCCAAGAACAACACAATGTTAAAGACCCAAGGAAGCAGCTGAAAGTCATACATCAAAGAAGAATATGCAATTTCTACTAGGGACAGCACCAGAAAAGCCACTTAGCAGTCTCAATATGCATCAACAATGCTGGCCACGTCAACTATTGAGTAGTGCCATGTCTCTCAGACAAACAAGGTGCATGTATGCTTGTACTCAGTTTGCATGAGGGATATGTGCTTTCCTTGCCAACATTTTCATTACCATCCCGCTGTGGCCACCTGTCAGATACAGAATACGGTGTCCACTGTGTTGAGTCCTTGTTCATACCACACATCCTTTGTTTTAGCCTCTTCCATGTTGACATGCTGAGCTAGTGGCTATGTGTCTGTGCAATCTTTCCACTCTTGTTGTCATATTTTCTGGATCATTTTTGACCATAATTTCAGCTGAATATACTGTTTTCTTGGGAATAAAAGTAGTTCGTTGGCTAGCATCCTGGCCTGAAATGCATTACATTCAAGTTTCTGGTTTGCCTGAGTGTGAGTGATCTGCTTTTGGAAATCAGTCAAAATCAGATTACAGAGAGCTGGAAAGGAGTTAAGCCTTAGTGTCTCCTGTGCCAAGTATCCTAATTACCTGGCTCTGAAATATCACATAGACGCACACAGACACTTATACTCATGTCTTGTTTTTGTCTTGAAGTGAAAACAATTTTGGCAGATACTGCTAGAGAAAATAGTTATCCTTTAGTAAGTTCTCGTGGCTAGGAGCTGTGAGTGAGGTGAGTGGTGAATTCATTAATAGTCATCCATATTGCTAATGAAGTGCAGGAGGGAGGTTAAGGCACCACGCTCAGGGCATGACCACCTAGTTGTTATGTATGTAGCAGCTATGCCTCATGGTATCCATAGCTATGACATGGATATTCAGACCACAACTCCAGTGCCCAGGGATGGTTGAGGCTAATGCCTCACCTGTGCAAACAGGGACAGTTGTATTCTACTTGGCCAATTACCTCAGGTACATCACGGTGTTAACAGAATTATATAGAGTTGATTGGAGCTAACCTTAATTCAGCTAGCGTGGAACGAGAGGGAGAGGACTTTTGGTTCTGTGTGCAGTCATCTCCTGTGAGATTTGTAAAATGAATGATGCTGAGTGAAGATTTGCCCAAAATCACCCAAGGTCTGTTGGAAATATAAAGGTCCAGTCAAAGTTCTACCCTTCTGGCTGGAGAACTGTGACGCTGAGGCCCAGGTACTGCTTTTTTTCCTTCTCTAAGCTCTGCTGCTGGGGGTTCCAACAGTGACTGTTTCCTAAAAAAGATTTCTTAGAATTCATCCATTAGGACACTTCAACTTCTACCTCTTCAAGCATGCAGCCCCATTTCCAAGCATATCTCCATTGCCAGCCAGACACCTTGCCAGTTTGTATGTGCACTTGAGTCCTGACCCCACCAGGTTTCTCGGGACCTCGGTCTATGCCCCAAAGGAAATCTCTAATCAAACTCTCTGTGTTATTCTTCCCTAATTCAATAACTTTTCAGCACTCACCCTAAAACATGTCTTGGATGTAGGCGTGTCTGCATACTTGTGTATACTCAATAGCTTAATGTTAAGACACTCCACAGGTATTCAGAACATAAATTTCAGTCTTGATTTGATTTGGAGAAGGGACTTGGATCTATATCTCCCACACTCAAGATAAATTTGCAAAGTACCAGATTATTAATTTTTTTAGAGATGTTCCCCTTTATTCACCGTAAGATATGTTATTACCCTTTTCTCCTATATACCTCAAGAGATTTTTCATCCTGTTTACAAAATAGGGGGGCTTTCTTTCTCTCTGCTGAGACAGCTGTGAGGCAAAAGGACAATCCTTACGTCTTTCACAGTCTCAATAATAGTGAGGTGGTAGATGTTTTGCCATTCATATCCATATCCATCCAGCATGCTTACATCCTCTTTCCTGTCTGATGGAGTACAATTACTTTTCTCCCAAATTATGGTTGTTGAGGCTTTTTTTTTTAGGTATTCTTGCTGGCTGTTTGGCCATTTTTTCCACATGCTTCAGGTTCCAATTGTCTGTTAGTTTAGTAGCCTTTTACAAACTTCCAGCCTTTCCTTGTGTTTGTTTAGTGTAACAAAATTATTATAAGTCACACCTTTCATTTCATAATCTGCAAAGTAAATTATCCTGCTTGAAGGTAATGGTGTAGTGCTTCATTTAACACCATAATGATGTTAAATTAAAAGCAGGTCTGAAAGAGCTGCCTTTTGAAAGAAAAAACCCACATTGGATCTAAAGATAGCAAGGAAACCATGTAAAACAGAATGACATTTTCATTTAGAAATGATATTACTATTTCTGTAATAGTATTTTCTTATGAAAGCTACTTCATATTTATGAAAAAAAATGTAACAAATTACTAACAAGTCTTTTAAAAGATTCAAATAACAGTGATGAAGACTGGCTTAACTTGAAGTGTTTACTCTGTAAGGTACTTAGTCAGCAATTCATTTAAAACACGTGCCTGTCTTTGTGTTCCTAAGTAATCTGTTTTGAATATGAACATGTTAACTATAAACACACACTTAGGTGGCTAGTTGAATTGAGGCCTAAAAAGAATATTGATATTATAGTCAAAGTAATTCAGCATTGATCTTCATTTTAGGAGAGTTTGGTGAAGTGTGCAGTGGGCGTCTAAAGCTTCCTGGCAAGAGAGATGTTGCAGTAGCCATAAAAACTCTTAAAGTTGGCTACACTGAAAAGCAAAGGAGAGATTTCCTGTGTGAAGCAAGCATCATGGGACAGTTTGACCACCCCAACGTTGTTCACTTAGAAGGGGTTGTTACCAGAGGTAAGCAGCACCTTGATCTGTCAGTCAAATAAAATAATGGCAGAAATTACTTTAGCTTACTCATGGTCAACGTTTCAAATTATAAACAGGCTGCACACTCCTAATGGAGTTTCTCCTGATGCGTAACTAACTAAAACAATGCTTACTTTATGCTACAATCCGAGGAAAAAATTTAAGATGAACACATGATTAAAAGATGAAGTATTTTGAAATACACTATTTTTCTAGTTTCATTTAGACTCAAAGACTGTGCAGAGAGATAAGGTTTCTTATGTCCCTTCATATTATCTGAAGTGTCATTATCCCGGAGTCCTGTTCACACATCAGGAGTTAGGAGAACACACTGACATTTTGATTTGTATGGTTTAATTTTGTGAATCATGACCACGTTCCATGCAGACATTTAAGAACTTATTAGAGCTCAGTAACAGTGCTGGAGGCCTCAGAAATGTTCGTTGTCTCAATAATTCAGTCCTTCAAAGGAATAACATGTGTTTTATCAAAGAAAGGCACTCCATTTGTGTTACAGTTTCTCAAACAAAATATATCTTATTTTCTTTCAGGGAAACCAGTCATGATTGTAATAGAATACATGGAGAACGGGGCCTTAGATGCATTTCTTAGGGTGAGTACCAAAATAAAAGCATAAAAATATCTTTTAAGTGACATATAATATTATGTGTTGCCACTTTGCAGAATATGTTTTTTTATATGTGCATATATATATATATATGTATACATGCTTAATATTCATATAGTTAAATGGTTTTCAGGATGAAATGGAGCTTGACAAATACTAGCAGTTTTCTCCATTATTTCAGCCAGACCAGATAAGAAATGAGAGGATCAGACAGGATCACATGGGAACATTCTAGGAATTCAAGTGGGTTAATGTGGCATAGACATGGTGGGTTTTATTATTGCCACTAGCTGAAGTTAAAACCACTGATACCTGATTGTCTTTCGGGAGCAAAATTTTATTGTGTCAGCATGGTGGAAATCAGCACACAAGAATCCCTAAAAGAACTATGGTTGTGTTCAAGAGAAGAACAAAGGGAAAAGGAATGCAAGTTCACAACATTTAGAATTTTGTGTGTTCTGAACCGGCCAGTTCTGGCTCCTTACCAGGTGTACAAGACAGTGAGATGGTTTATAAACACCCTAGAGAGAAGAGAAAGATTATGTTTGCTTGATAAACTCCAAGCTATGAATAAAATTATCAGTAGCTGGGGTTCCAGAAGGAGATAGTTCTTATTTTATTGATACAAATAATTATGCTGAGAAATTAAGAGCATAGAGGCAAACTATAAAGAGCTGTGCATCAAGTAATCTCTCTTAGAAGAGCTTTTCCATGAATTAGCCAGAAATTTATAGTGATTAACAAGTTTTCTTACTTCTGTTTAACTACTCACACATTTTTTAACTGGATGTACTGCTTTATCTTTGAAGGAAATAAAACTTGTGTTTGAAGTGAATTTCTTTGCCCCAGGATGAATTGCCACAGAAGTAGTAAAGAAGTAGAGAGCTAACATTGAAAAACTAATTTTTATTTCGCTTCTCAGCTATACTAACAAGAATTGCTGCTCCTTTCTTCCCTCCAGAAACATGATGGCCAATTTACAGTCATTCAGCTAGTGGGAATGTTGAGAGGAATTGCTGCTGGAATGAGATATTTGGCCGATATGGGATATGTACACAGGGATCTTGCAGCACGCAATATTCTTGTCAACAGCAACCTTGTTTGCAAAGTGTCGGACTTTGGCCTTTCCAGAGTTATAGAAGATGATCCGGAGGCTGTCTACACTACTACTGTAAGACAAATCAATGGGTTTCAGTAGTTTTGAGGTGTGGTTATTAAGAAGCAGCATATCTTCTAGAGACTATAAATAAGAGAAATACATTAATTGCTTCAGAAATGTTAACCAGTCAAAAGGAAAAGAGTCTCTGCAGAAATCTGGCTCTAATTAGGGACTGATATTTTTGTAAGAACATACATTTTTATTTGGTAAAGTAATAAAAATTTTGCACAGTATCTTCTTTACTCCCCTCCTCATTATTTTCTGTTTGAACAATACAGAAGTTTTACCCATAAAAGTTTTAATCATCTCATTTACTATGAGTCAATTAAAATATTTGTAGGCTATTACTATTATTCAGACTAGATTTTATCTCACCAAAAGTTTGACTAGCTTGAGGCTAGACTGTGACGAAGCTTAACTCCTGTATTTTCCCTTGCTTTTGGGTGGGACACTTTTCTTAAATAAGCATTCATCAGGCTCACTACGCTTTTTATTCTTTTGTTGAGCCAGCTTCACTTTCCCACCCATGAGGCCTTGCTATGCCTATTTTCTCATGCTAAGGGAAGGAGGGGCCCCTGGAATCTGCTCTAGCAGGCGCCAGGATCCGGGAAACCACACTGGTGTTCAAGCTGTCACTCCTGCCACTGGGCTCTATGTGGGATCCTGGCTTAAAAATGTCAGACCAAGATTTCAGATGAGCCATATGACAAGTCAATAGTATTTCTATGCACAGGATTAGATTCCCCTCACCTAGCTTCAGCCAGCCAGGGGTTAAATGATGAGTTTAAATCAGACATCTAAGTAGCCCCTTAAAATCAGTGGAGAGAGAAGCACTTCCAGAGAAATGCATCCAATTTAGCTTAGACAGGTTTCTGTGGTTCAGCCTAAACTTCATTAGACTCCTTTGAAAATTCTGCAGTCAGCTATAGTAGATGATATAAGTATTGCTTTTGATGTTGATGGAAATATAAGTTCACCCTATGGAGGATGATACAAAAGTTTTGTGGAGAAAAAAGAAAACTTTTTTTTTTTTTTTTTCATAGGGTGGAAAAATTCCAGTGAGATGGACAGCTCCAGAGGCCATCCAGTACCGCAAATTTACATCAGCCAGCGATGTGTGGAGTTATGGAATAGTTATGTGGGAAATAATGTCTTATGGAGAACGGCCATACTGGGACATGTCAAATCAAGATGTAGGTTATACCTTGTCTTTTTGTGAGCATGTGTCTATGTGTGTGTTAGAAAAACAAAAATTACATATTGTAAACACATACATGTGTTTCAGTATACATGCATAAAATATTGGTTTAGAAATAAGATATATCAAAATACTATAGGGTTCTGACAAAATGAAAAAGTTACAGAGCTTTCACTTTTTACCTATATCTCTAAATTGTTCTTCTGCCATGTGGATGTTGTAGGCTTCTGTACTGAGTATCAAGTAAAACTGGAACGTCAAAGATAGTACTATGTGCTCTTCACTTTATTACACTTAAGCATAGAAGGAATTAATTTTTTTCCAATAAAAAATAATTCTGAGGTTTCTGACCTCAGAGCAATGATTAATCAGTTGATAAAAGTTGTTAAAAATCTGAATGGCAGTTAATGAACTACTCTGGCTTTTTCAAGTTAATTATGCTGATTTAACAATACCCTTGTTTGCATAAAATATGACCCAGAGCAACAGGTCATCAGTAATAGAACAGATAGGTGTTAATCTTGATTTCTGACAAGAGTATCTATGAATGTAGAAAGTACACAGGAAAAAGCCATGCAGGTGAGAAAGATGTCAGAAAGACTCTCATTTAAAGTTCTTCAGGTCGGAGGCTTGACTGGGGTTTTTTACCATTTCATTTTTTGATTGAATGATCGACATCAAAGTTGAAAAAAAAAAAAAAAAGATAAAAGTGTAAATGATGAGTCAGTTTGGCACAGTGCAAAGTTGTTAATATTTGACAGGTCTCAGTGTCAAAGATTTCATGGACTGTCAAAATATGGGCAAACAAGTCCTTGGGGCAGAGAAAGAGAAATATTTACATTCCCTAGACTCCCAGCAGAGTTTCATTTCTTTTGACACCTTCCTTCTGTACTAGATTCAAACATAAAAGAAGCCTGACAGGAATATAAGATGCCTCAAAGGCAAACCTTACCTATCTTTTAGGGAACAATAAGGGAAAACTTCTATTTAGGGGAGAAATTTTGGTATCTTCATGCTTGTGGGATATTAAAAAGTATTTCCTCTATTGAAAACTGCAAGTAACGCAAATGAATGAACCTTTTTCATGAAACAGCTAATTACCACTTCTTGCAGTTTCATCTCTTTTTAGCCTCTTACATAATAATCTTCAATAGCACATAGTTAAAAGGTGCATGAATTGCTTGCTAAAATAATTTAAAATAGTCTTGTATTCTGTGATCTTCAAGCGTGTGCTCCGAAAACATATACACGTCCTACCAATCCCGTGGATAAATCTATGATTTAAAAATTTAGAATCTTCATTAGCTATTTTTTATCCTTCACAGTTACCAATGAGAGTATTTAACTGAAATAAAAAATGCTATATGTGTGTCTTCTTATTTTGTATATACACTCAAGCACTTTATATATCTTTAGTGTATCATTTTGCCTAAAAGCGGATGGTGGGTGTCATCATAGACCAGATTAGATCTCCTAAAAAATATCTCTCCCTGACTTTGGGTCTTTATATGTCATTTCTTTAATTCTGTCCCTCTTCCTTTAAGTCATATTTTTAGATGGATGGAGGATACAAATTTGTGTTGTGCTCTCTTTTTAAGCAAAAGTGCTCCTTTTAGCAGCAACCTGGAGCTAGGGTGCACCAGAGGAACATTCATCCTACAAGGTCTCCACAGAGGCACAGTGGGCAAACCACGGATGATACACAGAGTCCCCCCAGCTTCTCTGAGCAGTGGGCTCCCCTCAGCTTAATCCTTGCTGTTAACAGTGGCCCTCAAGCCACTGCACTTTACCCTATTCCCCTGTTAGACTGCTGGTGTTTGCTAGTTCTTGCTCTCATTCAGTTACTGACCCTAGTGCAGATCAGTTCTATAGAAAAGGGCAAGAGTTTAGGCTTACATTTTTTTTTCCTTGCTTTACTCCTGGATTTATTATCATTATTATGATTATTAATTTGTATCCTTATTATGTACCCAGAAGCAGAGTGATAGCATTGTCCTGTTACCCATATTTAATACTCCTTTGTTGTCAACCAGTATATACAGTGAACAGACCTGGCCCTCTTCTAATCTGCTTTACATCCTCAAATAGCCTGATTATGATAAAAGTATACTTGACTCTTAACAGTATTCTCTTTTTCTCTTTTTGCAGTAAAAGCAGAATTTTTAAAATGAATTGTGGGAGGTGTAAATAATATAAATCTATTCTATTAGTAAGAACTCCAGCTGTGTTCTCTTTGTAGCTTTGCTTATTAAAAAAAAAAAAAAAAAAAAGAAAAATTCTTGCATCTATTTAAATATCTCCAAGTACTGATTTTTGAGACCCCACCCCAGCTTTCTTATCAGTGTAGACACTTGTAACACCCTTCAAAGTGCCCGAGTTTTGTATAAACACTTTAAAAAAAAAAAAAAAAACAAACAAAACCAAACAAACAAAAAAAACCCAAACAAAAAAAAACAAACAAAACCACCACACAAAACTAACCCACACTTCAATTATAAATATTTTAGATGGTTTTTTAATGTTTTGGATATTCCGAGCAATTCCATCCATCTCTAGCTAGCTCATTATTTTATATTTCCCAGTTTCATCCTTTTTGCTTGTCTTACACATCAAAGAAATTGATTCTGCAGTATCCCCAAAGCCTTTTAAAAATATTAGCATCATCTTGATTCCCACCTCTTTTCAGGTTTCTCTGCAGATCATAGTGAACATAGAAAAGTACTGTTTGTGATCCTTTTATTCATGTTTTCACTATCCCTTACACTCTTGGATATAGTATTATCTATATGGTTTGCCAGTTCTAAGGGTCTTAGATATTTTTGTGGCTGTGTTGGTGTTACCTACTTTTTCATTCCTCATTGGTCTCTACATTCTGACCTCTTAAGCAACTGCTTTGTTTGTAGTGAATAATGTGTAGTATGCACAAAGGGCCTAAAAGGTAAAAGGTCAGGAATTTCTGCATTACTTTTCATAGCACACCATTTTCCTATACACACTGTAGCTTATTTTTCACTTTTATTCCACTGCTACTTCTAAGTGTAAGGAGCTGTTCTTTTGTTTTTCCTCTTAATACTGTTCTAAAAGATTTTACTTCTAATGTTTTCTTTCCTGTATAGTACTGCTCTTACAGTTTCCCCATTCTTCTGAAGAAATCTTTTTTCCCCACCCTGCCTGACAGATAACTTCACTGTCTCTAAAAGGTCACCACACTCATTCTTCAAGGTGTAGGTGTTACTGCAGGAATTGAATATTTCTCCATCATTTTTGAGTTGTAGGACAGGACTGTCATTCTAAATGTTCAGATAGAAAGCTGAGGCCCAGGGAGATGAGGCAACTTTTCTGAGGTCAGAAGGACATTCTGTGACACAAACCTGCAGTAAGTGCCCTACCACTGAGCTATGCCTCCTCTTTTCACAAAACTTCTTTTCTGCAAAAGGTTTTGATGCCATCATGGATTTCAGCCAGCTTTTTGAAGGTCATTTTGTATTCTTTGCAGTTCTGTCTACTTTTCAGCCCACTGCTTTTGCATTTTCTCACACAACCAATGGAATATTTTCTATCTGAGGTTATTATTTTCACTAAACCCTGGATATTCACCAACTTTATCATACCAGATCTACTTCCTAGGGCTACATCCAGAACAGCTTCTTCTGATCTTGCTTTCTATACAAACCAAGGGAGAAGACAGTCCTATGCACTTCCCTGCAGGAACAAGCACCTTTCCTTAGCAATTCTAATATTTCTATGTCAGTCAATGTCAGTATACTTGAAATCCCCCATGAATGTTTTTTTTTAGCGCTTTTTCACAAGACTTTCTTATCTGCCTTGCTTCCTGATGTGCTTTCTTATCCTGCCCTCAAGGTTTACAGCAGTTGCCTGTGATTTTACTTTACCCATTTTTATTTTTTACTTAAATCCAAATGGACTTGTCTAAGGAAGTCAATGGGTGGGTGTAATTCTTGGTTCAGACATTTACACTCTCCTTCGATCATATCATCATCTAGCAGCATGTCTTATTAAATCTAACTTTCTGTTTAGGTGATATATTAAAATACCATTCAGCCAGGTCTTCCTCTCTCATGTGGCACATTTTTGATACTTTATCACTAATATAACATGGCTAGACATAGAATACAACTTTTTGCCTGACAATTTATGTCTGCTAAACATTTTTCTTGGATCCTTTTATAATATCTTCAGGCTTTTTGTATTTTATATGTGCATGCACAGATCCCTATCCATTTACAAGTGAGTTGCTTCTACCACACACTCATAAAAGCCTTGGGGCAAGTAATAATGCTTTCTGAAATAACTCCATTTATCAATCTATCTGTTGCTCCCTTGGTGAATTTAATTGTTGTTCCCTGCTGCTCACTTGACTAGGTAATATAGCTATGTTCTGCACATATACAACAATATGCTTAATAAGCCCAAAGATAAAGTCAGGGAAATTATTTGAAAACATGAAAGCAAGTGTCAAAGCAACAGACTCATATTTTTGCAACACTGATGGCAAATTTTAGTTTATTGATTTTTTTTTTCTTGAATCGGGTAGCAATATATATTCCTTAAATATCCCTTGATGAAAAATGATTAACTATGTTGGCTACTAGGTTATAAAAGCAATCGAAGAAGGCTATCGTTTGCCAGCACCCATGGATTGCCCAGCAGGACTGCACCAGCTGATGCTAGATTGTTGGCAGAAGGAACGCGGTGAAAGGCCAAAGTTTGAGCAGATAGTTGGTATTCTGGACAAAATGATTAGAAACCCAAACAGCTTGAAAACCCCACTGGGAACCTGTAGCAGGTAAGAAAGGCTGTAATGTGTGTTATTATGGTGCACGTGGCTGGGTTCTGGATGTCATGCTTGGTGGCTAGTTCCAGTTCATACTTACTCCATGTGTCTCAGTTTCTTCTTCCTTCTGTTCCCCGTTCTTACCTTCCTCATATGACCTTCTTTTTTACCATGCTGAACAAAGCCAAAAAGGACTTTTTTAAAAATAACCAAAATTAAGAGGGTAAATATCATGGAACTAACACATTTCTCAGTAAACTACTGCCCACTCATCACTCTTTCCATGCTCTCACCACTAGCAGCCTTTGTTTTCCTTATTTCTTAAAATTGTGAAGTCTAGAGGGCAAGGATCATCATCTATTGTAGTTTTATATGATGCATCCCTTGCCCTAGGAACTGCTACAGTAGAAATAGTAATTAATAATACTCATGCTTGGCCAGTGTACTTTGACATGCTACACTCTAGATTTTTACCTTTCATTTTCTGTCTTTAACTCCTTTCAGTGATTGCATCTCACTGTATTTCATTGTGTAGCTTTTAATGGCTTCTTCATAAATTTCAGGTGAATTATTTAATAGTGGTAATCTTTTGTTCTGCTAGCTAGATCACTGCACTAGGGAATCAACTGGCCTGTGTTCTGCTCCCGGTTCTTCTACTAACTGATTTGCTGTGTGACCTTAAGCAACTTACTTTGTGTCTCTGCTCTTTCCTTGTCTTTGTTTTGTCCCATCCAATTGAATAATGGGAATAGCTACTAATACACTTTCTAAGATGCTTAAAAGAATACCATCTTCATTTTACTCAGCAACTTTAGTTGCAGCTGCTGTCATGCTAGGTAATAAGGTTGATTTTATGTTGATAACAATAGTCCATCAGGCTGATGTTGCTCACTCTGACCTTTCATCTTTTAAATGAATAAGCTTAGGAAGTACATATTGTGAGCTACAGAGTAGTCAAGAGCTATTCACAAATTAAATCTAAATTGTGTATAAAGGCCTATTACTTTCTATTCTTGACATTTTTAATACCCCAAACTTATTTGACTCTCACCTTGCTAAATACTCCCTAATGTTTTACTCTCTTTGGAAACAACTTACTTTCCTTTTTCCTTCTCCGTAGACCAATTAGCCCTCTTCTGGACCAGAACACTCCCGATTTTACCACTTTCTGCTCCGTAGGCGAATGGTTACAAGCTATTAAGATGGAAAGATATAAGGATAATTTCACAGCAGCAGGCTACAACTCTCTTGAATCAGTTGCCAGGATGACTATTGAGTAAGTTAGTACTGGGCATGTTTAACTTGCATTTAGGGAATTTCTAGGTAAAATAATACACAATGTTCAACTCCAAAACTTTACTCTGAGTACAAACATGGTACTTGGGGTTAAGTCATCCGGTTTAGAAGCTGATGATGTTATAGAATCCCATGAAAGGGCAAATACCCTGCTACCTGTGTGTGGCATCACTTTTTTTCCTTGCTTTGGAGACCAATTGAAATAACACCAAGAGGCTTGAATTTGAGGGAGAATGTGGCCCATTTCAAAGTATGTATGTGTAGGAAAATAATCACTTTGCCTCCACTACCTAATTGGTACCTTTCTCCAGATGTGTACTAGGAATATGTGGAATTTTCTTCTAATTGACTGGAGGCTGTCTGTGTCCTGCAAGAAATGACTTTTCATCAGGATAAAAGTCTATAGAAGCAAAACAATTTTCTGAAGGCAAGCATGGCCTGTATTGGTACTGCCATCTTAAACAGGTCTTCTTGACAACCCTGCAAACAATGTTTTTGTCCTGGTGGTTGCCAAACACATGTAATTCCTCGTACAGAGAGCAGTGGTTTTCTAAAGAAGTTTCTAAACAATATTCTCAAGTTTGCAACCGTACTCTTACCTGTCTGGTATCACTAGAGGCCTCAGCCTATAGCTTGGGAACTGTCATCAGAGCCCACAAACTTCTACTAGGTCAGTAGCACTAGTAGCAGTGGAATTGAAACAGCTGCTCCTCTTCTATTTGCATGATGGGTATGGGTCAATATGCAAAGAGCTTCCCTAGGCAACTCTTTAGGAAGCAGAATGTGATCCCCAAAATCTCGTATTTATACATAACTTTGTCCTGAAAGCCACCCGGAGTATTTTAAGAGAGGTGTCTCTTTCTTCGGGTGTCTTAAAAGGCCACAATAAAAGATTAGTGTAGTGCAAAACATACTGGCCTTATTCTCAGATGTGGAGACACATGCAGTGTAATTACATGACACTTGCCATGTCATTGCACTCCTCGCTGAAAAGTTGAACAGTGCCTGTATGTACTTCACAGTACTGAGCTGAGGTTCCAGTGTAGCTTCAATATTAGAAACCTGTAGTCCAGACCACTACGTAGCTTTGCCTCACAGTTGAATACCATACAATAGCAGTCTAAGTTGAAAAATTAACAATGTACGCATTTATCTTCCCCAGGGATGTGATGAGTTTAGGGATCACGTTGGTTGGTCATCAAAAGAAAATCATGAGCAGCATTCAGACTATGAGAGCACAAATGCTACATTTACACGGCACTGGCATCCAAGTGTGATAGACATTTCTCCCTTATGAGGGAGGTGACAGACTGAGAGAACAGCACTGGCCTTCACTATATATGAAGTGCTGCTAGAAGACACTTGATTTCCTGGGTCCTTCCTGCAGTGAATAGAAGAGCTACAAGAAGCACCTACAGACTTGAACTCCTAAGTGCCACCAGAATTTATGAAAAGGGAATTAGGATCCACCAGTGGTGGCAAGGAAAACAGCAGTGACAATAAACAAAGTACTACCTGAATAAACATACAAACACCTTGAGCTCTCTAACCTCCTTTTTATCTAATAGACTTTTTAAATGTACATAAAAATTTAAAAAAGAATATATTTGTCAGATAAAATCATGATATTATTGTTGAATTCAACAAAATATTTTCCTTAAATCTGTGATTTCTGAATCTTTTTTTAATCATTTGTGTTTATTCTTCATAAAGACTTTCTTTTAGTATGATGTTTATATCTTTGGACCTTTTTAGTGCTAATTCTATGACACATTACTACACTGGGTACCTCTGAAGGATTATTTGAGTTCCTAGAGATCTAAGAAGCATGACCAAGCAATGTATATCTGTCCGAACTTTGGTATCCTTTTATGCCATTTACTTTTGTTAAATCAGCACCGTATTGACATGGCTAGCTAATTGGCAGGGAGTCAGGAAATGCAAGTTGCCAAGAGCTCTGATATTTTTTAAAGAATTTTTTAAGATTACACATATACTATCTTTTAAAAGAAAATAAAAGAGAAAAAAAAAAAAAAAAAAAGAAAAAAGAAAAGCAATAATGACCCCTAAGTAGTTCTAGGCACTTTTAGAAAATTGTTTGCAAGATTATTTTAATGGACTAGAATTAAAGTGAGATATATTCTAAGATGTAGTTCTACAACTGTAAACCTGCTGAGACACTGCATTGAATGGACAAGTGATTGTAGGAGTGTCTCAGAATACAGGTACAGTTCTCCAGTGTTACCTAAACCATTTAATCTGAGCACATCACATTTTTTTTCAATACTCTGCATTAGCAAATCTGAGAGAAATATCTGGCATATATTTTATATGAGTTTAAGCCGTAGGCAGTCCAGCTGTCAGAATAAGGACATAGATTTTATGTGAGAACTGTAGAGCGTGAGGCAAGGGGCAGTTCAGAATTTTCAATTTTTTTTACAAGCTTTTGCTGCTCTGAACGAATATGCGTGTGCGTGCTCACACAGACACAAGAGTCATTCATCAGGAATGCAGATGCAAGAGTAGTTGCTCAGTGGAATATCTTTTTACACCATTTACTTACATATGAATATTGTTTGATTAAAATATTTAACAACCATAAGCAATAATGAACGGTGTCTTTACAGACACTGCAGGAATGTATATGAACCAGAGAGAAATGCTTTAAAAATAATTTGAAAATTGTGAACTACCCCAGCAATGAAATGCTGTACTTCCAAAGAGAATTGGGCTGCTTCTATTGATTTTGATAGAGAAAGATCCCAGGGATCAGTCATAAATTGGTCTTGGTTGATAACGTGGGCATCCACACAAAAAAAATAAAAACAAAAGAAAAACCCTGTAAATGTTCCTTTGTAAAACTTGTAAATTTTATTTATACTGTCTTGTTTTGTACACACATTTATGTGTAGTGAGCTCTGAATACATTGAAAATGCACTATATTTTTCTATTTTACTTGCAGAGCATCACATACAAACATGTATATTCAGTGCTACATAATGTGTTTTCCCACATTTAGGACCAAAGATAGTTATCAAAAACTTAAATGCATCATTTTCCCCTCCTTTTTTTCTCCCTGTTTTTAGATCACTGTACAGTGTTATATTTGTCATTTTATTTATTTGTTTCATTAGAAAAATCAGTTTGGTTACACTAATTTTTTGTCCTCCCTGCCTTTGTTGAAGAAAATCTGTAAAAAACTTTTAACTAGCTTAATCCCGTTACATAGACACTTCCATTTGTAATCTTTGTAATAGACTGTAAATATATTTTTGGAACTATAATGCAATGTGCATAAGGGTTATTTTTCAGTGTCCATATATGATTGTTTATACAATTCACAGCACTTTACAGTCATGCTGAGAAGCCTAATTTATTGCCTGGATTTGGGCAGAGTAAGAAAAAAAAGGTGAATATTCTTATTTCGTACTAGATTTTCATTCAGTAGAAATGGAATTATTTTCATGTATGCAGCTCAAGATGGTTTTTTAACAATTAAAATTAATTTTCTAGAAATGCTGTAGAAGCAAGATGCAGAGTAGACTGCATGCCCAATATTGAAATTAGTGCACACAAGCACTTGGCCAAGGCACTTCAAGTAGCCATTGGAACACTTAATTAATAAACATCCGGTTTGTGTTATAACAAATGCTAAGTGCCTCACTACTGGGGTGAGCATCTGTGGGCAACTGTACAGGGTGCTTGTCAGTTTTGCTGCTTCTTTAGGCACCCAGCTATCAATTTAGGAGTCTTACTTCAGACACCTGCTTCCTTATAAATCTTAGCTACTGTTTCTAAGGGCTTGGAGATTAAAGGTGCAATGCAGCAATGCTGGTATTGCTGAGAACCCACAAACACTAAATGCAAGAGAGTTGAGGCCAAGCTTCACCTTTAGGACCCGTTCAATATTCTGAAGCACAGAGGCCTCAAAGCATGTGTGGTGACCTGGGCTCACACATGTAAAAGTGAGCGCCCTCGTATTTCTTCCTTATTTTTCCTTCTTTGATTTAAGCCATCTTCTTTGAATAGTAAATATTTTTTAGCATTCGTCTATATACCTTGACTGCCTTAATGTTGCCACAGATTTTTACACATATGAAAGTGGTAGAGTAGACCCAGAAAGCACAATCACTATCAATATTTCTAATGTATCCATCTGTTCAGAACATTACTGCAATTTAGAGCACATGCATGTAAATGGGTTTGTAACTGGTAGCGCAGCAACATATTGACATTGGTTGCAGTTCCCCAGGTTCCAGCAAAACATAGTCCAGTGTAAGAGTAATAAAATGCCAGAGAAAGTTGATGTTCATGGGAGGAACTGAGGATAAAGTTGGGTCAGAGGAGGAATTAAAGGCTAAATGATGAGACAAAGACATTATCTCAGTTCTGGCTTAATTTCATTGAATTTCAAAATTGTGCATCATTAAAGACAGATTATCAGGCTGTCAGTGAGGCTTATCTTTCTTGACTTTATACATCTACAAGCATATAAAAGAGAGATGCCTAAGACAAGCAGGATGAATCTCCCTCTGGGAAGGCTTATCTCCATTACCTGTAGAGGGAACCCAGATGATTCGCTTAAGTTAGGCATCTAACGTCTAGATAGTTGAAGTTAGATGAGCTGATTCCTACCCTATATGTCCTTGGCTGCTACAGTTTCCCCCACAAGCTGAGTGTCGTAGAAAGGTAGCTCCTCCACTAGTAATACGTCCCAGAATGTATTTAAACTGGGCTTTATCACAGAGAGAGGTGATTTTTTTTTTTTTTTTTTTTTTTTTTTATTCGGAGATTTGTACCAGATCATCTAAATGCTTTTTGTATATGGGTATTAATTCTTGAAAAAAACTGTGATTGTTCTGAGGAAGACCTGCCTAGTAAATTACAGTTATTTAATATTTTAAATAATCAGAAATATTTGCTGACATACTGCTTCAGTCCAGAGGTTATGTGATCAGATATGATAGTTGCTGTTTTCGAAACCATGTTTATCTAAAGCCTTGTCATGTAAAATTCTCCAGGAGGCAAAGATGCTTAAATGTATCTCAAATTGAATGTTGCCCTTAATATCTCAATAATTGAGCTTTGTCTGTATTATTCTCCATTTAAAATGAGTTTTTATATTGTTTAAGCTGGAGTTATCTGGCATCCACTGAGGGAGTTTGAAAAAATGATTTTAAATTAAATTTGCTTTTCTCCACTGATACTAATATACCGTAAATAGTTTCACTGTTTTGAATGTTACAAAACCTATTGCTTTAATGTGGGGGATGAAGGGGTTTATTTTTGTTTTGTTGTTGGTATTTTTTTACATTTATTGGTTAGTAGTTGAAATAAAAAAAATAATAATCTGTCCTTAACTTTCTAAATAATTCATATATAGCAATTTTGAGAACGATTTAAATTCCATGACTTTCGGGTTACTACTGAGACGGTGATCATGTCACTACAGCCATAATACTAAGTGATGGCAAGACACCCTGCCACAATGGCAGGTTTGGCCAGCATTCTGTTGCCTAGTATGGCGTGAAGCAGTCCACTGGCTGTGTGTGAGGAGTGAAGGCCAACTCAGCCAAAAAAGGGTCATTTCATCTTCTATAAATATATATATATATATATATATATATATATATGACATGTTAGAGCTAACACATCCTTAATGCATTCCTTCCCTGCATGCAGTTAGAAAGTTATATGCTCATGATATGCACTTGGGTTTTGGTGGGTTTTGTTTGTTGGTTTCTTTGTTTGTTTGCTTTTAAACAAGTGACATTGTACTTGTGGAAGAGAACAATTCCCAGACAGGATGACAAGTCCAGTTTAAGAAAAGTACAATACAAGTTCTTGCCTCACAGTAATTCTGGCAGCAGGTGCTGCAGGGGTATTCAGGCAGTTGGTGCTATGATTTGCTGAGCAACTAGCACAGCAGGGTTTCCGCATGTTCAGGACCTGTTAGGATTGTATTTCTGATGAATTAACTAACGGATATGTAGAAACAGGCAAATATTTTCCCCAGCCAGCTTGGAATGGACTTGTAGATGGTAGATTTGGGATTCGCAAGACTACTCAAAAGTCTTAGCCTCAAACTAATTTCTAGTAAAACAAGAAATTCTGGGCAGAAGCCTATATTTTCTCTCCTATTCCCTTAAGGGTTGTCAAATGTAGCCAACAATTACTCTTAAACAGAAATCTTTATTGTTTGCATAGTGATGCCTTTTATTTACTTGGAAATAGACAGTTCTGTAATTAAATTTCCTGTAAAAAGGATTGGGGAGTGATGGGGAAGGGGGAGGGGAATACAAAAAGTTTGGAGAAAAAAACCATAAAAACAAAGAAAGAAAAGCCCAATCCAACAAATGACCTGTGAAACCCGAAGTATGATGGGGCTCACCACTTCTGTAACACATTCCATATAAGAATTTGAAAAATGTAAGAGATTAAACCGTAGGCATAAAATCTGCAATATCCTGACAAAAGAGTGGTGGCAGAATGCAAGCTATGTTTGTGAGAGTTCTTCCTCTCTGGATTTGATTCTGTGAGATTTTTAAGTTAGTATAATTAACACATGCATTTAGACTAAAATCTGTTGGGACAGGCTGAAGGACAAAATTAGTACATCTATAATATCCATGAAATTCTCAGTGCACTTTCAGGATGTGTAAAGGTTAGGCAGTTTGAAAGTGAAAGGAGTCTTGTGGAGTTTATATGCTGTACAGACTGTGTAGGTTATGTCCAGCGAGATTATGAAACCCTCATAATATGAGGAAAACCCTCACTTTTGTACCTGGTGAAGAGTCAGAAGGTGGGAGGGAATGGATGGAGAGATGTGTGAACCCATTCAGAATATGTGAGTCTAACTTGCAGGGCTCCCTAAGACGTTGCTGGCAGGGGAGTTAAGGATTGTCAAGATTTTTTGTTTAAGTAAAGAGACACTGTTAATAAAATATACCTAATAATCTGATGTGGAGTGGTTTCAGCACTCTGATTTTTCCTCAGGCCAGATTGGAATTTGTCAGAGACTAAATTGAGACAGATGGGAAAGCAACTGGTAGTACACAGCTCATTCAGGCAGACTTGAAAGACATGAAAGGAGAATTTTACATTAAAAGCATGAAAAGAAAACATGAACTCTGATGATATTTACTCTTGGAAGGTTTTAGAGTCGTATTCTTTAAGTCTGGGGTAATGATAGATTAAGTCTTTAAGTATTGGGTGAAATTAACACCTGGTTAGAGTGGCCAAGAAAGAACCACGAGTCAAAAAGTAGTTGATGTCTTGATAGACTCTGAAAAAATATGCGATACAGCCATGCAAAACTTGTGTGGCCGGCCAAATGAGTTTTGGACATAACAAGATATAATGCCCAGTGCCAGAAGAGCTAAATCAGGAACAGAAAATCTATTCATCCATGGACCAAGGCTGCTGTATTTAATTGAACCAAATAACCAATTGTAGAACTGTGGTGCTAATATGCTAATAATAATTAATACTAATAATTAAAGACTACAATTTAGAAATAATCTGATGAATCGTAATGTAGCTAACACTGAAAAACACACTCAGTGGTTAAGCCGTAGCTATGCCCAAAGAATTATGTGCTACTGGTATTAGAATTTCGTGACTCTGAGTATTTCAAGTCATTTATAAACTGGAGACATTATAGCCCCAAGTCCATAACTAAAACTTTCCCCTTTTGTGCTAAAAAAAGAGGAAGAACTACTCAGGAGTCTGTAAGGTTTATCAAGTTCAATAGACATTCTCTTCTGATTATTTCCTTAGATTTACCAAGAAAACCATGAGTTTCTCTCTTACATAAAGAAGTAAACTTCCTGCTCCAAAGATGCCATCTCTCTGAGAAGAAAAATCATCTGTTAATTTTACTAGGATGACCAAATCTAGCTTGAAAGAGGCTAAACTGAAGGATGATAGGTAGAATGTATCCACATATTTCATGTCTGTAGAAACATTACTCAGGCAATTTCTTGACTATCATTCAACCTGTCTTACTATTCCAGCTTCCATTGGCTTCCTGATGAGCTGCATCTCCATTTTTAAGATGTCTCCTGGAAAACATTTCAATTTCATTTCCTCAGGGACCAAACAGCCTATGCCAAGAATGCATGTGTAGCTTAAGAGTAAGAAGGTGCAGGAATCTCAAACTGGTTCTCTCCAGAGTGTTCTTTTCAGTCACAGCCGTAAATTAAATTTGTTCTCCCACTGAGGTTGCACATAGTAAACTGCATGAGAAATCTGATTTGCCTGGAATAAACTTAGTAAAATCATCCAAATAGCTCCTGAAGGCCACTCAGCAGTTTTTAAGTGGTGGTTAGGATTTTGTGGAGAAAGTGAAAGAGGTGAGTCTATGGGAAGTCTGTGTGTGCAGCTTTCACATTGTAAAACGCTCCACTAACCAAACTATGGAGCTTTCTGGGTAGCAGATATCCTCAGTCACTGTCACTGAAACTAGACCACAAATGCAAAATCTATGAGTCCAGAAGAATAAACAAGCAAAAAATAATAAACAAGCAAAAAATAAATTATGTAACAGAATTAGACCAAGCCTTCACCATTTAATTTTTGGTCTTGGCAGCACTGGTGCTTCCATGTGAGGTCTGTGAAAGAGTAAGATGGGTCCAGACAATAGAAGAGGAGAATGATAATGGATGGAGTGAGGGGAGTCTCTGAGTGGGAAAGGATAGCAGTGTCTTCTTCCCCAGTAGCTAGGGCTTGTACCCTCATGGGCTGCTGGAGAAGAAGACAGGTTTAAATTCAAATCCAGGACAGTATGTCTACAGGAAGAAATTGGGCCATCAAGGCACTGAGAGGGATTCTGAATGAGGATTTTCCTTTAATATTACTGGGCCTCAGTACTATGGACAAGTGGCTGATTGCTATTGATGAGAGAAAGGCTGTGCCTTACTATATAGCTACCCTACATATACCAGTTCATCCACTGCCAAGAGCAGGAAAGGGGGTGTGGAAGAAAAAAAAAAAAAAAAAAAGCTTTCAGGCATTTTTTTGTAGTACTCTTTTCAAGATAAATAATTGCCTCAGTGACTACATTTTGCAAGAGAAAAATCCTCTTTGATCCTTCCTATTCACTGGCAAAAGTATCCCAGATAGACTATGTGCTGTCTGTTGCAAATCTCAGTCACAGGCTGCCTCCTATCCCATGAACTCCTTGCCTAACATCGAGGTGTCTCTCAGAGACTACCTTTCTTGTGGTAGTTACTCGAGTATCACACCACCAAAGTGCCTCTGCAGGTGTGCATGTTTGTTTCCTTATGCAGAGCTACCTCTGGCTTTTGAGGGATATTTCCCCAGCCATGAAGAGGGAAACTACTTTTTTCACTCTACTCCCATTTCTCCCCAGCTAGCATTAATCATTAATACTGACCTAGCAGTACCCATGCTTCACTGGGGGGTAAGAGGAAGACGACAGTGAGGAAGGAACATTTAGTACCCCAGCAACAACAAATGCAACATCTATTTACAACCAGCAAACTATGGGTCAAGGAGTAAGTGCAGAAACCATTAGTGTTAAAAATTAAAAAACTCTGTGTATGGGTTGTTGCATATAGAACTGCTGAATCAGCCACGCTTACATATGAACTGCTCAGTAACATTAATGATACAAGCTACTGGAGTATGTTTAAAATAATATCCAAATCTTTCGACTGACAGTACAATCTAAGGAAGCTGAATGGCAGAAATCAAAACACCTGATGAGGTGACTATTTCAGGGCAGTGGAATGAAAGAATTACTTTCTGTGATTTTATACTTCCTGTAATGAATGGCAGAAAAGTCTCTTTTCATTTTTTTATGCTATTATAAGCCTATTTCTTATGGATTTTATTAAATTAATATAGCTGGATTAATGAAAAACATATGGAAACCAATGCTTTATTTGTGTTATCTGCTTCTGAATTATTTGCTGAAAAATAATTAAGATATTACCTAGAAATATTACCTGTTTTCAATATAGTAAAGTATCTTAATAATTATGGAAAAGGAAAAGGAAATTCTTATAAAGTAAGCCTTCAAAGCAGCTAATACTATTTTTACATTTGTATTTTGAAATAGGATTGTGTAAAGCTGGATTTATCTTTTTTTTTTTAACGTCAGATGCTGTCAAGTTATTTAAATTTAAAATCCTAGGGGAATGGATAATATGTATTTCATAATGCTTTTACAAGTGGTTGCATGATATTAAAGGTTGAATTTTCACATCTAAATTAACAGTGCATCACTTTAGATACCAGAGAAACAGAAACCATGTATCTCAGCATACAGTTATGCATCTGCACATCTGTCATTGAGCCATTGCAGAATACTTTTGCAAAACAGAATATTATATTTGGCAGTGCTTAGACCATAAGTTCTATTGTGTTGTTGCTATTGATTTCGTATTTGAGGCCTTTTGGTGATGGAAGCCCTTGTTAGCTAAGGTCAGTGAGCATTATTAAGCAGATGAGTATGATGTAAATTAGTAGAAGCCATTTGCTTGAAAGTATGGAGATATCTCACAGAGATTACGTCCAGCTGTTACTGAGCTCACTCCCTCTCCTTGTCTAGCATAAATGCTGGAACAAGCCAACAGACTGACTACCCTCATGCTTATTGACAGCTGAATCATGGCTACCCATGGTTCAGGATAGATAGCTGATAGAAATGTAACACCTGTCTGGAATCCTTTTACCTCTGTTTCCAGGAAGGCTCACCTTATTTTTTTTGTGATTTGATGAATGGACTACTTCTTTTCTGACAACACATGGAAATTTTACATAGCTCTTAGGGGAAAAAGGCATAGAAAGAGTAAGAGAGACTCTACAGCTTTGGGCTGTGGAAAGGTATTACAAGAAGGCCAACATGATACTTTCAACATCTGTGTGGGAATGGAGAGACTCTGTATGTATTCATATATTGCCAAACACTTTGAGCTGCAGCTGCTTGCCTGGGAAAAGGTTGGTTAGGCTAAGCCTAATCCAAAACTACCTCCAAAATTCCTTCCTGCACTGTACAATCTCTTTCCTTCCTGAAGCCCCTTTCCCTTCCAGAAATCCCCTCCGTCTTACTCTGAAATTGTATTTAGGCCACTTCTCTCGGAACGAGGAGACTTATTTGGAGTAAAATGGAGTTTATTCATGGAAAAGGTTGAGTGACCTGTCATGCCCCAGGAGAGCTAACATCTTGGTCTGCAGGCACTGCACTTCCCATACCATTCAGCCATTGCTCAACTATTAGATAAAATGCATATGACCTCTGCTCCTTCTTTTACATGTGTTTCCTGTTGAAAGGATGCATTTAGGCATCTACTTTCAGAGAAGGTTTGGGGCTGTGAATCCCTGAAAGTAGTTTCCTCAGGACACATCCAGATTTACTGCTGGGATATGTGATGGCGTGCCCAGGACCCTCTGAGGACTAGCTCTCATTGGGTTTTCTTTCTGTGGAATTTACAGTGTGGATGGTAACTTGTGCCTGTGTTAGTTTTGTTCTATTATTGACTACAGGTATGGCTTTGGCATGCTTCAGAGACTGGGTAAATGATTACTAAATCCAACTGAGCACTAAATCGGTACTAAATCTGATGAGTACTAAATCCAACTGTACAGACATTCCAACCAAGAACTGAAGCTCTCAGCAGGGCTTGTCATCTGGTTTATCACTGTCTTTGATTAGCCTTCAGTTTCTCTAAACTGGTTTAGGTTTCTATCTCTCCAGGGAGACAGAGTATCTAATCCAGGCCTGGAATGACATTGGACAGCAGGACAGATAGGACTGAAGCATTATCATAATGAATAGCTAAATCATACAGATTCAAGGAAATTATCAAATTGGTTTGCCATGTGTCACTCAGGGATACTCATCTCCCATTTGCTGACATTTCATCCTTGTTAGCTTGCACCTGGTCTCTGCTCTGGTGAAACCAGTACTTCGCAGTGAGAACTAGGTACAGTCCAGAGTAAAGCCATGCCACAGTCCAAGGTATACATACACTATCTCATTAATTTCTTGATCTGGAGATCTTAGTCCTGGTGCTTACCAAAAAATATCAGCAGAGACAGAGCCGATATAAATTAACCCGAGGTTTTAAATACCTGTGCATCTAAGTGCTATTTGTGACTACCATTTGCCTTTATCTTTGAATAAATTCACATGTCCATCATATTTACTAATTGAAAGACTTACTTGCCTTCAAAATAGTAAAAAGAAACTATTAGAGTCAAAAAAATCTTGCTTTTGGAAAGGATTTATCCTCTCAGAGTTCCTTTTAGCTGCATTCTTTTCTCATTAATTCTTTACATTACTAGGGTTTCAAAGGGCAGGTGCAAAAAAAAAAAAAAAAAGAAGAAATTAGATTTAGCTTACTTGGCATCTTCCCTTCATGTAAAATTAGTCCCTAGGACACTACACTAGAGACAGATAAAAACATTCTATCCCTCCTTCAGATTTCTTCCTCTAGCTTTCTTTCTTTTTTTTTTTTTTTTTTTTTAACTGAACTTCAGACATTATAGCTATTAATATTGTCAAATCATCTTCTCAGCCTGTCATAAAACATCTGCTCCCATTTTGTCCAGTTTGGTGACAGAGATGTATGGTATGCTACAATATATTAATAATGCTCTTCTTCTGAATGAGTAGCTTCCTTTTGATTCACACTGTTAAATAATCTAATCCATGTGCTAGAACGACAGATAGTATTTTGGAATCAACTGTAAGAATATTGGTTGGTATGGCAGGGGGACATTCCTCTGCTGGTTTATTTTTATTTAGTATTAGTTCTACATTGGCTTTTCTAAATGTCTGTAATAAATTTGCTTTTCTCTCAGGAATTTTCAAATAATTTAGTTAAGAGATTGTTAACCATATGTAAAATAATTTCTATTCAGTCCTGACCTACATCCATTAGTCCTAAAGCTATATTGTTTTAGAGATTTCATATGGCTATCCTGTCACTAAATGTACAGTAAAATCCACATCTTTTATTTTTGCTTTTCTTTTCCAAACTCTGGGGGGTTTTTGGCAACACAGGTAACATAAACATTGTGTTGGGGTGCCTAATATCATGTAATGACTTAGGCAAGTCAGTTAAAATGTTTTATAAGGTTTTTCATTAATACTGAGAGCTTCTGATAATATGTTAGGCTGAAGGAGAGTCTACTTTATGAGTTTACATGATAGAATCTAGCTACCATATGTATGCTTTTTTAATTAAGCAGAGTTTAAATTGAACACACCCATTCCACCCTTTTCCTTCTTCTCCGTTTTAAAGAGTTATCTACATCTTCTCTCAGTCCTTAATTTTATACCCAAACAGCCATCTGAAAAAACTGCACCTCATTCATTTCGTTCCTTTATTTCCAATACTGAAATTGTCAAGTATAACCCTGTGGCTCACTGAGATCCAGTGTGAAACACAACTATGTTTCCTTCATGTTAGAGGTGTTTGCTTGGGAATCTTTGGGTTTATTGATGTTTACCTAGCTAGTCGATGACGATTTTTGTCAAGTAGTGGTGTATACATGGCAATGACAATGATAGTGTAATTTGCCTCTATTACTTCCTGATATCAGGATTCTGCTGCACTGTCAATTTCATATATGTTGTTATTATTTGTTTGACAGAATCAAAAACATGCCAGGTGCTTTGCAAAACAGAGAACAAGAAAAATCCCTTTCCAGAAGAGATGACAGCCTGAATAGAAATGACATAATGGCAGGAGACAAAGGAAGCAGAAAGGGGAAGCAAAACAAGAGTTATAACCATAAGATCATGAGATTGGTTTGGAGGCACAGTGAACGCTATGAGGCATTTTTTTAAAGCGCATAAGGACTGTAGTTGGGATTAGAGAATGGAAATGTAGAAAAGAAGCATGGAAAGGAATGGAGAAGAAGGGAGGAACAGACTGGCAACAGGAGGAAGAGTAAACAGAGGTGTATGGGAGAGGCCAGAACACACACCTGACAAACTGAGGATTATGACTAATGCCAAGAATGAAAGACCACATCTGAAGAGCATGATGATTTCAGGAGGATGGCGAAGCAGGACGTGGCGATGCTGCTAGGGAGAGAAGAGCCAGCAAAGCTGCCCTGGAAGCCTGCCCTGGAAGCTCCTAACACTAATATAACCCTGCTTCCCCATCTTCTTTCTAGCTCCCTTCTTATACACAAAATATGTATATAGAAGAGCAAAGGAGAAGGAGAAGCAGCTAAATCAAACATTTCCAAAGATCCTGCTGGGGAAGAAGTTTAAGCTGGGATGATACAGATTTACTCCTATTCATGTTGCTGCTGGTAGCGAGCAGCAGAGACCATCCTGTTAGCCCTTCTCATGCAGACAAATCAATGGGAGTCTTTGCCACTACTTACAAATAGGCCTTGCTGAGAAACACTCAGCAAAATTATAATACTCCAGCCAATCCAGGACATTTTAAAATGTCCTTTCATTGTAGATCAGAAAGAATCAGAAATTATAATGTTCACAGTGAAATGGAAACAGGGAAGAAAAATATTTGAGCAGTTTCTGTTAAAGCTGAAAATAATCATGTCAATATTACAGAAAATAAGGGGGATCTCGCTCATTAAAAAATATATATATAACTTTTCATGTAAATTTATTATAAAATTGCAAATTATTTTAATTATGTTGGATTGGCGCGCTTTTTTTCCTTCTGGAAAATTGGTGTTGGTTTTGGAAGAAAACTGGAAAATTGCCATTTTGTCTGACAGACATTTTAAACTACCCTGATTTCCAAGGTAAGAATTATTCAGGAGTAAGAAAAGCCGAAAAGTGGCCAGTTTAATCTCTTCCTCACTTCCTTCTCCTCTGCTTCGGTGGTCAGACATGTCTAATGATTAGGCTGCAAAGAGCAAAACCAGTTTCTATGTCTCCCTGAGAAAACACATTTTGCCAGCTTCTTTAAGAATCATTAACTAGATCTACTTAGAGGAAGTCACTTTTTTGCTACAGACTATGTCTCCATTAAAATCATCCTCACACCTCTTCCGTTTTTCCTGGGAAAGTTTATCAGAAGGCATGCTGGAAAGGGTCAGATCTTTCTGTCTCCTGTGAAACTGAGTTTAGACACAGCTATAACTTGCAGATGTACTGATATGACAGTTGAGAGACTACTGCTGCTAATGGAGTATTTTATTACTTTGGCATATATAGACACTTTTCAGTTGGTACTTCTGACCACAAAGTATTGAAGTTTAGGGTACTATAGGTACTTATTAATTGTATTTTTTCTTATAAGTTTTAGAGGACAGCACTGGGTAAATTTTTCTTCTCCTTCAGGGTAACACAGCTTTGCATGAGTCATTCATCTTGAACAGAGTGATATCAAGTTGGTTGTTGTGACACCTTATCAATTTTTAGTCTTTACCAGTATTGGAATGATTTAATTATTGTTTAGTGGAGACAATGGCCTTGGTTAAGAAAATCTTGGTGACTCTGGATAGGATTCAAATAATTCATCTAAGTAAGGAGGAGACGATTGAAAGTCATAGCTGAAATATTACTAAAAATCCTTAACTGATTGGATTTATCCATCATTTATTGAAAGATTTTGGTAAATGGTGGCTTACTGAACGCTGAAATTGCAGCAATGGCCAAGTATATCTTTTTTATTGTCTTCAGTTTGAACTTTGCTTAAATTAATTAAACTCTTGTCACCTCAGGATAACATTTTAGCAGTGAGGTTTACGGGACCTACTCTGTCAATGTAGAAACTTCAGCTACTAGAGAACATACCAGGTATAGACAGTTAACACAATGTTCAACAGTGCTTGAAGAATCAGGCCCACCTCAGTAATTTTTCTTCACTATTATTGGAATAATACTGGATTTAAATTATATAGTGATGGTGTCAACTTGCAAAATCTACCCTGCTTAAATTACTCTTACAATCAAATGTAGCTCAAAGTTTTATAACAGTCCACATATCACTAAAAGAAAGAGATTGCAAAGCAGTGTCATAGTGTCTCCCCATAACACAGAATTTTATACATATCATTTTTACATGTTTGAAAGAACCCCATTAACTCAGTTGCATACAACTTTTTGCAATAAAAGACTCAGCATAAAGCAATATCAAAACATAGTTAGTATTTCTACTAATTATATTTAGCCAAGGTCCAGATTTTTTATAATTTTATCCCTGCTTCTGGTATGATAGAGGATATGGAAGATATCTGTACCTATCTTTCGGCCTTGAGAGATTCCACTGTGTGGCACCTTCCCACCCTCTGCTATCAAAAAGAAAAAGATAATTGCAATTGAGAAAGGTGGCATAACCTCTGCAGTTTGTCCTACCTTCTGAGTTCAGACACTGAACTGGATGCATGATTTAGGAAGGGATTTAATACCAGCTACCTCAGTAGCCATGTGGTGTTAAAGGAAAAAGGCTGGGGGAAAAAAAAAAAAAAAAAAAAAAGAGTATTATAATGTATTCTGAGAGTGAAGGACAGCATGGTTATTTTGCCTATAATTTTTTTTAAAAACTTGCCTATACTTCTCCTGCCAATCCTCTCCTATTGTTACCTATGAGCTTTTCCAAAAAGACACTTAGTTCTGCATAAAGTAAGAATATCTGCACTGACTCAAATCACAACTCCACATCGCCCTGTGTACCTGGCAGGCACTCTGCCTTGGTAGGGGTACAGTACTGTTGTTATAAGGCCTCCACTGTCCCCTGCAGATTAGGGGCAGCTTCAGCTGTTGACTTCCAGACATCTTCAGGGCTCTGTATCCAATATGTACAGTTCAAATGCTTCCTAAATCAGGGGGTGCACTATGTTTAATAGTCTGAATTTGTCCTAGACCCTGTGAATTTACTTCCTCTTTCTGTCTCTCTCTCAGTCTTGCCCTTCTTTCTTCTGAAGTAGAATGTCCAGGGCTGCATGAATTATTCAACATAAGAGTGTATGATGTATTTATACAGTGATATAGCTATACAGTGTATTTATACAGTGATATATATGTTTTCTATTTTGTTTACAGTTTCTTTCTTAACCATCCAAATATCCTGTTTCACATTTTTACTTGATACTGAGTGCTTGACTCTGTGTTTTCAGAGAGCTGTCTAATGTTAATTCATTATTTTTTTCTTCTCAAAAACCAGCTAATTTGTAGTCCCTGCCTGTGTATATATAGACTTATTTTTCCCTTGTGCATTTCTTTCTGCTTTATTAAGTTTTATCACCACTTTATTGCCAATGGCATTCAAAATTGTGAAATAATTTTGCAGTTCCTTACAGGCAGCTTCTGATTTAACTTTTAAAAATAATTTTGTATCAGACTTTCTCATCTGACAGTTCTTAGATATCACATGTCCCTTTACTACTAATAAAAGTACTTTTGCTTAAATCCTTTGTTTTAATTCATGCCTCAGTCCAGGAATCTTTGCAAACACTTGAGTGCCCCATTGCTATAATTCACTTCATTTTTCAGGATGGGGGAGGGAGGTCTTCAAGCTATTGTCGTTTATGTTTTATTAATTGGAAAATTAAAAGTAGAAATTAGACCTTATTATTGCCTACTGGTTCTGACAGTGGTTATACAACCTTCAGAGTGAAAAATTGCTAATCCATAAAGTGCATTTAGAACAAGCCTTTAGACTCAGATGTCCTGCCTCCTCACAGCAGCTATAAACCCAGATTAGGCACAACCCTCCACACTGAAAGACAACATCTGGGTGTTTAGCAACAGCCTTTACTAACTCTGGCATACCAAGAAGTGAACAGTCTGAGTGGACCGGAGAAACACCCAAATGGGTGAAATAAAACAAGTGAATGAATGGTGTGTTGATATTGGTATATTTTTCAACACCGCCTTACTCGTGGGACTACAGGGTATTGCGAGGTGAGGCTTTCAGCTTCTCTCCCACAGCAGCTGTTCCTCTTGTTTATCCCACTATTCCCTGCAGTGAGCTCT
This sequence comes from Athene noctua, assembly GCF_965140245.1. Taxonomy (NCBI): domain Eukaryota; kingdom Metazoa; phylum Chordata; class Aves; order Strigiformes; family Strigidae; genus Athene; species Athene noctua. The sequence goes on along the minus strand of NC_134037.1, from coordinate 44,347,666 downwards.
AGCATTAAACTGCAGTGCTGAGGTGTCAATCCCTCTCTTTCCCAGTAAATATTAAACTTGCAGGGTTAGGCAACAACTGAGTGGACTTTGGGGAATTATCCTGTCAGTGTGAGCACCCAAAGCTGCATTTAGCCACTTCTGTTCCTTTGCAGGTCTAAACTGAGGTCTGTGTTACAATACCAGTGAAAGTAGTGAAAATAATTTGAACCATGATTTAGCAAATCTGTTAAACTTGCTTGTGTAAAACAGAATCACTTCTGGTTTTCCCATATCTTAACTTCACTGAAATGGTATTTTAGCAATTGTCCAAATCCTATTCTCTGTCTACACAAGCATTATGTCATGACCCGTGTTACTTTATGTGGATACAGAGAGTATGTAATTGTAGACAGGTGAGTATAACCTATGAGTTATTAGTATTCATAACATACCAGAAATCTTACATAGTGGGGGAAATAAGTGGATAAGTGGGTGACGACTGATATTTAGTGTTTCTAAAACTGAGTTGCATCCTCAATATTTGAAAGAATAATGAAGGGCTTATTTATTTATTTATTTGGTTTTTAGAAACATCTCTACTTGCATATAATTAAAAATGCAGAAATATGCAGTAATGTGTTTGATTTTCCGTAGTTACAAAAGTAATTCTTTCAAGATCTATAGCTATACTCAGCTGGCCAGTGACAAAAGATAACTAGCTGTCAGAGTAGATCTGTGATGTTCCTAGAGAAAGTGTTATGAATTTCCATCCTTTCCATTACAGTGTAGATTCCTGTGATTCTTCCTCTGAATCAGTAGAACTCTGGACACTAATAAGCCAAAAATCAAGAGACTGCACAACCTATCAAATCAAGCTGATATGCAACATTTTAAAAATAAATAAATGCTGAATGACTGCTATCTCTATGATCTAAGTATCTATATTGATATAGGCTAATTCCCACATTTATAATTCATTTCTTACTTTCTTAATTTATTAGACATATATGTTGGCCCAGTGTCTCAACTGCTTCAGCATTTTGTTGTACTGCTGACGTTAACTTTAATGGGTTATGTTTTTTAATTGACAGATATTAATTAACAATGGCAGGCAACAATAACATAAAAGAGAGTGAACAGAAATCTGGGATTAGAGGAAAATTCATAACAGATCCCAGGTCAGCCAGTCTTTCCTGGTATGCACTGAACAGGGACAGCTCTTTGCATATAGAATGCCAAAATGGCAAAATGGATTTTTATACACTGATGCCAAATAACAGTAAAGCTATTTCTAGGAGATGTAATATGTTCAGTGACACAAAGGAAGGAACTGGTAGAAAGACTGTGGCTTTAAACTTGGTCAAAAAATTCTAAGTAATTAATCTGATGAACTTTTTTGACAGTTCTGCCATTGTGTGTTCACACCAGGTCCTTTAGGAATGCTCACTGCTTGTTCACGGCCCATCTCACCAGTCCTTTCTAGCTCTTTTCTTCCTATGTGGACTGGGATCAAAGACAAAATGTTCACACTCTTTTTCAGTACAGTCTCTAGCCATTCTTTTACCTTCACTTGGACTTGTTCTTGCATCACTTCACTGGTTGCTGGCCTCATATTTATTTAAGATTTTCTGTCTTTTTAGTTGCATTTTGAAAGTAAACTATAATTACATTGTTGAAAGATGGATTTGGTTCAATCTTTTGTTCTAATCCAAACGTCCAGAATATAGCAAGTGAGAAATGATTGATTCTTTAGAGAAGGAAAAAAAAAAAAAAAAAATTGCCTTCTCTAGTTCTGTAAAAGCAAAACTTTTCCTGTCACATAACTTTCCACTCAGGTTTCCAAATATTTGAGAACTCATCTTGAAACCATTAATGGGTGTTTGACTTATTTTTTAAGTACTGGAATGCTCAGTTTATTGCAAATTGCAGAAATATAAAATAACTTTAAATTAAAATAAAAGTAACAAACCTAAGTTAGTGACTTTTCCTTGAGATTTTTAAATCTTTGTTTTATGCTCAAGCTCTTTCTTTCTTGTAAATGTATACAACACATATATTTTCACTTTCATAGAATAGAATCATAGAATCATTTATGTTGGAAAAGACATTTAAGATTATCAAGTCCAACCATAAACCTAGCATTGCCAAGTCCACCACTAAACCATTACCCTCAGTACCACATCTACACAACTTTTAAATACCTCCAGGGATGGTGTCTCCACCACTTTCCTGGACAGTCTCTTCCAATGCTTGACAACCCTTTTGGTGAAGAAAGTTTTTCTAATATCAAATCTAAACCTCCCCTTACACAACTTGAGGCCATTTCCTCTTGTCCTATCTGTTGTTTACTTGGGCAAAGAGGCTGACACCCACCTCCCTACAACATCTTTTCAGGTAGTTGTAGAGTGATAGGGTCTCCCCTGAGGTTTCTTTTCTCCAGGCTAAACAACCCCAGTTCCCTCAACCACTCTTCACAGGACTTGTTGTCTAGACCCTTCACCATCTTCATTGCCCTTATTTGGATGTGCTCCAGCATGTCAGTGTCTTTCTTGTAGTGAGGGGACCATTCAAGGTGCGGCCTCACCAGTGCCGAGTACAGGGGTAAGATCCCTTCCCTAGTCCTGCTGGCCACGCTATTTCTGATACAAGCCAGGATGCTACTGGCCTTTTGGCAACCTGGACACACTGCTGGCTCATATTCAGCTGGCTGTCAACCAACACTCCCATGTCCTTTTCCACTGGGCAGTTTTCCAGTCACTCTTCCCCAAGCCTGTAGCGTTTCATGTGAAACGTTAGCATTGTGACCCAAGTGCAGGACCCGGCACTTAGCATTGTTGAATCTCATACAATTGGCTTCAGTCCATTGATCCAGCCTGTCCAGATCCCTCTGTAGAGCCTTTCTACCCTCAAATCAACAGACCCTCCCAGCTGCCTACAAACTTACTGAGAGTGCACTCGATCACCTTGTCCAGATCATCGACAAAGATTTTAAACAGAACTGGCCCCAGTATTGAGTGCTGGGGAAAACCACTTGTGAGTGGCCACTAACTGGATTTAACTCCATTCACCACCACTCTGTTGGTCTGGCCATCCAACCAGTTTTTTACCCAGCAAAGAGTACACCCAACCAAGCCATGAGCTGCCAGTTTCTCCAGGAAAATGCTGTGGGAAGTGTTTTCAAAGGCTTCATGAAAGTCTAGGCAGACAACATCCACAGCCTTTCCCTCATCTGCTAAGTGGGTAACCTTGTCATAGAAGGAGATCAGGTTTGTCAAGCAGGAACTGCCTTTCATAAACTCATGCTGACTGGGCCTGATCACCTGGTTGTCCTGTACATGCCATTTGATTGCACTCAAGATTCTACTCCATAACTTTCACCAACACTGAGGTCAGACTGACAGGACTGTAGTTCCCCAGATCCTCCTTCCAGCCCTCCTTGTAGATGAGCATTACATTTGCTAACCTCCAGTCAGCTGGGACCTCCCCAGTTAGCCAGATCTGCTGATAAATGATGGGAAGTGGATTGGTGAGCACTTCCACCAGCTCCCTCAGTACCCTAGGGTGGATCCCATCCAACCCCATAGACTTGTGTGTGTCTAAGTGAGGTAGCAGGCCACCAACCGTTTCCCCTTGGATTATGGGGGTTTCGTTCTGCTCCCTATTCCTGTCTTCCACAAAATGCAGAAACCTCCTGGATTGTTTCTTTCCCAGTGTATTGTATTTCCAGCAGACATCTGGTAAATTGAATTCTCCCACAAGGACAAGAGCTAGCAATTGTGAGACTTCTCCCAGCATCTTATAGAGTATATGGCCTGCCTCTTCATCTGGGTTGGGTGTTCTAAAACAGACTCTCACCATGATAACTGCCTTGTTGGCTTTCCCCCTGATTCTTGCCCATAAATACTCAACCCTATCATCACCATCATTAAGCTCTAGACAGTCAAAACACTCCCTAACATACTGGCCTACCCCACCACCTCTCCTTCCTTGCCTATCCCTTCTGAAGAGTATATAGTCATCCATTGCAGCACGCCAGATGTGAAGTCATGCCATCATGTTTCTCTGATGTAAACTATCAGTTTTCCTGCTGCACAATGGCTTCCAGCTCTTTCTGTTTGTTGCCTATGCTGTGTGCATTGGTGTAGATGAGTAACAAGGGAAGTCTCTCCACTTTAATATTACAAATGAACTTTTAGCTAGTGGACAGAAATTCTCAAAGCTGAAGTATCAAGGAAAACAAATTAAGATGGTCACTTTGGAGGCAGATTTTCTAATTAATACAAGGATTTGGTTATATGCTTCATTAAATATTTCAGCTAAGTGAAACTTAAAAGATCCACTGTTGTTAAACATAATTAATACTAATTTGGACAAGAATATTTCAAAACTTGGTGTAGTCCATTGTTGAAATAACTATCTCCAGAACAATAACATTTCAAAACTGTAGCTCAATAACCAGAGCCAGCAGAAATGTCTTTAAGCATTTTAAGATCTAGAATTTTCTTACTGTAAAGTATTTATATTGTCAAAAATTTGATAATTAATCTGTAGAAATATAGGGAGCACATTCTTTCTGAAAACTTCATGGTGTGGTGTTTTCTAATTTCTGTTGAAAACGCAGTTTAAACATAACTTATAGAAACAATAGGCAAGGCTCATAGCAAAAGAGCAGACTTTTGTAGATGAAGAAAAGTTTTGTAGGGAGAGAACAGTGCAGAAGTTCTGAAACTCATATTTTTCTTTTTTTATTTTTCTTTCTTTTTATCATGATTGCCACTGGGAATGGATTTCGTAACAAGAATGTAACCAGGATTAAAAATATCAGGTGCTATTAGGTGACATTAAATGTAATGAAATCTCAAGGTCAGTTTAATTTCTTCCCTCTCCTTATCTCTTTGACATATAGTACTTTATCTCAGTAGCTACCGCCAACAGCCACCATCAGAACGCTTGGGTAATTAGTGATCAGTCATGTCACTTGGGGCACTCTTATCCAGTCTGACTATTGAACCTGAGTACAACAACAAAAAAAGAAATTGGAAACTCTTAGGAACTATGTGTTTAGTCCCCTTATTTTCAGCAGTATTATGTACCTGCAGTTCAAGCTTTCATTATGCTACACTAAGAGGCATGTTTGCATTTGATGGCTTTGGTGGTTATCCATTTAGGAATAGTCTGTAGCACTAAGAAGCACAACATTTAACTACCAGCCAAATAACCCCATCAAATGCTAAAAGATAAGATTTCTTGGCAGTTCAACAGCATTAAGATAGGGCAAAAAATTTTGACTAAAATTCCTAATCATATATCCTTTCTCATCAGTACCCATTTAACCATAGAAAAGACCCATTATAGCTGGATGAAACCAGAGAGCATCTCATTGCTGGGGCCTTATCCAGCAAAGCGCTTAAGCACACCTAGAATAAAAGTACAAGAATATCCTATCAAAGTTACTGTGATCACCCACATGTTTAAAATTACACAGAAATGTTAGTACTCTTCTGGATTAGACTTTTAAGATCAGCCTTTCATGTAGGAAAAATATTTACAAATCTTTTTAAGAGATGACATAAATATTTACAAATCTTTTAAAGAGATGACATATAAATAAAAATTAAAATCTTGCCATTTGACTGCTAGACTCAGGACAGCTTCACATGTGAAAATCCTGTGTACTAAATGATCACTTTATTCCAAAACTAAGCAGCTGTCTGAAATGTCAGTCGTAAAGTACTAATCTCTGCTACCAATAAACAAAAGTAAATCATGACAGAAAACTCGTTTATGTGCAGTAATCTCCAGAGGATTAACATTTCAAGGGATCAGATTTCTTAAAACTCTTCTTTCTGATAACAGCCTCTGCTGTGAGGTGACACACCAATAGGCATAAATTATCTAGAGCTGCAGATAAGCAGAGGCCATTTGGGGGTTCGAAGTGCAATATAAATAGATGCAAAACAATCGGGAAACTGGTGCTCATCACAAACCTCAAAAGGATTAGCGGTTCAAGCTCTGATTTCCTAGCTGTTCTTAGCTGCGATTTATCATCAGACAGTGGCTGAGAGTCTGTCTTATCTGTGATAATTTAATGGCTTAATGGCAGTTCCTTTATCTGTGGGTCATAATTAAGCTTGTTTGATCATTTTCCTAACAAGCACCTCGCCTGTATTTTTAGCTATGCCTAGTTTTTCTCTGGCTGTAGGAGCATTTTTACTAATTAGTATTAACAGTAGTATTGTTAACAATTACTGGTAATGATAATAATCTCGTAAAAGGTTAGCATTTATCTGGAGGGAAAATGCAAAAGAAAAAAATATGCAAGATTCTCTGAGTTTAAATACACTTATGGAAGATTTTAACTGCAGTATCTCAGCAAGTCTTTGGTTTGTTGGCTTCAAATACATAACCAAAATTTAAAAAACACAGCATAAAATAATTTTCATTTAAATAATTTTCTCTGGTACAAAATTAATATCAATTTGAAAGTAAAGATAACTGCTATCTTACAGTTCATTTACTGTCCTCTCTGTCATTCTGCTAATGAGCTGTTTCTTCTATGGTCAGAAGAAATTTCTGTCTGTTGAGAAATTTCTCAACAAAAGATGAACTTTAAGACCTTATTATGGTTCTTTAAGAACACAGGTGTGATCAAAATGAATCTTGTGACACATTATCTGTTAGCATCACTACAAAAATAACCTTTTTTTATTTTATTTTAAATGTACTATATATTAGATATTTGAAAACTAAGATTTAAATTTTTTTTAATACAGTGCAGTGACAAGCAAACTACTATATAAAATGTAAGGGTTTGGTTGTTTTTTGTTTGGTTGTTTTTTTTAGGGAAGACCAAATTAAAAAAGAAATAAAGTCACATTGACCGTGTTACTTTCTTAATCAGTGATGTAAATTTTCTTAATGAAATGCCTAGGAGGCCACAAGGTGAGGTGAACAGGTTACTTACTGCTATTTAGCAAAACAGAACGACTGGCTGTTGAAAGACATCTAAAAAACCTGATCACTCATATATAGATGCAGGAGGTATGGGTACAATATATATGTATATATATGTATATAAATCTATTTATATGTGCATTTGTATATATCTGCACATCTATGTATGAGTTTATGTATTATATATTTTATTTAAGAATACTTTATTCATATACATACATTTATGTATTCACAGATTTATTGAAGGGTTTTTTTAGAATAGATCTCATTTCTCTTGAAAAAAATAATAATACAGGGACAGAGAATCTATGTGTTTAGCCTAAATTAATTATTTAGGTACTATAGTTAATGCAAAAAGACAAGGATGATGAGAGGGTGAGTGATTCCACTTACCGGAGTTGCTTGTTTTAGAATTGGATGTGTTGCTTTTCTTTCTGGTAGCTATAGATAAACCCCAGATGACGTGACTAAGTTTGTAGATGACTGAAGGTTAGATGAGATGAATTCCACATACATGAATAAAAGAAACAGTAAATTTCAGAATGAGAATTCCCAATACTTTCTTAGAAAGTTACCTCCCTGAGCTTTGCAAAATGAAAGAACTGTCACAGGAGAAGCACTATATATAAATATATTTCCTGCCTCATATAGATCAACTTCACCTGAGACCCTTGAATATACCAAACTTTCCCTCTGGTTATTATCAAATAACTTATAGTAATAAGTAGCTTATTAAATAGACAAACACTTGCAGGTAGCAGCAAAGAAAAACAAACCAAAAAACAACACAGCTGTTCATCCTCCTATCCTAGTAATGTAACGTTACTGACTTTTGCTGAGTTTTGCAGGTGGATCAGAAATGGCCTGAGTTCAGCTGAGTTCTATCTGACCAAGAGTATGGCAGAGGAATTTACTGGATTACAGAAAACAGTCTTGAATGAGCTTTGTTCCACAGCAAAACTTTGATCCAGATCTTGATGAGATCAATAAGAAACTTTTCATTGACTGTGGTAGGATCAGGGTGAAAGTGTCAGCCATATTGCAGCAGCAGCTGGCAGTTGCCTGGAAGCTGAAATTTTACTGAGATATGAAAGAAGCAAAATGTGTGAAAGATAGAAATGACAAGGTGTAAGGGAGATTGCAATATAACACACTGAAATCCTTACCCAGTATCTTCAGCTAAGGCCCTTGACACTTGGGTGCTGAGCTGACTCTGGGAGGCCTCGATGAGATAAGCCCACACAATCACCAAGAATTCTGCTTTGTACATCTAATTTCTCAGATAACTTTCCAAAACTAACAAGACAGAAGTATTTCTTGATGGATATTATTTTTTGTTGTTGTCAGTGTGTGACAAGTTTAGTAGATTTTTTCGACCACTAGAACAAATTGTTAAGGATACATAAAACAGGAATCTTTGCCCAGCTCACAGTGAGAACAGAGACAGCATTGTGCAGTCACCACTGTGCTATGCTTAGTTGTTCGTCAGATAGTGCCAGATATAATACAGCCAAATAAATCTCCAAGAACAAAAACATCATGAACCTTGTGAAATGCTGAAACCTTAGTTTTAAGTTCACCAAAGGTTTCACTGGATCTTGCTGTTGTCAGTATAGAAAACAATACATATCCTAAATATATCTCATTGGTTTAATTTTGGTCATTATTTTCCATTACTTGCAGACCTAATGCTCTTTCTGAAAAGAAATCATAGATCACACAAAACAGCTGTTCACATATCTGAAAACTGAAATAAGTTTTTAGTTGAAATAATGCAGCTTTTTGTCTCTGGGTTCATGGTCAGGATTCCAGCTGGATTAAATTTGCTGTTTTGATTTTGTGTAGTTTTGCATGAAAATTGTCACTGTCTGGTCACATTTTCAGTCCCATTGTTCTTCCTGTATTTGTAGCTTTAATAATATGATTTTATTGCTTATATGTTTATATAAATACTAATATATTGGTATACACATACATAGATATGTATATTTAAAACCATAAATTCTCACTTGTTCTTTGATGTACAAACAATTTTCAAGAATCTATTTTCACCCACAAACACGCATGTTATTACTGGAAAACAGTCCCAAATGTGATTTGAATACTTCCATCATAAAGATAAATTTTGTTCCCAGTAGCATGCAAATGTTGTTTTCACTAGATTGGATCCAATTATATATCTATAACAAACAATCTACTTGATATTTAAGACATTTTTTATTTCATTATGTAAATTTTGCATAATATGGTCTTCTCATCCAAACTCTTGAATTCTATTTTCAGCTCTTCCCCTGATTTACTATTTTATTATAGAGAAACCCTTTAATCTCTCTGAACTTCAGTTTACTCATTTGAAGTAGATGATGAGACAAGTGTGATTTAATTGATGTTTATAAAGCACTTTAAGACCTTGTAATGAAAAATAAGACAGACGTGATAAATCTTCTTAAAGGTATACTCTTTTTTCTTGCTCCAGTTTTTCTGAAAAATCTATATATTATTGCTAAATTTATGATTATCTGTTGAACTCATACTCTTTTCAGAGTCAGGATTGTTCAAAATATCACAGCATGATGTATTTTCATACTCAAATCACCATTTTCACAAAAATGTAAAACATTGTGGGCATGGTATGGTTCTTAAAAAGTGAGTATTTTTCATTAAATATTTCCTGTAATTTCATGATGGTCTTATTAAATTCCCAGATTTGCAATTCACTGTGCATTGGCAGACTGCTCTATACATATGGAATCCCAGTAGTATAGTATATGGCTCAAAACATTGAGCGGAGAAATCTATTGAAAATTCAGTTGTGGGCAGGCAATGCAATAAGAATGAGCCTTATGATAACATAAACCAGCATCCTATGATCTGTATACACATTAATAAATATTTATATATAAAACCCAATACATATAACAATCTCTATATATGTACAACTAAGGGATTTTTTTCCTTTAAAAAAGTAATAATCTCATTGCTTACATCTGTTTCTGAAGAATAATCATTCAGTGTCACAAGGTATTTTTTAGTGAACTAGCAACAAAAATTCAAACTTTCCTCTGGATTTTGTGGTCTCCAGAAAAGCAGGGCAGGCAGTGACATATTTGCAGTTTTTATCTTACCATTCCAGATGAAGAGAAAGTGTTGGGTCTATTCTGGGTCTATTTTGTATTCCGGAATAGAGTTTCTCCTACAATGACTTAATTGCATAGTTGCAGGATACCACAGCCATTGGTGCAGAGGACGAACATCTGCTACCGGAATTTAAGAATGGACAGATCAGTGAGGCAGGTCAAAATCTGGTCTCTCATTCTTATAAATAGCCCCAAAACCCTACTTCCTTGGGGAAAAATATATAGAGTTTTTTCCTATAATAGGTCTTCAGACCAAATGCGGCCCCTAAACAAGGCAGTGGTGAAGACACATTAACTCATTTTATGGTCAGAGGTTTTTCTTATGTTTTAAGCAACAACTTGCCATTAAGGAATACCACAGAAAAGATAATACCATCCACAACCGTGTTGTTATTTCCTTACAATTTCTATTATGCTGATGAGGGAAGCAATATCTCTCTCAGGGACTGAGGGAGATGACATGTTGGAGAGGATTATTAATTACTAGTTACTATTCATGGGTTTTCTGTTTAAATGGGCAGGAATATGAGATTGGGATGTGAAATCAAACTTACATCTCCCAGGCAGCTGTGCAGAGCAGTATCACTGGAAATGCGTAATTTAGAGCACTTCTAACTTCAAATTCTTGCAAGTAATTTTAATGGCTCCACAAAATTATGCAGGGGGAAGAACAAAAAATATTAGCTCCTCCCAGATGAGAATCGGGAAGAGAGACCATTCCTCTTTTATTAAGGTGTGCAGGGATACTGTTCTTAAAAAAATGGAGAGTACAAGTTGTAAGTATTAAGTAAAAAATAAGTCACTATAGCTACCTTGGTAGGTGTCAACTACTCTGTGTAGCACATAAATAAGATGAAACTTCACTCTCATCAAGATTCTACCCAAAACACAAGAAAACTGATACACTCCTCTAAAGAACCGTGTTTATTAGTTAAAAAAGAGGCCACCACAAAAGGTCAAAAAAACAATGCACAGAGGACAAATGCTTGCTGTCTTAAAAGTAGTTAAAGCTTTATCAAACCTTGGTACAAGGTATCAGTAGAGCTGGCATAAGAATGAAACATTGCTTGTGTTATGAAAAGATTATAAAGATCAGCATTTACTGAGAAGCCTCCCTGTGTAGTAATGGGGAAAACCTCAAACCACTCCTTTATAATTTAACTTTACTTATCTCATTGACCCTTTTCTTCTTATTGTTGTTAGTGGGTTTACCTTTTTCTAATTTGACAAATATCTCTAGCTTCATACTATTATTTAATTAAAGATAACAGCTTCAGAATGCCCAGCTATACCTGTTCTTCACCTCCTTTGAATTATTATAGATTCTTGCAGGTAGATAAGTTACTGTTAGTGGCATAGCATGTTCATTTGGGTCTAAATTTACCTATTTCCATGGCCAAAATAAGTTGCAAGGAAGGTCAGAATTCACATGCATATGCAGTTTCTCTTGCATTCATTGACTGAAAAGCATAATTACCTCTTCCTTCTATGCAACTGAGATGATGATCATTTTTTTCACAAAACCTATCAGTGTCCTGAAAGAAAGAAAACTGCTTGGCCATGTTAGTTCATTGCCTTTACTACATGCATGTAAAGTTGCAGATATGTTTTCAGAAGCTTTTTCACTTTTCTGACAGTGGAAAAAGATCTAAAGTTATTGAAGGCTGGTGACAACAGCTGGTGATGGATTGTGTTTTCATGTGAAGGGAAAATATTGAGATCTACAAGCTCCTTTCATTCTCTTTTAGCTCAGAATTTTAATTTAATGTAGACAATAGTTCAACCCTACAGAATTAGGAAAAAAACTTATCTTAGAGTCCTTTCCTCTCCTGTGCAAGAAAAGAATAATTAATATCAAATGGTAGATTAGGTGTGAGTTGGCTGTGAAGTTCTCTGCAGTTGTTTTTCAGGCAGTGTACTTCAGTGGCAATTTTATTTTCACAGATACCATAGTACCATACGTAAGGGAACAAGCCTTCTGGTCAGTTATTAAAGTTAATACTGTTACATACATTGCAGTTAAAATGTTCACTTTTGCACTGTTCATTTCTTTTCTATGTTTGCATTACCAGTATTTGATAGCGCAACTAAAAATAGAACAAACACAGTTTGTACTAAAGATGTTCTATAATCTGAAGAACTTCCAAAGTGATTAAAGGAGAACCTGCTTGTGGTCTACTGAGGACTGTTTGGTCCAAGTTCTTCTCCATGTTCTATTTCAATTAATTAGAGATCTTTCATTTAATTTGATGGGAATCACACTTCCTCATGTTTTCAGATATTATCACAATAAAGAAAGCCTGAAACACATTAGAAACATTTGTCAATATTGTTTTCATTTTTAGACATCCGTGTAGAAACTCAGTCCTACTTTTGGTCAAAAATTACAAGAAGGGAAGTGTGACAATCCAGAAATTATAAGCAATGGAGCCATTCTTAAGGCAATCTTTCCATTAAACAGGAGAGATAATTTCAAAAATTCATTACATGCTCTGCAATCTTCTTTCAATTGTCTCTTCAGCTATAGGAAGACATGATTTATGACTGATGTTTCAGCAGTTGTCCTTTCTTGTTAAGAAATAGTTTTAGAGAAAATTCAAGGGAAGGGAAGGGAAGGCAAGGCAAGGCAAGGGATATAGTGATACTTTGAACATTTAAAATATCATAGCAGAATCAAATACCATCAAAATAAAGAGATGCAGATGACTTGTAGAATGGCCCATTTTTTGTAATTACATGATTAGATTCATTCAGTGCCACTGATCTCTTCAGATGCATGTGTAGGTCTATTGATCACAAATCTGCCTCACTGTTATACTAACAGATGCACAGTTATTAGTCTTGGAAAGAATCCACATCCCCTTTTCAGAAAGATCAGAGAAGCTAATTAAGGATGACATGACATCTTGTGTGGAGGAACTGCTCTGCCCTTCCTATAAATGGGCAAAAAGGATGCCAGAACCTGTTAAAAAATTGCCAAGATAACATAATTGTTCCATACATCATAATCTTTTAATTCTTCTCTGCCATTTTAAGCCAATATCTTTCTCAGATTACATGTTTAGTGTAGCAAGTGCAGCTCTGCAAATTCATGACACCTGCTAATTGTTCTTCCCTTCGCAAACTTCTCATTTACCAACCTTTGTTAAGTGCTCCAGTGGGTTGATACAGCAAAATAAATGCCAAAAAATGCTCTCTACAAGAGCACTAATAGCTCAACAGTATGAGCCAGGGCTATTAAACCACATCCTAAGCAGTGTCTGGGCTGTTTGGAAATATAAATAAATAATGAGGAAAATACAGGAAATCTGTGATCAGACAAGATTAGTATTCAGGTTGTTGGGGTTCAGTTAGTGCCAGGAGCTATATGATGTACAAAACATACTATTTGTGTATTCATTTTGCAAGCTAAAATCTTATATCTATGGCAGAATTGCCTTGGTGAGGAACACTGAAATAACATACTTTATTAATAAACCAAATCAAAGGTCATATGACCTTTCTTGTCTGCTTTTGAGATTTTGTCCTATCCTATTCAAACAGTGTTTTTTTTGTTATATTTATACCTGTTAAAACTTTTTTCATACATGGTTCATGTGCTCCCTTGGAGATAACTCCTTCAGACGCTGAAATACCAAGACATGTCATTGGCAATAAAATGACTAAATTTGCACTGAGTGAACAACAAAAACCCTTATGAAAAGAACATAAGAGCCATTTTTACCATCATTTTGGTAATTTAAATGCTGGTAATATTAACTTTTTTTTTTTTTCTTTCCCATTTTCTTTCATAACTAGGACAAACCTTAAGAATATGGAGGTAAGTGATCTCTTGGACTTCCAAAGGTCTGGGAATGCCCTTCTCATGAATGTGGTTGTTTTCGGTAGGATATCTGAAAGAACTTACTACTCCTTCCTGAAGGGGTAAGGTTTTCAAATTACCTAGCATGAGCTACAAGGTCAAGGAGACACTCACAAATTATTTTCATGACACAACTGCTATAGTAACATTTTTAGAAGACATCAGTGTCCTACACTGCTTTTTCAATGACTGATCTTATGAAATTCCTGGAGGACATCAATGACATTTATATGGTAGAGGCTTTAAGACATCTGGATATGTGGTTAAGGAGGTAAGTAGAGAAAATGTAGTGTCTTCAAGGTTGGAGTCCTGCAATGAGGAGGTAAAAGTACAGTAGGATGGCAAAGATATAATCACAATATTGTAGCTCAGGATTATAAAATGAGTTCTCGGAAAGAAGAATAGATGACTAGCAGACATTACAGGATAAATTAGGGCTTGGCTTCTCAATTTTACTTGAAGTCTAAGGCTGATAATGTTAAAGTCACAATAACCTAAAAAAAAAAAAAAAAAGGAGATGAATGAGGGGCATTAGTTATAGTGGAATACCAGCTTGGGTACAGGTGCCAGCTCCAAAGTGTTTGTTTCAACATTCAACCCTGAAGAGGATGGTAAGTGATTTCACCCATAGAATCCACATTCCTAATTCATCTGTTTTACTTAGCTCAAAAGATTATAAATTCGAACAGCAGTTTGTTTTGTTTGGCTAGGAAGTAGAAGGAAAAGAGGAAGAAGTAAAGGGCAGGGAGCATATAAGGCAAGATTGATTTTGGAGGCTGTAATGGCAGGTTTATTGATTCTGACTCATGAAGTATGAAGTTATAGATTTCTGTGATGTTATAAAGCCAGCTAAAACAGCTACATAATGTCACACACTACCGAAGTATTGGTCAATTAGATTCTTGCTTTATATCTTTTGGCTGGTTATGATACATTGTAGACATGATTTAACAGTTGGGTCAACCACACAGCTTTTCCTTTCTGGTACCAAACAATGTTTTGTACTCTACAAATATAGGAGCAAAAGAGCAATATGATTCTCCTAAAGATAAGATTTTAACATCAAAATTAAGAAGAGAGGCAACAGTAGCATTTACGCATTCTGAAACATTTTTAGTGAAATGTAAAGCGTACAGTATTAAATAAAATGTTTTCTTTACTATAAATAAAAAAATAAATGTACTGTGCATACCAAAGATTTGCCTGGGAAGTTTAAATCTCAGGAACTAGGCATTTGTCAGTGTCCCAGCTAATGAGAGTCATGCAATGGCCAGATGATTAAGAAATAATTTCAAACAAAACTCAAAAAGTTCTTGTACAAGAAGAAAAGTTTTCATAGGTAATATTTAGTGCTCCAGAGGTGTTTCAGTTAAGCATCATGATGACAGATTGGCAGGAAAAAAGTCATTCAGCTTGGCTTATCTAATGACTCTAGAGTCAATGGAGAGAACAAGAGCGATATTTAAGTTAGGCTTCTAAAGTAAGCTGTTTGCTGTTTGCTTAATTTAGGTTTTGAATGTTTTTCTTTTCACTGACAGTAGAGCTGGACAGGTATGCAAACATTAGCCAAGGTGATAAAAATTCTAATTTTTAATTTGACTTGGGATGCAGAAGTATCTGTAATCCTTCTATTTGACACCTCTAAAAGGTGGCATGAATAGAGTTGTTTACTATTTTGTAGCTGTGATGACTATAAGGTGCCATTAGAAGAGTATGGTTACACAAACATGTAGGGATTAATCTTTGCAAGGTCTTTAAGAAATCTCTATGCATGATTGAGCATCGATGCACAAGTCTGTGCCATGTTCAGCTTGCTAACATGGATCTAGTTAATATGGCCAGAGTAGCAACAGTCAGTACCTAAGCACTTATTACAACTGCCAAAAATTATTTAATTCTCATACTAATAAATACTTCTATTTATTTCTAAAACTGTCTGCTGCAGCACTATTGTCCTAGCCCTGCACATGCACGTGCACAGACGCACACATGCACACACACAGAGACACACTCTCCTTTGGATATAAAAAACTTAAGGTAAGAGTTTAAATACAGAGAAAACACAAAACTGAAATCTATTACTACTATTCCTATTTCTGGATTGAATTTGGTGACATGAAGAGATTACAATTACTTAACCGGTATCTCACAGCAAATCTGAACAAATCTGAACTATTTTATGTCCATGTCTGATGTATTTCAGATTTTCATTCATCTTCAAATTACAGAAACAACTGTAGAAACTTTCCTGATGGATCAGGCTGGCTGTTTCCATGAGGACCTGCTTAGAACGTACCAAGACCTTGTATATCCATGTTTCTTTTTTGCAACAGCAAGGATATAGAAAGTGGGTGTTGTGACATGGTCAGAACGTACACCATAAGCTCAGATGCACCTGTAGGGCACTTGTGGGTCCCCCGGTTTAGAGTCCAGAAATCATCTTTTCTGGGAACTGCAATTGTTCTATTCACTGTCTAGCAGAATAAAAATTGTATTTCAGGGAAACGAGACCCCAAAGGTAACAATCAGTATAACTGCATTCAAACTACTACTTGACATACAGGTCATAAGAAAATTGGTTTTGTTTATAAATACATTCCAGAAGTATTGCATTTAGCTCTGTGAACTCCATAGCTCTCAATATGAAAATATACATGCAAATTATTCTATATTCCAACAGATTTATCTGAAGATTCTTACCCATACATATATTAATTTCTATGCCCAGTGCAATCCTCTTTTTTAGGGTAAAACTAATAAGAAGTACTTCCCAGAAGAGTTTTCCCACAATAATAAAATGAAGAAATGCTAAGATTTTGTAGGACGATCACATGGACATGTTGACTAATTTGGAATAACAGATTTTCTAGTTGTCTTAATTTAAATGTGGCAGAGTAAGTTGAACACATAAGAAGCCCCAGAATCTTCAAAAATATTTTTTCCATATGAATTCTGGCTGAATACCTGTCTAATTTTATTCAATTTATCTCAAGAAAACATGGATTAGAATTTATGAGCTCCTATCTCTGCACCGTATATTTGTTTCATTAGGCTTCATTGCTCCTGAGCTAGAAGTATCTGTTTCTGTAAGTGTTCCTTTTAAATGGATCCAAAAAGAAGTTGTTTCTGAGTAAATTTTATACATTCACTTCTTCAGTTAATGGATTTGGGATCCCTCCTTCTTTTCATTGCCATCTGATGAACACATGTATATGCTCCTCAGTGTAATTTAATAAATGAGTTATTGTCATATAACATTTATGCCGAAGCAAAATAGTAACAATACTTACATGATATTCCACAAAATAAAATTTGCTGACACCAGCTGTTGAACTTCTCTCTAGCTATTAGCTACAACATAGTCTGATGCAGAGAAAGAGATGCCCCAGAGGGAAAAAAAAAAAAGAAAGAAAGAAAGAAAGAAAGAAAGAAAGAAAGAAAGAAAGAAAGAAAGAAAGAAAGAAAGAAAGAAAGAAAGAAAGAAAGAAAGAAAGAAAGAAAGAAAAAGTAAACCCAGAAAATATTTGGGTGACAACAATTTTATTAATTGATATTTTTGCTAGATAACATATCCTGCTGCATGTGGGTTAGGTAAGTGAGATAAAAATACATGTATCCAATGAAGAATTTACTGATTTTCCAGAAACAAAAACATGTTTTTTTTATTATCTCTGTATCTCAACTAAAAAATATGGATCTCTCTATTTCTTTCATTAAATTATCATGACTAAAGTCACAGTGATTATGAAAGAAAATTTGGAAATGTAATTAAAATTGTAGGAATACGTATGTAACTTGACTCTAATTTGCTGGTCTCCTCCAAAATATCTATGATAACGATCCTTCAATATTAGAAGCATCTGAAGACAACAGAGAAGCTGAAGAACAGTAAGGATCAAATTCTCTTTTCCCAGCTGATTTTTGTACATCATTCCTGGGCTTAGTACTCAACTAGTGATACACGATCAGCATGATCAGCAGTCCTGGCTGACCGGGGAGGTCCCGACAAACTGGAAAACGGCCAGTGTGATGCTCATATGTGAAAAGGGTTGGAAGGATGATCCAAGAAATTACAGGCCTGTCAGTTTGACTTCAGTGCTCAGGAAGCTGATGGAGCAGCTCATCCTGAGTACCATCATACAACACATGTGGGACAACCAGATGATCAGGCCCAGTCAGCATGGGTTTATGAAAGGCAGGTCCTGCCTGACAAACCTGATCTCCTTCTATGACAGGGCGACCTGTTTATTGGATGAGGGAAAGGCTGTGGACATTGTCTACCTTGACTTTAGTGAGGCCTTTGACACTATTTCCCACAGCATTCTCCTGGCAAAACTGGCTGCTCGTGGCTTGGATGGGAACACAATTCAATGGGTAAAAAACTGGCTGGATGGCCGGGCCCAGAGAGTTGTGGTGAATGGAGTTAAATCCCGTTGGTGGCCGGTAATGAGTTGTGTCCCCCAGGGCTTGGTTTTGGGCCGGTCACAAGTGGAGTACCCCAGGGCTCCTGTTTAACACCTTTATTGATGATCTAGACGAGGGGATCGAGTGCACCCTCAGTCAGTTTGCAGACGACACCAGGTTGGGTGGGAGTGTTGATCTGCTCGAGGGTAGGGAGGCTCTGCAGAGAGACCTGGACAGGCTGGAGCCATGGGCTGCGGCCAACTGGAGGAGTTTCCATAAGGCCAAATGCCGGGGGCTGCCCTTGGGCCACAACAACCCCCAGCAGCGCTACAGGCTTGGGGAGGAGTGGCTGGTGAGCTGCCAGTCAGAGAGGGACCTGGGGGTGTTGATTGACAGACGGCTGAACAGGAGCCAGCAGTGTGCCCAGGTGGCCAAGAAGGCCAATGGCATCCTGGCTTGTGTCAGCAATAGCGTGGCCAGCAGGGACAGGGAAGGGATCTGACCCCTGTCCTCGGCACTGGTGAGGCCGCCCCTCGATTCCTGTGTTCAGTTTTGGGCCCCTCACTCCAAAAAGGACATTGAATGACTCGAGCGTGTCCAGAGAAGGACAGCGAAGCTGGTGCAGGGTCTGGAGCACAGGTCGTACGAGGAGCAGCTGAGGGAACTGAGGGTGTTTAGTCTGGAGAAGAGGAGGCTGAGGGGAGACCTCATCACCCTCTACAGCTCCCTGAAAGGAGGTTGCAGAGAGCTGGGGATGAGCCTCTTTAACCAAGTAAGAAGTGATAGGACAAGAAGGAATGGCCTCAAATTGCACCAGGGAAGGTTTAGACTAGATGTTAGGAAGCATTTCTTTACAGAACAGGTTGTTAGGTGTTGGAATGGGTTGCCCAGGGAGGTGGTGGAGTCCCCATCCCTGGAGGTGTTTAAGAGTTGGGTTGACATAGCGCTGAGGGATATGGTGTAGTTGGGAACTGTCAGTTTTAAGTCAATGGTTGGACTGAATGATCTTCAAGGTCTTTTCCAACCTAGATAATTCTGTGATTCTATGATGAGACCATGGCAAAGTTGATGAAATTACTATGCCTTCCTTACTCATTTACTGCTGCTGCACTTCCAAAGCACATAGATCATTATCTATACTGGACTTTCCTGCTGGACCTGATAGACCTTGCATGAGGCCAGGTTTCTTTATGTGAAATGGAAGAAAAATCACAACAGTGGTTCACTTCTTTCCCTAGCCAAAATAACTGAGTCAACTCACAGTAGGAGCATAGGTACTTGGTGTTGGGCCTCGGTAGTAATAAGTTATTAACTCCTAGGATGTAAAAGGAAACAGGGGAGAAATTGGGTCTGTGAGGTACAATGCCTCCTGTGGTGATGGTGAGAGTGGGGACACTCTTCACTCAAGAGTTGTGCTTAAAGTCGAACTCCAGCCCCTGGTACTCTTGCATGGATCTCATCAGTTTAATGTTACCTACCATGAACCACAGCTACAATCTTCTTTTGAAGGGAAAATCAAAAAATGTTATACTGAAAGTAAGTTTTCTTTTCTTTTTTTTTTTTTTTTTTTTTTTTTTTTACATCTGAATAAGTTAAATAAATGTCATGGATCAGACTCACAGCTTGTGTAAAGCAGATCCACTCCATTGATTTCCGTTCAGTTGAGAATCTGGCCCAGTAATTTTTAAGTCAAACAACATAATCTGATTTGCATGAAATGTTACATGCAAGAATAAACTTGGAAACATGATGTGGGAACCTTATATTCAGCTTTTTAATTACTTTTCTATAATTCTATAAGGCAGAGATTATTACATTCAGAGGACAATGTTTGATCCCCTTTGGTTAATTCAAATCTCATTTAGAAGTTCCTATGGGAGGGCTTTTGATCAGAATGTCTGACACCACAACTGTGTTTATGCCAACCGCAGTAAAAACATTCAAGATATAGAAGACAAAATAAACAAATACTCTTTCAAAGTCAAAATACTTTTCAACATCAAGCTACACACATATATTTACTAATTTTCCTCCTATCATTCTTATGAGGCAAATAAATACTTATCTTCAAATTACAGATGGAAAAACTCAGAGAGGTAAAGTGAATTGCTCACTGCTACAGCAACGTAATTTTCAGACGTAAATTTGGAACTTGGGAGGTTTTGGCTATAAGATTTTGTTCCTCTCTTCTAATTAACTAGAGCTTGTTGGTTGTTGTGGTTTTGGTTTGGTTTTGGTTTTTTTGGGGTTTTTTTTCAGTTAACAAATGAGAAGAAAAAAAAATTTCTTCTGTTCTTTCACTTTCTCAGCATTTTTACATTATCCTCTCTATATATCATTCTTCAGCTGTATCTCTGTTTCTGGTAGATTCTTCTTCCTCACTTGTACATCTTCTTCCTCTTCTACTGCACACAAAAGATGAATGCTTATGATCTACTTTTAAAAATAAATTGGATTATTTCCTTCCTATTTACACATACACAACAGCAAAATGAGAAGATTGTGTGAGGACTAATAGGATGATTAAAGATATATTTAAAAATTTCTTCATTAGATAGTGTCTTGCTATTACACATAACTTTTTTAAAAAAATATTTTAATTTTTAATATATTTTATATTTTAAAAAGACTTTATATACTAGAGTAGTAGTATGGGCACCTTGGAATGAATGTTTGTTTGTATGTATGTAAGGTATGTGCAGACATATTCTTAACTACTCTTATCATATCTCCAGACTCTCCCTTCTCTTGCATCTCACATTCACTTTAGCCTATTTATCTTTTGATGTAATTCCTTCACTTACATATTTTTATGTTCAGGTTACGTTGGGGTTTTTTTTTGTTTTTTTTTTTTTTTTTTTAATGTTGGAGGATGGACAGGAGAGTCCTTTATAATATATGAAATGAGTGAATAATACAGGACTTATCCATTCTGGCAGCTGTATCCTCCTAAATAGATTTAGATATATAATCTCATAATTAGCCAAAGATCACCATCATGTTCAGGCATGTCTCGAGGAGAATCATTAGAAGCCAGACTTCTATTAAATATTGTCTGAATAGTGGAAGTATATAGGTACCTTAAAAGCAGCCCTAATAGGCAAGCCAAAACTCAAGAACTGACAAAATAACAGTGGACAAAAAGAGGAAAAAGAAACCTCTGGAAATATTTTCAATACCTGTAAGAATACTCTAAGAATATTACAGCATTTTTTGGGAGCAATTTGACTCTTACTAAAGGTTGCTACAGCTGATAAGTTTCCACAAAGCATTAAAAATATTTTAAAAACCCACATTGAGCAGATAAGCCATCATGGCTAGTGCCCAGGAACCCATTGTGAGATCCTCTGACTTCATGTATGTCCTGGTGTTCAACCAAGAAAAGATTCACACAGGGCAGCCAAGAACTATACTACCCAGCAGATCTGGAGATTACACAGAAACCTTAGGTGGTCAGCTAAACAGAAAATGCTGCACAGGACAGCCCTGCCAGCAGTCAGCAGGAAAAACCTGCATAGGGGACCTCTATTAATAACACTTATCTTTTATCATGATTCAACAGCAAAGACAAGACAAACAATCTGTATCTGTGAGTATCTGTGTACTGGATATCCAGTGCCACCATTTAGTTAAGGAAGAAACTCTGGGTGGGGTTCAGTTTGAGACTAAGATACCTAAATCTGTGTGTCTATCCTAAGGTCTCTCTACCACCTTAAACCATAAGATTGTATTGCACCTAACGGACATCTTGTCAGTACACTTAGTGGAGGTGATTGATTCTGCTAAATTTAAATTAGATACCTAGATGTTGCTAAACCACAGGTTTCTGAAGGCACTTTAGAAGCACTGGAATACCTAGTATCCATCCAGGAAGACGATAATCCATAGGTCTTCTGTCATATCTGCCAGCTCACGCAAATGCATTAGGCATGTAGTACACCATTATTCTCTTATAGCTGAGACATATACATGTTTTGGAAGATCTAACACAGGATCCATGGGAGACACATGCTTTCCTGCAGCAGCTCCTACCTGGGTAGGAGCAAAAATATGGCTTCTCAAATGGTTCTGGATGCTGATATGCAGGAAAGTACCCTGGACTCTTTCAAATGGCCATCATCGCATTTGCCCGTGTTGCAGCTGTCATCACACACAGTGGCATTCCCACCAACAACGCAGCAATGCAGGGCAGGGTGGGCAATGGCAATGTGCATCATTATTCTGAAGAACAACTCTGTAATTTTTTCTTTCCTTGTCTCCACCACAACGCCTTCCTTTGTCATTCATTCCCATTTTGTGGTACGTTGTTCTTCCCAGTCTTTAAAACTGTGTCAGAAAACCATTCCTCTATAGGTCTACCTTCCAGTCTCTGTGCTAAGATAGATACCTGACTCATTAATACATCTTTCACATTCTTTTTTAAAACCAGAAATTAATCAGGGTCTCTAGGAATAATTAGATAAGACTCGAAAATTATATAGAGCCTTACAACCATCATAACTAATCCTCCTTACACCCCTGTAAAGACATAATTAAAAAGTCTTTAACCTATATACAAGAATATTTCTTATTCTATATATAAACAGTTACTGCAAGTAAATATTTTAATTTTTGAATATTTCTATGTTTTATTTCATTATTCCCATTTTTGAAGGTGAAGACAGACAAAGAGAAAAAAAATTGTATAAAATTGGTTTCTATGTTAGTGGGAACACATCATTCAAGTCAAGGGCTTTTTTTTTTTTTTTTCTTTTTGGTTTGATGTTCACAGGTTGCCCTGTCACTGATTTACTGGAAGCCTAGCATGCCTGAATTTCACAAGAGGCATTGAAAAACTGAAGAATCTAAATTTGAAGGCTGTTGTTAATGCATTTCTTCTAGTATTTTTTCCCACAGTACAAATATAGCTAGATGAAAATACATTTAAAAAAAAAAAAACAAAAAAACTCCAGTCAAAAAGCATATGGTCACATGGTAAAAAAAATGTGAGATCTAAATAAAGCTTTTTCCTTTCGGATCATATAAGATAACTCTAGTCTTAATACTGGAATTTATTTTACTTATCTTATTCAAATATGAAGAGATAAAGTGAAAATTAAGTAATAAATACTGAATGAAGGATGAAAAATACAGTAAAATTACCTATTTAGACTTAAATGGAGCACAATTTTACCTTTTCACTCAGCAAAGGATATCAAAGGCACATAAGTGAAAGAAAAGCTTATTAAGAATGAAAACATTTTTTTACCTAAAATGAGCATCTAGAGAGTTAAAACTTGGCTTAGTATTAGCAAACTGTTTATTGGTCTTAAGACTAGTGACAGTCCCAGGGCATCATCTGTAATCAGAGACCTGTTTGCAAAGGTAATTCATTCACTTTATTTTCTTTCTCTTCTCATAAACAATAAAAGCTTTCTTTATCACTGCTCCTAATTCTTACTCTTATAACTATGTGACTGAGGGAAAAAAAAAAAAAAAACAAAAACAAAAAACAGAACATAGACTTTTAGACTGGTTACATTTCATTAAAAATCCTCACTGCTGACAATTTCCAAGTCTGAAGAGACTTAAGAATATTATTCCATTATAAGTTCACCACAGAATTATTTGTAAAAAAACATGTAAAAGCAATTTCGTAACACCAAATTGAGCAGGTAACATTGTGGGACTGGATTCTGTCCCCACTCTCTGCTCTTATCACACTTTTAACTGTTTGCATGGTCAGGGATTCCTTAACTCAACATTAAAATGAACTGCAAGAGCTAGTATGTCATCAGAAGACATTATCTGAAAATATCTGTCCAACAGTCATGAAGGGAAAAGAAAGTTAACAGCAGGGAACTGGATTAAGGCCAACGATGCTAATAACGTTGTTACAAAAGGGTACCCTGTATACTGGCTTCAAGCAGCTTTTAACTTCTCAAGTGAGCTGTGAAGGCATGCTTACGAATGTGTGTGACACACCTATCATTTAAGGTCCAAAGCGTATAGCTGTATCATGGCTTGCAGTGAAATAAGAAACCATAGTGATTTTCCCCACAGACTTCCCCACATTTGACAGTTTCCAGGCTGCAAAGCAAAAGCTGTACATATAGAACTTCCCTTACCCTCAGCCTATAGTAAAATAGTTAGCAAAGCCAAGGGCAGAATGATGGCACATGGGTTGATGAGAGGCATGACTAGGAAGCTGCACGTTAGTGCCTATACACTGTCTGCTGACTGATTTGCTCGAAACATTGACTTTGACATCTTCTCACTTGCTTCACAACAAAGACTGAGATAAGAGTACCAGCTCAGTGGGTTAGTGTGCTTTCAGTTCATGTATTTGATAAACCTATTGTCTCCATCCTTTTGTGTTTGCACACACAAGATCTCCAAGAAAGCTCATAGCACTGTTGGAGTTCACCAAAATCTAGCTCAGTAGCTAAGTTGAGGCACACAGAGAGGCAGTTCAGTGTGATACCTGACCCAACTTCCTTATACATATATATACAAATAATATATATGTATATATGTAACCTTCAAAGATAAAGGTGCAGCTTTCTGCTATTTTTCAGATACATTTCTGTATTCTATGTCCAAGACAAGTCTGTCAGATGAAAGGAAGAATATTAATTCACAGCCTTTTAGCTGGTGTTACAGGTGTTTCTTCCATATGATTGTCTAGTGATTGGTGAACAAGCTTCTGCAGCTCAGCAGAGAATCCTTGAGTGGCTTCTGGTGTTATTTTGATGGTATTAAGACAATGGTGCATTATAGCATGATCCATCGGGCTTTTTACTTCTGAAGGAATGCTCATGTTTTCTAAATGGGAATAAGTCTTTTAACTTACAATAGAAACTGTCAAAAGGAATGTCTTTTTTTTTTTTTTTTTTTTTAGTTTCAAAACTAAGTGCATCAAATGGAATTGTAATTTTCAGTGATTGCAGATTTGGGATTATGCATGTTTCTCTCAGAGAAAGCAAAACACTTTTCACCAAAGACAATTCTGCAGTAGTACATTAAATGCTAAATGTTTCGAGTAAGTAAACTATTTTCAGATTTGACTTCAAAATAATGTTCAGTAACAAAACTGGAAATGGTCATCAATATCTTCTTGTAAATAAATATATGACAGCATTTTATTTATTGAAGATAAAAATATTATATGACTTGAAACAAAAAGGGTAAATGTGTTCAATTAATTAAGAGAAATGGTTTAAAATTAAAACTAGAGAATCACTTTAATCAACATTCCTAATAACACATTGATATAAATGTCAGGGAAAGATTTATATTTTTTCCTTATAGCTGTGGGCAATATTTTCACAAGGTAAGATGTGAAAAGGTTATTAGGTGGGAGAGGTGTGACTAGGTCCAAATTTATGACCCTGAAAACCCACATTCAACTGATACCTGACTGTCAGGGTGCCAAAGTATATAGACACATTAGCACTTGAAATTAACATTCCTTAGGTGCCTCTGCATTCCCAGCAGAGGTTCTGTTTTCATGTGCCAGAGCACCTTTACATCTTAAACCCAATCAAAATCCAGAAAGCAAATTTTTTCTCCACTTGAGTCCACTATACACCTATATTAGGAAACTTGCACTACAGGGAATGCTGCAGAAATGGTTGCCATTTTCTTTTAAGACCCAGACACAGGAGGAGAAAATCAAGGAGGTAATCCTTTTACAATAACTTTCTTCTGCACAGTAGCCAAGGCATAAATCTGAATGTGACTGTGAAAACATTAGAGAGACTACATTAGTGGGGTAAGCATGAAAGTAGTGACTTTAATTTTAACATCTATTTAAGGAATCGTTATTTTCTTACATTATAGAGTCATTCTTTAAAATATATAAATGTTCTTTGGAAATGGATTGGAGTCCAGGTGTCCCTAACCCAGAGCAAGTGCCTTAAGGATTAGAGTACCAGCCACACTCTTGAACATCTAATTATTGCAGTCTTTCCCCCAGAGTAGCTCAGGTTCAACAGGGAGATGTAGACAAAGCTAGTCCTCCCTAGCCTGTTATTTGGTGCTTAAGTCTCTCTCCTGGTTGCAGGAGCTGTAGCTCTGACACCTCTCACAGTGCTGAAGCTTTAGTATCCATATCCATATCTTTCTGTGTAAGTATCTGAATTATCAGACTGAATTGCAGTAAGAGTCTTCATCTGGCTGTAGCTTTTAATTAAAACTCTAGACTGTCTGAGTGTATTGTCTTGCTAAGATCATATTTTACATACTGAGAATTCTAAATGAGTAGTTTCTTCCCAAGCCATCTGTGAATCATAAAGGGGGTTAGGTGGGAATCAGTTGTTACTTTCAAACATATGTTAGAGCTTAGATTTAAGCCCATTGTGAACTTTGTCTTTCAAATCAAAGGTGTCCAGAGTTTCATGCCACCAGCTAGAGTGGAACGGATCATTCTCAGACATAAATGTTTTAAATTCTATCTGAGTATTGGGTTAGAGGGAATTAAGCACTCCGAGTGTCAACCTGAATGGTAAAGAACATTTTCTAAGCTTTAAATTTCACCACACAAGAGAAATATTTTTCCTTTTGAATCACTTTCAGATTTCTTTTTTTTTTTTTTTTTAATTTTGTATCAGACAGCAACTAAAATTATAATTAAATAAAGTACTTTGTTGCTGATCCATTCCTAAATCAAATAAATATTTCTCTACTAGCTGTTCATTTAATGAAAGATGTGAGAATGGTACTGAGAGGTTAGGCAGTAGTGAAAAATCTGCAATTCTCTTCATCTGTAAACTTGTAAACCTCTACAAATCTGTAACACTCATTCTCCCTATGTGAGAGAAAAAAGATAGTGAAGAACAGTCTATGTTAATTTCTGAATGACCACACATATCTCACTCGTGAGTGGGTGTTGATTAAGTCTAGATGAACATCAACTTAACCCTGATCCAGCCCCATAATTAGGAGGGGATTTTCAGGTGTATTACTTTGTGTTTAAAACTGTCATTATGGAGGGCTTAATACATTCCTTCTTCTAAAAAAGATTAACCTTCTTCATTAGAGGTGGCACAATTCATACTTATTGGCAATACTTTAAGTGTGGAGTTATGATACTTACATGACTGGCTTGCATACAGAGGAGCAACAATACAATCTAAATAAATGGTCAGAGAATGTTTCTTTTCTATAGTAAGCTGCACCTCACTCTCATGACAGAGCAAATGAATATACAATGAAGGTTTTGTCTCTTTCACAGTGACTATACAATAAATACTTCCCTGGTAATGTTAAGTGTCAGCAGGCATGTATTTTCTGTCAAATTATTGTTTCATTTTTATGGAAGACAGAACCTCTTCTAAGTTTTTATAAAATTGTCTCAGTGTATCTGCTTTCTTTCTTGCTGCTTTCCTTATTATTTTATTTTGTGTGTGTGTGTGTGTACAACTACATTTGGGAAAGATGTAAGTGATGAGGTATTAATAAAAAATTATAAGACTTCACTGTAACTGTGTAAGCTTAGACCATGTTCTTTCTCTCTCTCTCTTCCTCTCTATACACATACCACACACATACATTTATATACAAAGACAAAGGCATTATAAATAGCAGATAAAAGCTAGACAAAAGCACATATAAACAGTGTCCTGGTGACAATTCCTAGAAGCACTGGTTGTATGTGTACAGATATGCCATAAAGCGGTGAGGCTGCTTTCAGGTTTCACATGCACTAAATTTATACTTCCATACTATATATCTTACTGTCAAAAGGCTAGATATTATTGTTCACAACAATTTTGTGTTTAGTTAAAATGCACAGTGATGCACCTGACCTATTAAGTCAACTTTGTCTCCACCATGAAGTGGCAAAAAAATTCCCAGGCCTATTGAATTGCATTACCTCTTGTAACCCCTTCAGGAAGAAGACAGAACAACTTTTTAACTGAGGTCACATAAGGTACAACATTTCCTCCCCTTTGTTGATACACTTATTATTTTTGAATTATATTCTTGGATATGATTGGTATTATCTAGATATAGGAGAGTATGCTGTCTTTCTAGCAGACACTTGGAAAGTTTATGAGGACAGGAAGCTCCAGATTTCCCTGGCTGTTGTTAGCAGATGTACTTGAATGCCAATGAAACAAGAATGAATAAAGAGTGGCTATTACATGTCAGAGGTTTGTCCAAAGGTGTGTCCAAAGTGTGAAGTTTTAGGAAAGGCATAGTTTTTACACTGTTAAGACCAAGCAAAGTCAATAGGGACAAATGGCAAGCAAAGTGTTTATTACAATTTGGCTTCTAAAAATGAGTGCTGTGCAAATGCTTAATGGACTCGGAGATACTTCTGGTCTGGTCTGACTCTTGGCAACTTTTTACCTGCATATGGTACGATTAGCAAATAAGGACTGCCTGCCAGTATTCCTGGAGAGTTTGAAGGGAGCTTGAGGTTTTTGTGTTTTGACACAGATCATACATAAGTCTTTAGGACAGGTTAAATTGTCTTCAGGCAACCTGCTGAAATGGATAGAGACAATCGGGAACACATTACATGGGTGCGCTAACAATAATAATATTAGGAAAGACCTTGTAAACCATATAATCCTTCCCCTCCTCCCTCTCTCCTCAACCTTTATTCATTGAGTCTATATTCTCAAAATCTACCAGCAAGACGTTGTTCAACCTGTTCTCACTTTTTTATTCAGACTTTATTATTGTGGGCCTCATCTTGATCTTAAAAGACCGATTATGTTAAGTAAAACCCAAGCAATAAAAATGTATTCACTGTTAAATGCAAATGTTATTCTACTAACATCATATACACAACCATATTTTTGGATGTTTCCTTAGGAAATGCATGGTCCTCCTTATTCAAAAACGTAGAGAAGTCATAACATTCTCCCATAAACTGAAAGTATTTAATGTCATATTTCAAAGTGTTTTGCAGAAATTGAACATGACTGAAAAAACAGGTACATATGTGGTGGAAGAAACTACTTGCTCTAGGTTGGCAATGTTGGAGAATGAAGTATAAAGTATGGTTTAACTGGACTGAATTTTCAGATGAGTGGATTTACATTTGCCTCCAATCTTTTTTTCTTTTTTTTTTTTTTTTTTGGTTAAGATATCTTTTAATATACAGTACTCTTTTTCTAATGAGATTCAAAACCAGGAATTATGTTCAAAACACAGCAGAGCAGGACCAGTCCTGGAAATTCCTGGACTGTGTGGGAGACAACTTCCTGACACAGTTGGTGAATGAACCGCCCAGAGAAGGTGCCCTGCTGGATCTCCTCTTTGTGAACAGAGAAGGACTGGTGGATGATGTGGTGGTTGGAGGCCGACTTAGGCACAGTGATTACAAAATAATAGAGTTCTATATACTTAGAGAGGCCAGGAGAGGGGGCAGCAGAACTGACATCCTGGACTTCCAAAGGGCTGACTTGTTTAGGCACCTGCTTCACAGAATTCCTGGGGAGATAGTCCTGAAGGGTATAGGGGTCCAGGAAGGCTGGTGTCATGTCCTGCTCAGATGAGGAAGACAAGTAACTCAGATTTGCAAATCCTCAACGGAGCAGACAATGGTGAGACACTCTTTAAGAAGAAAGTCTTAATGGCACAGGAGCAGGATGTTCTCAGGCACTGTAAGAGAAAGTGACGACAGAGAAGATCATCCTGGCTAAACAGGGAACTTTGGCTGCAACTCAGGGAGAAAATGAGAGTTTACAGCCTTTGGAAGAAGGAGCTAACCACTCACAGTGATTACAAAGAGGCTGTGAGGCTTTGCAGGGCAGAAATCAGGAGGTCTAAAGCTCAGCTAGAAATTAATCTGGCATCAGCAGTCAAGGATAACAAGAAATGTTTCCATAAGTATGTCAACAGCAAAAGAAGGACCAGGGAGATCCTCCATCCCCTGATAGAAACAGGAGGAAACATGGTAACAAGTGATGAGAAAAAGACTGAGGTGCTCAATGCCTTCACAGAATCACAGAATCATTCATGTTGGAAAAGACACTTGGGATCATTGCATCCATCCAACTCTACAAAGTTCTCCCCTACACCATATCCCCCAACATCTCACCTAAACGACCCTTAAACACATCCAGGGATGGTGACTCCACCACCTCCCTGGGCAGCCTATTCCACTGTCTGACCACTCTTTCTGAGAATTTTTTTTTCCTAATGCCCAGTCTGAACCTCCCCTGTTGCAGTTTAAAGCCATTCCCTCTTGTTCTATTGCTAATCACCTGTGAGAAGAGACCAGCACCAACCTCTCTACAATGTCCTTTCAGGTAGCTGCAGAGAGTGATGAGGTCTCCCCTCAGCCTTCTCCTTGAACTAAACAGTTCCAGCTCCTTCAATCACTCCTCATTGGATTTATTCTCGAGGCCCTTCACCAGTTTCGTTGCCCTCCTCTGCACTCGCTCCAGCACCTCGGTATCTCTCTCGTATTGAGGAGCCCAAAACTGGACACAACACTCCAGGTGTGGCCTCACCAGTGCAGAGTACAGGGGGACTATCACCTCCCTACTTCTGCTGGTCACACTATTTCTAATACAAGCCAGGATGCCGTTGGCTTTCTTGGCCACCCGGGCACGCTGCTGGCTCATGTTCAGCTGCTTGTCAATTAGAACCCCCAGATCCCTTTCTGCCAGACAGCTCTCCAGCCAGACCTCCCCAAGCCTGTGGCCATGCAGGGGGTCATTGTGATTCAAGTGCAGAACCTGGTCCTTGGCCTTGTTCATCCAATTAACGTTGGCCCACTGATCCAATCTATCCAAGTCTCTCTGTAGAGACTCCCTATCCTCGTGCAGATCGACACTCCTGCTCTAACTTGGTGTCATCTGAGAACTTACTGATGATACGCCCTGTGTCCTTATCAAGATCATCAATAAAGATGTTAAACAGAAATGGTCCCAACACCGAGCCCTGAGGAACATCACTTGTGACTGGCTGCCAGCTGGATTTATCTCCATTGACCACGACTCTCTGGGACCGTCCATCCAGTCAGTGCTTGATCCAGCAAACTGTTTGCTCATCCAGAACATGAGCAGCCAGTTTTTCTATAAGAATTCTATGGGGAACCCTGTTGAATGCTTTTCGAAAATGCAGGTAGGCAATATCCACAGCTTTTCCCTCATCCAGTAGTTGGGTCATTTTGTCATAAAAGAAAATCAGGTTTGTCAGGCAGGACCTGCCTTTCATAAACCCATGCTGACTGGGCCTGATCCCTTGCTTGTCCATTATATGACTTTTAATGGCACCCGAGATGATCTGCTCCAAGACCTTCCCTGGCACCGAGGTCAGACTGACAGGTCTATAGTTTCCTGGATCCCCCTTTCTGCCTTTCTTGTAGATGGGTGTCACATTTGCCACCCTCCAGTCCAATGGGACCTCCCCAGTTAGCCATGACTTCAGGTAAATCATGGACAGCGGCTTGGCGAGCACATCTGCCAACTCTTTCAGCACCCTTGGGTGTAACTCATCCGTCCCACAGACTTGTGTGCATCCAAGGGGTGTAGCAGGTCTCTGACCACCTCCTCTTCAGGTGTGCTGACCTCGGTCTGCTTCCCCTCCCCATCTCCCAGCTCATGAGCTGGGTGTCCAGGGAACAGCCAGTTCCACTGCTAAAGACTGAGGCAAAGTAGGCGTTGAGCACCTCAGACTTTTCCTCATCCTTAGTTACCATGTTTCCCTCTGCATCCAGTAAAGGAGGGAGACTTTCCCTAATCCTCCTTTTGCTGTTAACGAATTTATAGAAACATTTTTTATTATCTTTAACAGCTGCAGACAGGTTGAGCTGTTTAGCCAGGCTGGTCTCCTTCCCTGCCTCCTTGTTTTTTGGCACACGGGAACACCCTGCTCCTGTGCCTTTAAGACTTCTCTCTTGAAGTATCTCCAGCCTTACTGGACTCCCATATCCTCCAAGGCAGCCTCTCAACGGGTTTTGTTAATCAGTCTTTTGAACAGGTCAAAGTTAGCCCTCCAGAAGTCTAAGGTGGCAGTTTTACTAACCCCTCTCTGTTTCTCCAAGGATCAAAAACTCAATCATCTCATGATCACTGCACCCTAGACAGCCTCCAACCTTTACTTCCCCCACAAGCTCTTCCCTGTTCACAAGCAGCAGGTCCAGGAGGCACCTTCCCTGGTCGGCTCACTCACCAGCTGTGTGAGGAGGTTATCCTCCACACACTCCAGGAACCTCCTGGATTGTTCCCTCTCTGCTGTGCTGTGTTCCCAGGAGATACCCGGGATGTTAAAGTCCCCCACAAGAACAACAGCAAGTGACCACGAGATTTCTCCCAACTGTTTATAGAAAGCTTCATCCACCTCACTGCTTTGGTTAGGAGGTCTATAGCAGACTCCCACAGCAAGATCTGCTTTATTGGCCCTTAACCTAATCCAAACAGTCTCCACCCCATTATGACTATACCTGATTTCTGAGCTCTCACAGCTTTCTCTAACATAAAAGGCCACTCCACTGCCTCTCCTTCCCTGTCTATCCCTCCTGAAGAGCTTGTAGCCATCAATTGCAGCACTCCAGTTGTGTGAGGCATCCCACCACGTTTCTGTGATAGCTAGTGATAGTTCTCATGCTACATCATGGCCTCAGGCTCCCCCTGCTTGTTGCTCATACTGCGTGCATTGGTATAGATGCACTTGAGATGAGCTAATGAATCCAACACCTTTTTGTGAGTGTGGGCCCCATTCCCTAACAGACACTTCTCAGATGCTTCCACGGTTTCTAAATATCCTTCCCTTCTCTCAAATGAAGTGGCAGAGGGAGAGCCCTCACCAGTCCACCATCCTTCAAGCCTTGGCATGCCTCCCTTGAGCTTATTCCTAACATGCCCATTTATCTCCCCATCCTCCCTCATATCTAGTTTGAAGCCCTGTCAGTAAGCCCTGATAACTCCTGCCCCAGAATCCTTTTCCCCCTCTGGGATAGCCGCATGCCCTCTGTCTCATTTGTCGCCATGAGACCAGGTGCCTTATAAACTTCACCATGATCAAAGAACCCAGAATTCCTATGGTGGCACCAATCTCTGAGCCATGTGTTAATCAGATGTTTTCCACCCTCTTTCAGTGTTTGTTCCTTCCACTTGAGGGGTTGATGAAAACACCACCTGAGCTCCCAAGCCTTCAACCAGCCACCCCAGTGCCTTGAAGTCATTTTTGTGTGTCTTTAGACTTCTCTCTGCCACCTCATAATTACCTGCATGGATAATCAACAAAGGGTAGTAATCAGAGGGCTGCACCAGAGCAGTGACGTTCCTTTTTCACCTCAGTCTTTAATAACAAGACCAGCTGTACTGAGGGAATCCAGCCTCCTCAGCCAGAAGACAGAGACTGGGAGAACGACCCCCCGACAATCCAGGAGGAGACAGTCAGTGACCTGCTGCATCACACAGACACACATGAGTCTATGGGACCAGATGGGATACACCCGAGGGTGCTGAAGGAGCTGGCTGGGGTGCTCTCCAAGCTGCTTTCCATAATTTACCAGCAGTCCTGGTTGACTGGGGACGTCCCATCAGACTGGAAATTGGCCAATGTGACACCCATATATAAGAAGGGTCAGAAGGATGATCCGGGAAATTACAAGCCTGTCAACTTGACATCGGTGCCCAGGAAGCTGATGGAGCAGTTCATCCTGAGTATCATCACACAACACATGTGGGACAACTAGATGATCAGGCCCAGTCAGCACGGGTTTATGAAAGGCAGGTCCTGCTTGACAAACCTGATCTCCTTCTAAGTCAGGATGATCTGCTTATTGGATGAGCCAAAGGCTGTGGACATTGTCTACCTTGACTTTAGTGAGGCCTTTGACACCATTTCCCACAGCATTCTCCTGGTGAAACTGGCTGCTCGTGGCTTGGATGGGCACACGCTTTGCTGGGTAAAAATCTGTCTGGATGACCGGGCTCAAAGAGTTGTGGTGAATGGAGTTAAATCCAGTTGGCATCCAGTCACAAGTGGTGTCCCCCAGGGCTCAGTTTTGGGGCCACTCCTGTTTAACATCTTTATTGATGATCTAGACGAGGGGATCGAGTGCACCCTCAGTCAGTTTGTAGATGACACCCAGTTGGGTGGGAGTGTTGATCTGCTCGAGGGTAGGGAGGCTCTGCAGAGAGACCTGGACAGGCTGGAGCCATGGGCTGAGGCCAACTGGAGGAGTTTCCATAAGGGCAAATGCCGGGGGCTGCCCTTGGGCCACAACAACCCCCAGCAGCGCTACAGGCTTGGGGAGGAGTGGCTGGAGAGCTGCCAGTCAGAGAGGGATCTGGGGGGTTGATTGACAGCCAGCTGAACAGGAGCCAGCAGTGTGCCCAGGTGGCCAAGAAGGCCAATGGCATCCTGGCTTGTGTCAGCAATAGCGTGGCCAGCAGGGACAGGGAAGGGATCTGACCCCTGTCCTCGGCACTGGTGAGGCCGCCCCTCGATTCCTGTGTTCAGTTTTGGGCCCCTCACTCCAAAAAGGACATTGAATGACTCGAGCGTGTCCAGAGAAGGGCAACGAAGCTGGTGCAGGGTCTGGAGCACAGGTCGTACAAGGAGCAGCTGAGGGAACTGGGGGTGTTTAGTCTGGAGAAGAGGAGGCTGAGGGGAGACCTCATCGCCCTCTACAGCTCCCTGAAAGGAGGTTGCAGAGAGCTGGGGATGAGCCTCTTTAACCAAGTAACAAGTGACAGGACAAGAGGGAATGGCCTCAAATTGCACCAGGGAAGGTTTAGACTGGATGTCAGGAAGCATTTCTTTCCAGAACAGGTTGTTAGTTTTTGGAATGGGCTGCCCAGGGAGGTGGTGGAATCCCCATCCCTGGAGGTGTTTAAGAATCAGGTCGACATAGCGCTGAGGGATCTGGTGTCGTTGGGAACTGTCAGTGTTAGGTTAATGGTTGGACTGGATGACCTTCAGGGTCTTTTCCAACCTAGATGATTCTGTGATTCTGTGACCTTGGAACATTAGGAACCAGTTCAAAACATACGGACTCCAGTAAGCTTTGGACCAGAGTTGTCAATGAAACTATGGGAAAATACTGATGAATAAAACTCATGCAGAGTGAGGTGAAGAAATTACGTTTTGACAATTAAAGATATTTTTCATGCCAAGATCTCTCACTTTTTTTCCACATGTATATTTGTAACCAGAAGCAGAATAAAAGATTTTGATATGCATTGCCAAGTATGGTCCATCTATCAAACACCATTGAAATGCAGGTATTCTAACAATGTTTTTACTGATGAAAGCTTAGGAATTGTATAATACAACACAGAAATGTTAATCTGAAGCTGTTTTCAAGATAGCAACCTACGCATCTGATATAGAATCAGGCCCACAGGGGAAATAAAGAAGACTTTAAAAATAGATTACATGTATTACTACTGTTCTACAAGAAAAGATAAACAAAGTAATATTTTATAACTGTCTTCATGCCCTACCTTTGCACAATCACAATAGACACCTACCTAGCATATGTTTATGCCGTTACGTCATTGTGTGATTCTTTATTTTTAGAATAGAATGTAAGAATGTTAGAAACTAGAATTTTCAGTGCAGTCACATCAACAGCAGAGTTACACTTCCTCATTAACAATATGTGTTCAGAGGAGTAGATAAATTAAAAAAATCAAAGACCTGTGCAGGAAATGTTAGTGCATTTAGCAGTATTTGAACTACAAAAAGATGACTTTTACAAAAGCAGCACAGTTAACTGACACCACATTTTGATTTTTTCTGTGAGCGAGAGCAGATCTTGTATGAATTGTTTGTATTTTTCATTATCTAAATAAAGATGTATAAACAATTTTTTTTAAAAAAAGGAAGTGACATTTTAATATATGTGTATATTTCTGTTATCGGCACATTTTATTTCTTCCTAATTTGATATGTCCGTGGTTTATGTAGTTATAAAGCCAAACAGATTATCGCAAATATTTATCATCCCAGAAAGCATAACACTTTCAAGAAGTCCTTCTTGCCTTCTCATTTTTAAGTAGATCTTAAAAGAATGAATCATTATTCTCATCAGTAAATGGATTTGTATTTGTAAATATGGTGACCATGAAGGCAATGCATTACAAGTTATAAACCTGAAAATCAAATGTTCCTGCCCAGCAATGATTAATATTAAATAATTTCAATGTTCTATGATGGAATACCATTCTAAGTAAGGCATAGTTCTACATAAAACAGAAAGAAAAAAAATAAATAAAAGAAGAACAAAATAAGGAAAACCTATTTCTGTATGTATAACATAATAAAAAAAGAACTTGTTTCTACTGTCTTCATGTATGTTTGGTAAAACCTGAATTTATCAGAGATATTACTAATTTTAATGGGATCTCTGATGGAGAGAAAGTCTCAATGTGACTCAAAATCATTAAATGTTATTAGAAATTGTGCTTTTGTTCCTGAAAATACCTCTAAATAAACAGATTCTGGTGAATGGTTTTTAGCTAATCAGATTTCTTTATAATTTGTTTGGTGATTTATTTTTCTATATATTTTATGTATGAGGTTTATTTGTTATGATGTTATGAATAGCAGAGAGCATTGTGCAGATTCAGTTGGCATTGGCCATATGCACAGAAGCGCATGTGTTTGCATAAGGGCTGGACCAGCTTACATTCCACTAACGTTTTGACTCAGGATATGCGAGAACATTGCTTTTTCTTTTTCTACAAAGATATTAAGAAAAGTTTCCTTATTCAGCAACATTAAAATTGAATGTCATGTTATACTCATGACATCATTGGACATCAAGTATACTGGTAAACAGCTGGCATAATCCTGAATTGCACATCTGGTAGGTGTGGATGGAATTCATTAGAATAAGTCTTCCATAAATAATGTGCCAAAGCTTTGATATAACAAGTGCTTATGCCTGATGGCAGCCATTTATTGTTTGCCAGTTCAAATGTGCTTCCAGTGTTGGAATTCATCCATACTGGCACTTGAAATATTGAGAATGAGCTCACTACATTTTGGAGGTGAAAGATGAAGTAAGGGAGCCATATACTCAGCTAATACGAACTGCAGCAGCTCCAGGGAGGTGAGCAGAAGTACCTTACCTTGCAGCTGAAATTTTGGCCTGTATTATTTCCAGTTTTAGCCAGTTTAGTACTATCTTAGGGCAATTAATTATGGGACATATGATTCTAGAAAAGTGACCTTGAATAGAAGCTGCCTTAGAGGAAAGCCTAAAACAACAAGAGAGGAAGGACTTATGTGTTAACATAGACCAAGAGTACATCTGGAAAGAACCTTGAGGATTCACCTACACTGTCTTTCTGCTCCAAATGTAGCTACCCCATTCCTGATGGTTGCTTGACTAATCTGTTCATGAATCATTTATCATTAATCTCAGCCCAGCATTATCAGCAGAAAGTAGTACACATAGCTCCCCTGTGTCGCTTACCCCAGATGCAGGGAATCGTCTGACATTTTTTCTCTTGATAAGACATATAAGCAAATGATTATCATCCTTGCTGTTTGCAAATGCAACAGAAGTGTTCAGCTGAAGTGCTGATGAGAGGTTGGAATATTTAAATCTGACCATGAGGCTAGTGAAAGAAAACCACAGAATTGACAATTCACATATTTTTATTTGTGATATAGAGGATAGCCCCATCTAAAAACTGATCAAAATAAAGCATCATTCCCTCCAGATATTTCATTATAATGTATTCTTATTATTTGTATTTTATTTTAAACAGGCTTCCTTTTCAGTAAAAAATCTTTTATGCTGCCTCATATATAAAAAATAATTTCCAAGTACTATTAAATCTCTCTTATATTTGCCCTGGCAATAACAGAAGGCTTATAGAATTTAGTACTCTGCTCGCAGTATGGGCACATTAAAGAAAAAGAAACCAAAATGCATGACAAATACAAAAAAGCATTTACTTAATATCTCTGGGTAATATTTTCACAGGCATGTACGTTGTTTAGTATCATAAACCAAGAAATTTAGACTCATAGGTAATTTGAGCACTTCCAGAAAAATTAATTTCCCAGAAAAATCTTGAAACAACAATTTTGCCCCTCAAATGAAATACTTAAATTAGATTTTATCTGAATTATAATCATTGATCAAGGCCTTACACAACTGATTGCTCTTCCTAGATAGATTGCACATTATCTATTTCTCTGCAGAGTAATTTCTTTTTATGCTTTTATGCCCTATCGAGCCACAGTTGATCAGAACATCCTTACCTGTGTAAGTGAACTGTAAAGCATTAAAATGTCACCCTTCATTACACCTTGAAAATGGATACAAGCAGCCCGATTTTATTTATTCTTGTTGATGTATTTTTATTGTTGCTGATAAGGATTCTGTATACATTTTATTCTTAAATTTCTTACTTTCATATCACAATCTTTATTGGGATGACCTAGGATCAGAACTGACGTACAAGGCACCCATTCATTTAGCAAGATCAGAGCAGCAAAAAGCATGTTCATGAAGACAGAACAATTTTTACTCATTGGCAACAATTGTCTCATATTAAAATTGGCAAGAATGATGCATTCAATGCCCCAAGAATTTTACGGTGACATCAGAAATTTAATAGAGGGGAACAGGAAAAAATGCCTGACAGAAAATAGGTGAAAGTCAGAGCTGTGTGGGATAGTAAGCGTCTAATAAGAGTTATCTATAAGCCAAAGTTGGAAGGAACAGGACAATGTTTATCTCTTGACTTGTATCATCAGTTATTAACTGTCTTTAAAAGTATTTGGATTTCTTGTCATGTTGACAAGCTTCCATGTTATTATCTCACCTGCTGACTGTATAGGAGAACAATAGAGGGGAGAAAAGGAAGGTAAAGTATTTTTGAATTAGCAGTTAACTTCTCAGTCTTCTTCCACTTAAAACTCAGGGGAAAAGGAGACACTGTTCTGGTGCTTAGAGTAATAGTGGTTTCAGTCTCAGAGAGGCAGTGTGGAATTAAAGATTTACATTTGTGCTTGTTGTCATATCACTACTTTCTAGTTCCTTTTAATTCAATGAATGTTCTCATTTACAGTTAGCTGTAGTTTCCCTCTAATATATCATTGTCATTTAATACTATATGGTTCAAAAATAAGAAAGATGCTGCAGAACCGCTGCTTAAGATTATTAAAAGCATTTTACATCAGCCTGAAGATACTACCTATGATATCAATAGCAGAACTTCAACAGATTTCAAATGAACCACAATTAGGCCAATGTCATAATACACTTTAGAAAATCCTAGCCATCATAGTTTGTCTTCATCTTTTTGAATCCTTGCACAGTGACTATGTTTACAAACACAGTGGATGTTGATCAAATCTAATAATGTGGCAAGTCAGCTGTAGCTCAAACTGTGATTCGATGTTGAATGTACATCTGCAACGTACATGTACAATGTATATCTACAGTGCAATAATGAGGAGAGAAAGCATCTAGCATCTCACAAAATAAAAAAAGAAAACCAACCTTTATTGTTACAGACAATAATTTGTTACAGTCAACCTTTATTGTTACAGAAAATAATTGTCTGTAGATTGCAAATAGAAAAACATTGTATCTCAGCAAAGAGTTGCTGGATTTTCTGAATTTGTTTTTAGTTTGAAGAAGTCAAAACTCAGTTTTGTTCTAATACATCTACTGAAATAAATTGTGTATGCATTTAAAAAAAAAAAAGTTTATCCATTTCAAGAAGATACTTCTAATAAAACAAAAACCAGAACTACTTCTAGAATTTTTCTTGAACACATATATAAGAGAATAAGAGATTAACAAAAATTAGGCCAGAGGGAAGATTGGATCATCTAGCCTTACTCATTTCACAGAATCACAGAATCACAGAATTTATTATAGGACATTATTATAGGACATTAAATTTCACCCTTTACTCCCATACTGAAGCCAACACAGTCCTTATTTGACTAAAACATGCCTTGTATTTAGTAAAAGCATACTTCCAAAAAGGCATCCTCTCTTGATTTGAAGATATTGAGAGACAGAGAGTTAATTTCTCTTCTGAGTTGTTCATTTGTTAATCACGGCCACTTGTTTTTAAAAAGTTTTATTCCTAATTTGAATTTTTCTGGCTTCTTGCAGCCATAAATCTTGTTATGGCTTTCTTTACTAGATTTTAAAATCATCAATACCCTATGTTTTCCACCAATGATGATATTTGTAAATTAAAAATGCCATTAAAAAAAAAAAAAAAAGTCATCACATAAACACCTTTACATCTCTCACTGTAAGATATTTTCTCTAGGCTGCAAATAATTTCTGTGGATTTAGCTACCTCATCTTCAACTCTTAACCTCCTTTCAAATTTGTGACAACTGGAACTGCACACACAGTTTTCTAATATCCGCCTTACCAATGCTTATGTGTTTATAAGCCCTTAGAGAGATGCATTTTCTATTTCCTTTATTTTTTTATATCAGTTAGAAAAATGAAATATATTAGTTCGTTCACTGGTTTCGTGTTTAGGCATTATACAACATAAAACTCAAACCCCTAAGAAACATTCCTAAGCGGATAGGTGGAAAACATCAAAATAGTCACAGAAGTCTTCCTTATTCTTTGCCAGAAATCTGCTTAGAAGCACAATTTAATTCCTGGAGATTTTGTGTGGCAGAGCAAGTCCTTTAAGGACAAGCTAGGCTCATGACTACATGACTGCCACAGCTGCATTGTTCAGATACACCTGCCCTGAGTTTACATTAGCTACTGGGAGAACACACAGAGAGAAAACATTCCAGTTAAATTTCCTACTTTTCTCTAATATGTAGCTTCCTTGTCAGGGAGGTGAGGCCAAATATAAAACAAGGGAACTTAGCTTTGACTGGAGTTGAGTATGTATTTTTCTTTGAATAATTTAAGCAACACAGTTCTTTTCAGTGTATCTAAAATGTGACGATAGGGTGGATAACCCTACAACTGTCATCACTGAATGTTTTCGGTCAAAACACTGGCATTTATTCCTAGGCCAGAGGAAACATTTGCCTTTAAAGCTCTGACACAGATGCTGAAACCTGCCTGAAGGGACAATTTCAGGGAATTAGCAGTAAACTTTATTTTAAAAAATTATTAATTTCTTCTTGGTCCCCATATTGGTGCAATTAAGGTA
The DNA here is from genome assembly GCF_965140245.1 of Athene noctua. Classification (NCBI taxonomy): domain Eukaryota; kingdom Metazoa; phylum Chordata; class Aves; order Strigiformes; family Strigidae; genus Athene; species Athene noctua. Next base: position 44,306,255 of record NC_134037.1, on the reverse strand, counting down.
GATAGCTGCACCCCTGTTACCAAATAGTTAGGGCTTCTACCAGACTAGACCAGATTTTACAGGAGACAAAGACAGAAGCTCTTTGACCTGTTCTAAAATTCTATAATGACAATGTCCATTTAATTAAATGGATGGAAAAAAGAAAACAATGCTTCACCTCCTCTTTCCCTCTCAAGTCCTGTTGCAAATCACATTTCTATAGTGAGGCACTAATGATACCATCCACAGCCATGAGCCTGCTGCAATAAAACAGACAAGTGTGGCAAAGTGTAGCATCCCTCTTATTAACGTCAGCTGAGTTTCTTGTTTCATCACGGTGAAAAAATCTCCCTTGTCAAAGAACTGCTGTAAGACTTGTAAATAACTGACTTCAAACTGAGAGAAGCTTAGCACAGCTATTAGGGCAAGGTTCCCTTTTGACTTACTTGGTAAACCTGCTTTCTATACACCCCCAGGGTTCTGGTTCAAGGACTGGCTGAGCGCACACACAGCAAATTCAGTCACCAGATTTAATCTGTCAGATGCAAACAGCTGTCATATCCATCTGTGGGACATGCTGAAAGGTAGAGATCAAACCCCTGGATTCCCTGTAAGTTTTGAGAATTAACAGCCCCTGAAGTACCAGAGATCTAAATGAACAAATCTAAGTGAGCACTGGGTGAATCCAGGTACTTTGGCAAGTCTGACACAGGCATATGACAGGAAATATTGCAGAGCAAGAATAACATTTATGTTTTTCTTTTAACAGTGATTGTGAAAAATGTTAATTTTCCCTTTGTGCTTTCTGTTCACCTTTGACAACTGGCCAGGCAGTTGTCTCAGTGTTGCTGCTGTTGTGTTACGCCGTCTGCAGAAATGCTCCTTGGTAGCATTCCTTTGACCGTCTCTGACACTTTTGTCATAAAGAATACCCAGTCCCTCCCTTCTGTTGTTAAACTAATTCATGCAGCACCATTAAGACTGAGATTTATCCTCTGCCTCATTTCCTTCATATCTGACCGCTGAGCTTTCAGCCTATCTTGTCAATACCTCAACTTGACTGCATGAATGAGTTACTACCTTATAATTTTTACTGTGGGGAAGAAGGTATACATTGACATTCATTCATAATTTGCATTCAGATGGACAAAAGTTTGTTTAATTTTCATGACTTCAGATATGGCTGATTTAGTGCAGAATGTTTAAAAAGGTGAGTCATAGAACAAAATTTTAAATTTATTTTAAATTGTTGAAGACCTCAAATCTGCGATGAAGTAATAATATGCATATAGAGAGAGTTCCCAATAACTAAAGAGACAATCTTAATTAAATTTATGTTTGGAGAGGAGGATCAACAGAGTGTGTTTGTATAGCTGAGTTGCAGTTTCTCTGCAAGTACTGAAGACATTTCAAATATAGTTAGTGCAAAAAGGGGAAGAAAATATATGTAGCCTGTCTTGTTTGAGATAATTCCCATATACGCTCATGCAAAGGAAAATTAAATGGGAAGAATTTACTTCATATTTGAAAACAAATTATTTTAAAGAGGTAACAGAGATCACATTTTGTAAAGTAACCTTTCTTTAATAGGCACATCCAAGACACTAGACATCACACTATGAATCCAACCCTAATCATATCAGTCTTTGCAAATGCATGAAACATGCTTGAATTTAACTAGAGGCCAACAAGTTAAAAAAAAAAAAAAGAAAAAAACCTCTAAGCAAGGTCAAATGCTTCAACTGAGAAACTTCTAACAAATCAAAGCCATAATGTTTTAACCTTCAAGTATGCTCAGTTATTTGCAATCTTTGTCAGTCTTTCTTTTAAAAAACTTTTGAAAGTTTTGAACAATGGCACAAAATTAAGGCTGTGATGAGCAGTTCCCCAGAGTTTTGAGTTTTGTTAAGAAAGTCCTTCAAAACTTGCAATCTAATTAGAGCTCCTAAGGAAGAAGCATTCTTCTGTGGATAGTAATTGGAATATCAGTCACAAAAGCAAGGGTAATATGTTATAAGCATAATCAAGTTAGCTTTAAACATGGTAGCACAGGCACCCCCAATAGTTTAACCACAGCTATAAAGAGTCTATTGTGAGCTTACAGCCATGATTTATTACCCGTTTTGAAGCCCACGCTCATCTGTATGCTGATGTGGCTTCGAATGTTTTAACCAGTTTTAAACTAGTCAGTGAATATGGAGTTGATCCTACTGTGACTAACACTTCAGACTTAGCCTTGAATTGCTCTCTTAGGTCTATCATTCAAATATGAGAAATAATTCCTTTTCTCTGTGTCTCAGTTTTGCCATTTGTAGACTAGGAGCAATAACGTCCCTTTCAAAATTGCTTTAAAGGCTATGGATATAAAATATAATAGAATATTCTCAGAACGACTGAGGGGAAAATAAGATTCTGTGGCATGAGGAGCAAATACAGTTGGGTCTGGCCTATGTTCCGTGCATAAATTTCAACCAGTCGCTGTTTAGTATCCTAGCTACTCTGCCTTGCTTTAATTAGGCCTTCTTGAGAATAATGTAAAGTGCCTGTAAGCAGGCACCTGATACATAAAGCAATTCTATCTAAGCCAAAAAGTATTAACTGTGATCATGCAAAACCTGCATGACTAAAATGAGTTCTGAATCAGTCCTGTAAAACATGTTAACAAAACATTAAGTCATATGTACGCTGTGCTTTGTGTACATATATGTTACAGATTTGAAAGGAGTCACAGAAGGCAAATAAAGCAGTTGTCAAGAAAGAATCTTATTCATTTTCATTGGCTTGATATCCATGATTTCCTTCTCTTCTCTCATCTACCCTCAACCAACATAAACAAAAGGACAGACTAATATTTATGTTCTTCAGCCTCTCAAACAGACCAAACAAAACCCCCCAACCACCCCTGTGCAGACATTTTGTAGAGCACAGCAGATGTCCAAAACAGCTGACAAGCCAGGAAAACGTTAACACTAACACTGTAACAAGTCGAGTAGAATTTTGCTGGTCACAGGCTGCTCAGCAAGCAAGTTCAGGGAGTTAACAGCAAAACTGCTGCATATATTTAAACTTTGTGCTGCAGGTCATGTAAACATTCCTTTCATGGAAACTGTGCTGGGAATGTAGAAACTCTCTGACCCTGCTGTGTCTTCCCTATAAGGATTATCGTAATGCTGTGACATAACTACATACTGTATCTGTCAAAAAGATGGCATCCTGCTGTTTAAGAAAACCAAGCTCATGTTTATCAGTGGAATCTGTAGAAAAGCAATAATGTAGTCTTATGCCATTAGAAATATTTCCATTGATCTTGACATTTTTTAAAACAAATTGTCATTTGAAAGAGTGACTATAAACTATAAGACTGTAATGGTTGTTTTTTTAATAGTAATAAAAGCAGGTATGGAATAGGCATACATGGTCTTGAGGAGTTTAAATCTCAGTGAAACTTCTCGATTGGAGTACTAGTGCTTCCACAGATAATCAGGAAAAAAAACCCCAAACATTTAATTGTATGCATCATTTCCTTGCTTTTTCCTTATTTTTTAGAGTCAGGGAAGTTGGAGATTATACTACAGCATCCTAGCCATTTCACTACAGTCCTAAAGCCATATGTCATTGTCAGACAATTTATCTGTCACTTGTACTCTTGCCTGTAGACAGCGGTAGCCTTCTGGGAGATTTTATGGTGACTTTTTCTTTTTTTTTCAGGCTGCAGCAGGTGTGAAGTCACCACAACTCTATTATCTCCACTGTGGCAATGAAAGCCCATTATTATAATGGAATTAGATGTCTACTCATTACTAGGGAAGCAACTTGCTCCAGGACTTGCCCTTTTTCTATGTAAGGCCACACTTTCCTGCCAGTTCTTTTTCAGAAGAGGCCTCAAAAATGAAGACATCAAACACTCAGCTGGAATCCAACTGCATTCCACCCTGCCATCCTCACAGACCAGACCTGAAAAGCCTGTCTTCTCTTATTTCAGTCTTGACAAAAACAAGACAATGGGTGGCTATTGGTAAAGTCTTTTTTTTGCAGTTAAGAGCCATAAGCATTATCCCAGGAATCTCCATTCACATGAAGATAATGCACGGTCACTCTCTCCTTGTTTAGACTACAGCTCAGCCTATCTCAGACCACCTCTTATTTTCTTTCTTGCATTTTAATCCTTGGCTTTACCTACTGAGCTATCCAACAACTGAACAAACTAAATAGGAAAATAATTGTGATAAGTCTAAGTGCATCGAAGCCTTAGACAAAGAGGCCTTGCCTTTTCCCCCTCAACTTCTAAGCCGTATTGGTGGGAAGCAACTTCCAAACAGACATGTTTAAGACCATTGAATGAGCTTCTGGAGCCTGGAAAGGGTCAATGTATTCTGTGGAGAATCATCTATCCTTCAGGGGTAAATGGAGTCGATCACAAAACTTCTTAGCACTCAGCTTCTTAATGGACTTTTTGCACACTAGTCTGCATTTACACATGAGGTTATTACTATTAAAAAAATCCTTGTGTGCTGTTTAAGAATTTCAGTTCTTAGTGGCGGTTCTTTTGGGGGTTGGTTGGGTTTTTTTCTTGTTTTGTTTTTAACAAGGACAAAGAATATTTTGGGATGTTCAGAAACAAACTTGCTGAGGTTCTCTCTAAAAGGGTGGCAGAGAAGGCATGATTATGACAAAGAAGAGATTGCTTAAAAAAAAGCTTTCTTCTTTAGCAAAGATACAAACTACCTGGAGTGCACATGAAAGAGAATTCTTTTCTACATATATCTTCACATCTTTAAATTAAACAAATATTTCAGCTAGTAATGTTTTTCTTTACTGATTCTTCTGCTCCTTCCAACCTCTATCCTGTCCACAAAAATAGCAATAACAAGTACTGAAAGGCCTGAAGTTTCATTCCCTATAACACTTTGGATCATATTCCAAGGAATAAACCTTGCAGATGTTTATTTCCTTCCTCTACTATGTTTTCTATGTTTCTATGCCTTATACCACTGCTTTGACAGGCTTCTGTTTGCCTGTCACTTGGATTTGACTAAGTCACATCCTCTTATTCCCACCTGAAATTATCCTAGGAACTACCAAATTTCCAAGGCATGCACAGGATTCAGCAGTTGTTGAACCAATTATCTTTCTGAAAGGTTATCCAATGTCCTCTGTGAACCTAACTCCACCAATGTGACAATCTTATCCGCGGAGTTATTCTTACGTATCCTTACATCCTTACACTTGTCAATACATTTACCAGATACACTTGTTTCAGAGCACCGTTCACTGCAGATGAATCATTAGAGTTGTTGTATTCTACTTAGGCAGTTACATAGGCTTAGTACAAATTCTGTAAGTGCACTACGTTGGAAATCACCTTTGTTTCATCACTGGCCTCTCAAAAATCAAAACTATGTGGGACTATTTTTTCCAATTTATTAAGTATATTATCACTATATGTATTTATGTTAAGATAGAGAAGGTTGAAGAAGTGTTTTGGTTTTTTGCCTTATTTTTCCCCCATGGAAATGTGTTCTAGTAATCTCCTTTTGAAGGGTAATTACAGTAATTAACATGATCAGCTCTGTTAAAGTTATGTGACTTTAGGAGAGGAGAGTTTTGTTTTTGGAGATTTTTGCCTGGACATGAGGATTAGAGTTGTCAGCAGTGATGTGCATCTTGGAGAACAGCTATCCTGGATACAGACCATTTAGCGTTTTAAAGATATTAATTGAGAGCAAGATCCAAAACAAGATTTAGATCTCTAAGTCTGTAAAACCAACACATCCTGTTCAGGGAGCATATTTTCACCTCACATTTTGCTTAGGCACTTAAGAGTCTGCTACAAATCAGGCCAGAAAGCATTTACCTCTTATCTGATCTAAGTATCTAGGTGCTCACCAGCTGCTTAAACCACCTGAGATCTACAAGCTCTTCAGCCTTTTGCGGAGCACTGTTTGTGGGCTACCTGGACTAATGTGCTTCAACAATACAAAATGCAGCAGCCATGGTCACATTCACTAAAAGGAGAAGTCAAGAGGAGAAGGCCCGATGTCAGTGTAGGAGCTCTGTGCATCTGTCTAGCAGCTGGTAGGCTCCTCTGGGAAGAAGAAATCGGTCAGTTCCATTCTTGGCATATGGAGTTACAAATTCTCAACTTTCACTTTCAAAACAGTGCAAAAATTACATGAAAAATAGTTACCAATATCCAATTTTATAGAAATTCCAAGCCCAGCTGGTGTTTGACAACTGTGTCACTTAAAGTATAACGTAGTCCAGATGTGCTCCCCATCAGGACACCACGGGGCTGGGGTCTCCCCAGGGGATACCAGCCAGGACCTGTCCCACCACCCCAGCCGGGAGCAGGGCAGCTGGGGGCACCAGAGAAGCTACAAACATGGTCACTGGGCACCTCCTTGAGGAGGGGGTGGGCTGAGTCTGGGCTGGAATGTGGACCTGAAGATGGACCTGGCTTGACAAAGCCCATGGCTGGGCAGGGCAGAGCTGTGGGCAGCTGGAGACAAGCCCTGCTGTGGCATTGCTGGGGCAGGGGCTGATGGCCCAGTGTAGCTGAAATGAGGTCCTGGGCCATGGGCAAGGTGTGGGGAGCCCTTGAGAGAGTCTGAACAGGGACAGTCAGTCCCATTAGTGCTCTTGCCTTGAGACATCTGCAACACAATGCATGCACAGGGAAGACATGTCTTTTTAGGCTCGGGTTTCTGTGGTGACAGAGCATTTCTGACAAATCTGAGAGGTGTCTCATCTCTGACATGGAAGTCCTGATTATGGGGATGTAGAGCTGTGTCCTTGCTGTCTCCCTTTCTTCCTTGGCTAGAGAGCTTTAGCTGGCAGTGCACAGATATGGTGAGCTAGGTAGCATATGCTAACACATCTTTCTACAGCTGTCTGCACATCCTTGGGCCAAGTAGCTCTCACAGCAGGTTTTCTCTATACTGACCTATCAAGCAGGTACAAGTTGTCACTCAACCACTCCCTTCTTTTTTCATACTATTTTTCTGTAAAAAGTAAGTGTTGGTAAGCTGTGCTCGGTGGCAAGATTTAAGCGTCTAAACTGAGACATATCTGCATTTGCAGAGGGGATTTTCAGTTTCCTAGTGACGGTATCTTACTGAAGACTACAGCTACAGAAGAGTCCATCAAAGACAGAATTATAGACATGGCCTTATTGTCTCACCAGGTCATTTCTCTGCTTGACCTGTCATAAACTGTACGTTTCATTCTTAGGTACCAAGTAGCAATCCTACAATATATAAGCAGCTTGAGAGACTAACTTGGTGCTAAGAATTTGAGACGTTTACCTGTTAGGTGCCAGTTAGTACTTTTTAAGATGTCAGTATTCAGACCAGGCAATAGATGGGATATGTTTTCCTGTTTGTGTATCTGTTCTTCCATTTTTTATTATAATCATATGCTTACTGTTCAAAAATAATAGCAAAGGAAAGTACACAATGCCATTTGCTTAGAATAGGCAAATTAGATTTATATTCCAAATTAGTCTGGAATAAGTAAAATCCTCTCAAATTTACAAAAAATAGAAGAAAAGAAAATAATTTCTCTGATATCACTGTGGAATACAAATATACTGTATGTCATTAGGAACAATTAAAAAATAGAGTGGGAAAACATAACTGAATATACAGCACTGAAAACTGTTGTTCTAGCTTCCATTCTAAGTGTCCATGAAATGGTTTATCATCTTTATGTCCTAACTCTGCAATAGCTGTGACTTATGTCACAAAACCAAATGTTCATCAGATTAACATTTTACAGCAGTTCTAGTGCTGTCTTTAGAAAGCAAAACCAAAACAAACCCCTGTAGCCCTGATTGAATATTGCAATACATTTTCATTGATGTTTGAATATCTGCAATTGCTCCCTTTCATTCGGCACTTTTTCTTCTTTATGGTATGTTAGCCATGGTAATTAATAGATTCTTTAGGTGATCTGATTTTATCAGGTTTATATCAGTCAGAAAAATTACATATAAACAAAGTAGTCAGCAAAACTATAAGCTACAAAATATTTCCAACTGAGTTAATTTGTGCTGGTTAAAGTTGATGAATTTTTAAAATGTCAGTAATCTGTCAAATGTTTTTCAACATGTGAAAGAGAATATACATGAGAAAATCCTGATAATGTTCTCATGGCCTTTTATTTCTTCTCTTTCTTTATGTATACCAAAGATGATAATTCTTTGAGAGATTTGAAACAGAAAGTCATTTGAATTATCTGCAACTGATATTAGACTTCTGTCAATAATGGAAATAATAAGTGAAATATTTTGTTTAATTTATGGTATTTAGCATAAGAAATATCTGAAAAGCAAAGTTATGAGAGATCTATGGCTGAATATCTTTAGAAACTATGTATGTTGCTTACTAAAGGACATTCATTACCCTACTCTGTCTCTCAGCAGAGTCACTAAGAAATGAATCTAAGATCTTCATCCATAAAGATATACCAGAGACATCATGAACAAAGACATTGTTTCTTTCCACTTCAGTTCCTTGATCTGGAATGACTTGGGATTTATCTCATCTGATGGCATGAACTATAGATAGGTAGAGAAGGGTGAAAAACACACCACTTCTCACAACATCGCTGAACAGCAGAAAGCTATATTGCTTCAGCTAGAAATACTATTCCTCCTTCAACATAATCTGGAAATGGTGGAATGCTCTACAGCACTGTATCCTCTTCATAGAGAAGGCAATCATCTGTTTCAGCAGTGCATATTCAAACCCTAGTGGCAGCTGGAATTAAAGAGCTGCATATTACAAGTCTGTTATACGATATTTCTGTAAAATTGAATATTCAGGAATGTTCCTGTCCCTGTCTTTCTAGTGTATTTTTTCATCTGTACAGTTATTAATTTATCTGCTTTCTTTTCCTGTTTATCATTATCTTTTTTCTTTTTTTTTTTTTTTTTAATATTAGTTCTTAGATCCATGGTATTAGACTATTTTATCTGGGTTTAGGGCACAAGAGGCCCTAAAGTCATATTAATATTTACTGTTTGCAAAAGTCATATTAATATTTACTGTTATAAAAGGACATAAATATTGAAAACATGGAAAGAAATATTTCAAAGCAATGAAGTAGTACAAGTGTTTTAAATTTTCAAATAAAAGACAATCTGCTGTTTTCTAATATAACCTATTAGTTTGGATACAACTACATCAAAAAAGAAAGTAATTTTCATTTTAGGGAATTTGCATGAACATTACAACATTTTGATGTTAACGTCTTCTTAACTTTTAATAATTTTAATGATCTTTTCACTTCACCTGAATAATGACTGACATCTGGATCTCAAAGCCATCTAGCATAATAATCTAGAAAATGTATCACGCAAGAAACTGAAAGCTTCATTAAAGAATCTGCTTAATTGACCTACATGTCTACAGAAGTGCTATCGATATTTTAAGAAGACTCCAATGAACATAATTCTGTCACAGGCAGAGAAACATTCACAGGGTTCAGGTACGTTTGGGCCACCTTTTACAATTTCCAGCTTGCCCTCCTTCAGATCAGTGACTTCTAGGGTATTCAAAATTGTCTATTTAATTCAGTGAAGTCAGATAACAGTGTCAGGATGACTGAGTTACTTTCATTTGCATGTGTAAAGGAAGAAACTATGTATTTTTTTTAACAGAAATCTTTCTTAATATCTTTGTGCTTTTAGTAGTTGTTCACATGTCCCCATCATGTTAATCTGTGAAGACTTTATTAAAGTGACACATCTTTAAAGAATCCCTTTGTTTGAAAGTAATTATTTCCTTGTAGCTATGGCTATTAAAATCACAGTTGTACCTATATCTACATGTAAAATGAAATACAGTGTAAAAAAAATGATAATTTTTGAATAAAGAATCTTAGGAAAAAATACAGTATTGCAAACACCAAATTACACTAATAACAGAATATTAATAAAAATCCATTTGAAAAGTTTACTTTTAATTTGCTTGCAATGGATTAGAAATACATTTCCTCAGTCTTTTTCTTTTTTTTGTGTGTGTCTTTTTCTTTTTTTCTTTTTTTAATGAAAAACCTGGCTTTATTTAAGAAAAGTAATAAATTTTAACAGTATTAACACTCAGAGTCCTAAAGTACGCATGAGAAATATATACTTGTTTAAGCAGACAAAATTAAAATGGTGTGAAAAATTAAAGTAGCCATTCTTCTATTCATTGCCATCCTTCTTGAAAATGTAAATGCAGTATTTTCATCACAAGATTTGTTTCAAATCCATATTATTGTGTATTTTTAATATTTGTATAGGAATTAAAAAAAAAAATGTAAAAGTAACAACTAAGTAATTTCTTGAATGTCATATTGGGAAAAAGTACTGTACTTCAGCATGGGACATCTTTGGCAAGTAATTTCTGTAGTGCACTTTAGATGTAGTTTTTCGTGGTTTAATTAATTACAAAAATATGTGCTGCAGTTTGTAGAACTTTGCCATTTTCATAACATTTCTTGACGCTCAGCCATCCTGTGATAATAAAGCTGTCATGAGGCCAGAGGTTCTCCAACTCAGTGTTCCTGATAATTTTTGTATAACACATAGGTATCAAATGAATATGCAAAATTATATGCTTCATATAAATTTAAATATAAATTTACTTTTAAATGTATATTTTCACCTTTAGACATCTTTCTTTGCCACAGCAAAGAGAATGAGATGCAACCATATTTCTCCACTAGTATTTGCCATCCGAATAGTTGTGGAAAGTCAGGTCTTAAATGTTAGGAAACGTTTTAAATTTTTTTTTTTTTTTTGAGAGAGAACATGGATCAAATCATTCCCAAGGCTATTCCAGCCTCTTCCAAAATAATTCTGCCATTATGAGTAGAATTATCTGTTCGAAAATCTCTTTTAACAGTGAACAAAATGGCATCAGATGTTTAGCAGTGAAGCTTTTCAGACTGTGTCTCCTCATGCAGCATATCTCCTATCCAAGACACATTTGTCTATCTCTAGTACTCATTTCCTTTACTTTGATTTAAAAAGAAAACAAACATAGAACCTAGAAGGATGAGTCTTCCTGACCCGAACTCTCTTCCTCATGTTATAATTCCCAGTAATATGGAAATGATCACTTTGTAAAAGTTCAGCAAACCAGTTACTGGCTGAAAGTCCTTTCTACCCTTTCATCAGCTAGTATCACCAGGCACTTCTAATACTTTTTTCCAGTGTTACCTGAGGGTCATCAAGGTCTCACTGTCTGAGTCTTCATTCCTCATTCTTCTAAACTGACAATATCAGACATTCTGAATTAGTTAATATTACACAAATGGTATTTATGTTAATTTTACATGCATGCACACACACATAGATAATAGCTAGGCAGCCGGTTTGCTGGTATGCATCACTACTTATCATGCTGATTATAATCATCTCATTGCTACCTTATTCTTCCTCCATCTGTTTGCTGCATCCATCTGTTGTCTATCGTCTTATAATGAGATTGCAAGTTTTTGCGGCGGGGAGAATTTCCTTGCTATTTTTTTTGCATGCAGTTAGGAAGAATGGTTTGATGCTATTCAGAGTGTTATTGTTGTTTAGATGATGGTAATAAGAATGATTGAAATAACCTTTTTTCCTTTCAGAACAGTTTGCAGGAAAGATTGTTAGTCATTTTAACATAACAGTGTGGTAACATGACTAAAGGTGAATTGTTTTTAGGAAAGGTTTTTTTGAAAAATGGCTCTTTCAAAATAATTTTCCCATCTTTTCAAGTTCATGGACTTTCTAGGAAAAAGGAAAATTTAGCATGCAAATAAAACCTTTGAAATTCTTTGACCAGAGTCTGTGCAACAGATGTCTACTCAGATGATGCAAAGATATTTCGATTTTTTTTCTATTGTGATAGCTTTGTTGTAATCCTGTGTTAAAGGAAAAGTAAAAAACATTTATTATGTTGGTTAAACCCAGTTTGTCCAGTTAGGATAATATTTTTTATTATTATTATTATTTTATCTCTTTAATCTGGTCTGTTATGAAACAGTGGGGTTTGGTTTAAGGATATCTTGGAGCAAAAAAAATCTGATTTCCTTGGAAATTTTTATTTCTTCATTTATTTCTTTCAATTTTTATGTTTTTATGTAAACATGGAAGCTGATGCAAAGAAGTGAAACTCAGATAAACTGGGCTATTACTCTCTGCCACTTCCCAAATTGTCTGCCCTTACCGTGCTTCAAGTGCAAAATATAGTGAGTGAGAATCAAGCCAGACAGAATTATATATTGCCCTGAAAACACCTCTGAAGCATGGAGAGCACAGGTAACTTACAATTTCCATGTAACTGCTTGCATTGGCCCAGACATAATTCCCACCTGCTCTGCTGTCATTCTCAAACTAGCATGTAGGTTATCTCCTTTAAAATTTCTTTTCCCACTCACAGTGCTATATGAGGATTAAAAACCAACAGTATGTAAAAAACAGAAAGGCTTACTTTGATGTATAAGAGCACACAGCAAATTTAAACCTTGTAGGTTATCAAGTGACAATGACTTTTAAACTTTTGAACAGCGTTATGAATAAGCTGTTACAGACTTCACAAACTTTTCATTTTATTTTAGGATTAATTGTTCACTGGGAAAAGGCCATTTTTCTCATGTTAAAGTAGCTGCCTACTGCTGATACTGATGAATTTTATAAGGAATTTCAAAATCCTGTATAATTAGTTGATAAGAACCTATTAGCTGCTATTTATACCATATGCATTAGCTGATGAAATAAAACCTGACTTTTTCTTTCTTATCTGTTATGATTTATTTAAGAGATCATGAGTTCAGTATAAAAAATAGTAAATAAAAAATAGTGAAAACTATCCCTTTAAGTAAAAATTACAGATATTTCTTTCTTTCAAACTGAAATTTGTCTTGCAGAGGTGGATAGATAGATAGATAGATAGATAGATAGATAGATAGATAGATAGATATGTAGATATGGATTTTCCAGACTTCTTTAATGTTACATAGAATTGAACCTGTCTGTAATATACTGATCTCTGAAAATCCCCACTATGTTATTATCTTACTACAGAAACCAGAAGTAATTAGAAAATGTTTGCAATATGGCAAATTCTCCGGGGATATAGTGTCTATACTAAGGCCCAAATTCTTACAAGAGAATGGGCTTTGACATTGCCTTTTCACATAGCTGTTACATTGAGCCAGCCCTCACTGCTAAACCATCAAGTTCAGTCTGTGGTTGGGGAAGCTCTGGAGTCTACATGGGGAGTGGGAGAGAGATGGTGTGTGTACATGTGCACGCGTGTGTGTGTATGCGAGTTGCATATGGGTGATACAGCTTTGGAGAGGTAGGAAGACAGGAGGTGGTGGGGGGAAAGAGGACTGTTCTTAGCTGTTGCGTGAGGAATAATTGATGATTTTACTGACCAAAAAAAACCCTATTCCAGCATAGCCTCAATGTTGACAATAAGCCTGCAATCTGCAGATACAAGTGAGGGAGCTTCCTGCTCCATAGTGCTGGGCAAGAATGGGGAAAAGTCAGCCAAGCTGTCCTCATCTGCATGAGTGACACCTGTTATGAGAATATTGGCCTGTTCTAAATTAAAGGGAGATTATCACATATGAAAGACAAACTGCCATTCATCTTTAATGAAAGTCCATTTTGGCTAAATTCAATATTTTTCCTTCTGTATTGGTGCTTGTAATACACAATAAAAATACAGCAAGCGCTCTAGAGGACTGAGGGGGATCAGTGGTGGTGGAGGAGGCTACGGGTAGGTGGGAGCAGGAGGTAGCCATCAGAGGAGGTGTAAAACTATGTGAAGCTAGTCACCTTTTAGACAGGTTTGCAAGGAGGGTTGAAGAGAGCCTGGCGGTGTGGACAGAGGGGAAGTGAATTTTAAGGGGGCTGCAATAATGTCAGCTGGATACTATGGATGTGCTTTCTCTCTTCTCAGCTCTCTAACTTAATTGCTTGTCTTATTTTTTAAAAATTAATGACCATTTTTCAGAAAGTTGTTCTTATGCTAAAACCCACTGAAAGTTTACTTGAATACACTATTTTTTGTTTGTTTGTTTGTTTTTTCTAACTGAAGTTTGAGTGCATGGTGTATTTTAACCCTTATACTTACAGCTTGCCTTTGATCCATCAGAATGTAAATATAAATCAACTGGATTAAAATATGCACACCTATGTGTTAATGTTAATACTGTTCTGGCATCAGTCTTATGTCTATAGTTTCTGTCCTCTTCATTTAGAAATAACAGAGCAAGTTAAGAAAGCAACATTTGAAAGATATATAAATGTGTTCTGTACATAGGCAAATACAAAGATACAATCAATATTTTTTTCTCCTAGTAATGTTGATTATTCCCGTAAGAAATCACACTGTATTTCTGAGAGGAAATGTACGGTAGTTTCTTCCTTTTTATGTTCAAATACACGTTTACCTCACGGATATTTGCTGCTAACCCTAAGATGGTACATGTCCCATGGCTAGTAAGTACATTATTATATTTCATAAAAGTGGAGTTAATAGTGGCCATGAAATTTGATCATCTGCTAATTCATCCAGCCATGGTCACATTAAATAACTGGTTTATTTTCACTTTCAAATCCAAAATATCACTTGACCAGAGTGAGAAAAGTCAACACAAGTGTGCATCTCTAATTTGAGAATCATAGAACCTACTCTTTAATCTGTGTATTGACTAATATTATTAAGTTGACTGTGGTTTAGGTACTAAAAAATTAGTGCATACAGTGTGAGACTTAACAGGGTGTTCAGGCAGGAGAACTTGAAATAATAATTGTTGTCAGACACTTAAATGCAAACAACTCCTTGCAGGGATCAAGTAAGATCCCTTAACTGTATATATAATTTATTTTCATTTCTATTGCTGTTGTTAGGGGATGGTTTGGAATGAAAGAGAAAGCTGTTCTGCAATTTTATACTACAACCAAGATAGTTGGTAAACAAGAACTTAATTTACACTGAAAGAGAACATTTTTAATTTGCAAAATCATAATTATTTGTTTGATACTTATGAATATTTTGTTTAATCATACATTTTGTTCAATGATGCATATTATTCATGGGAAGTTGAGAACTGTATGAAACAAAAAGTTCTATAAATTAATAGAGTTATAAAATCTCAAGCAGGTTTTTTGTGTGTGTTTTCAATCACTAAGTGCAAAAGGCTTAACGGAAAAAAATGCACTACTAATAACATAGAAAGCCTTGACTTTCAGTTGCATTTTGATGTGCATTTTCACATGACCTCTTTAGGTTGGAGCTACAATCTAAGGAGTTTTACAAACAAGGCAAACTATAGAGAGATGTGGAGGAGTAAAGCAGAAGTATAAACAAAGGTGCAAATGAGAGGAATACATTTGAATCTGAATGGCCAGTTAATGATTCAATTAGTTTTTCTCTTTGTTAAACTATGATAATCCTTTTCTACTAGCTCTCCATATTGAAGCCTGTTGAAAGGAAGAATGCAAAGTATCTTAAGAAAATTCTAAGAAAAAAAGTAAAACCTTTTGTAAACCACTGCTGTTTCTCAACAAAATGCTGCTTATGATCAATAATGTGGATGCCAGGCAGATGTTTTACTGGGTCTAAGATTCTGAACAGCCTTGGTCTGAATAAAAGCTATCAGTCTGAAGTGATTCCTTCAGCTATGCAGGCTGACTGAAGTGCAGGTCTGGCTTCAGGGTTGGTGATAACCTAGTAAGTCATGTGTACCGTGACTTATCTCTTCAACCTTTCCTATTCTCATCATTTCATGTTTACCTTTCCACTGTGCACATTAACTTCTTTATCCCTTTTCCACTCTTTCTCCCCTCCCCAACTTAGAAGCTTCATTAATACAGGTTAGATAACTTCTTAATTTCTCCATCGTTCAGAGATATGAAAATAGAGCTTTCAAAAGTACACTTAGATAAAACCATCTTTGTATGTATGCACACGTGGATATATCGACATATGAAGGCTCTTCGAAGATGGTATTCTGATTTGCAGCTTCTAAAAGGTGTCTGTGCAGATAGGTGACTGAGACTGTTTATTATGACTGGTCCTAGCATGTAAAAGGTACTGATTAAAATATACAACAGCAGCACTCCCCGCCCTTTTAAGTGTTGGGCTGCATTTAAGCAATAGTTACATGGAGTCAAAAACCTGTTTAGTAATGGCTTATGTTAATGGATCACTTGAAAATCCTGAGAAGATATCCAAGTACATTACAGGCCAACAAACAATGTTATTTACTTAACTAATTTTCTTGGCAATCCTGTCATTCCCAACCACTGTGTGAATGCATATTAATGATATCATAGTAGTCATGGTATTCAGTATGGCCTCAGTCTCAGTATGTAATTTGAACGTCTCATGCAAACAGAGTTAGACACTTGTGATCTATTGCTTCTATGAGAAAGTAATCATGAAGAGACAATTGATTCCCATTTTTGGATCCCTTAATTTATCTTACCCACTTTCAATAAGAAACAAAGTGATGTCTACACATAATCTTTTTCACAGGGTAGATGTTTGTGCTGGTACAGTGTAAGACTTGTGTAGGTTCCATCGGTTTCTCAAACTGAACCGATGAATTAATTCTGCAAAAGTTAGACTAAAATGAGATGATCTGCCTCAGCATTTGTATCACCCTATGTATATGTATTTTAAACTGATTTATGTTAATTACCTGCAGTGCTATTATGTAAACCAGAGATGGAAAAGAAAAGGAGGGAGTAAATTTTCTCAAGAAGGGAGAGGCTTGAACAGACAGATATATGGGAATTTCACTCCCTCTCACCTCTGATGGCCTTCCTCCTCTTGACCTTGCTGACACAGACATGGGCTTCCATACCATGGTGTATCACCTGACATAGCCATGTTGGTTGTCTCATGGACCTATCCTCCTTCACTCCTTTCAGTTTTGCCTAGGGCTATAGCAACAAAATCTGAGTTTCTGCTTTAGATGGGAGAGTCACAAAAACCAGGTCAAATGCCTGTTAATGTCACCAGACCATAGTGAAAATATTTTTCACCTATTAAGTGAATTTGTCCCTGTATATAGGGATGGAAAGGAAACTAGAACAAGAACTCTGTAAATAAATTAGGATGAAATGAACATTGGAACATTGGAACACATCCCCCTTTTTAACACCTAAAATATGTATTAAAAGATGTGTGTGGGTGTTCTGCATCAGCTTGGATTTCACGTTTTAAAAATTCCAAATGTCGGTTAAAGCTATAATTATGTTTCAAATTACTTTTTTTTTTTTTTTTTTTTTTTTTTTAGCTGATGCTTTGTGGTTTTAATACAATGTATCAAATATTCTCAATTAAATAACAAATGTGTTATGTAGTTGGTATTATTATGAAATCTGATGGGTACATTCTGCAACCCTCTCTAGGCAGAAACACTTTTCTTTAAAACAATAGGCATAACTCTTCAGTTCCTTCAAATTTAGAAGTAAATGGGATGCTTTATTTTTTGAGAAGCTAAACTTCCATTTTAATCATTGAGGGGGACATTTTTATTTAATTCAGCAATGCAATAAATGCAGCTCATAGAATTATTGCAACATTACTAGCATTTTAAAATAGTATGCATCATGCTTTTTATTTAATTTTATTATCTGACTCATGGTTTTGGATTTTGACTTTAATAACTTTTCTTAATTTCTTCAAATTAGAGGGAACATTTCTGGGTTGAGATAACTGCAAGGCCTTAAGTTGATTCTGAGGACATGAATATATTCCTTAAATTTCCCAGTGAGGGGTAAGACCCCAGTTCCTCTCCTCATTTTGATTTGTGTATGTATGAAAGCAAGTATTAGTACAGATGAGTAAAGATGTGTGCGCACTTCTACGTGCATGTATACATTTGAAAGCTTTGTCTACATATACTGCTTAAAACAAAATATCTAATCATACTCTGAAGAAGTTATATAGAAATAAATACATGTGTGTGAAAGAGTCAAAAAAAAAAAAAAAAAAAAAAGAAGTGGCAGAGGAATGTTAGATAGGAAGGAGACAAAGTATGGCTATAGCCATTCTTGCCTAGTTCAAGGGCCTCCAATTTTTGAAAGGCACTAGAAATCTGCCACACATATACTCTATTTCATATCATAATTTCTCAACAAATTTTCTTAATAATTATCTAGTGCCTTGGTTGTTCAAATATTAATGTATGGTAACATTTTTCATGCACACAGACCCACTATCTTCAAAATTTACATATATATAAAAAATATCTCATTAGTGACAACATTTTAGAGTTAAAAAACTCTGTTCTTTGTTGATATAAATTCAGTCAATTGCCTACCACACTTGTGAGCTATTACACAATAAAATATCAACTACAACTGCAAATAAAAGAAGTATAGGAAAATAGGAAAATACTAACTAGCTATTTCAGAAGGCCATCTGTGGCAATGTTTCAGCCTAATTTAAAAATACCCACATGAGATCACAAGAAACTAAGTATTCTTTTCCATCCTTCTCTTTCTTAATTCTTCATTTGTCTGATACTATTCACAGCAATGATTTACATGCAAATTGCAGATTTAAAATGTTAGAGAATAAAACTAAAACATTTTTTTTTTAATGCCTTTTGATGCAGTACAGCATAGATAATTTAGATTCAAGCTGCTCTAAGTGCATACAATTAGATTTGATTTAGGTCAGTCACTCTACTCTAGGCCAACTAATATTTTCATTTTAAATCAAAGTGGAATTTTTCTGGTGCTGATGCTTTCAAAATGTATAAATATAACCCTTATGGTTATGGTTCATAGAGATCTTGGATGTACAATTCCCATAGAACTTGTCAGAATCCAGTATTTACTGCAGAAATGCATCTGTGATTAAGGTTTTTTCTTCTTTCCCTTCTCTATAATCTTTCAGTTAAATTCTCAGGATCTTGTCTCTACTAAACTGGATTACAATCCTGTTTCCACATAAGGTTAAAAACTACGAAGCTTGTGAATGTAATGGTAACCAAGAAGCTATTTTCTTTTCAGGAGAAATGATGAAATTTAAGCATGCAGAAAAGTGGGACAAGTAGAATTTGGTAACAGTTACAGACTTGTGTTATTGTATGTAAGTATAAAGGAGTCCCAGAGTTCCAATAAAGGAAATAAGTCTTTAAACTAATGTCTTGGGCCATTTATGCAGAACTGCTGTATTTTTACCTTTTCCTCTTCCACAGGGAAGAATTCATGAGATTCCATGGAACTGGTAATTCAGTTTATTCATTGCCGTTAGTAGAGGCCAGGAAATGACTAGACTAAGGACTCCTGTCTTAGTGGGAAAAGTCATTGGTTTAACCAAGAGAAGAGCTGAAAATTAAGGTCCAAGAACAGTAGGAGTAAGGCCAAGAGAGCTGTTTGGTTTTAGGCCCCAAAAGATGCTGCTTGGTCTACTAAGGATTTCAGAAGGTCAGAAGTTTTTCCCTTCCCTCTCTTTCGGCTATACTCCAAAATGCTCAACAACTAAGTACATACAGACACCATATTATCTGTACCAGATGCAGTGTTCACAGGTATTCTGTTGAAAATTGTTGACCATGAACTCACATTGATCACTCATTCTAACACCTAATGTTTAGACTATTTCCTTTCAGCTGAAATGAAACAAACCTAACAACACCTAAGCAACCTAAGCCTTAAATACTGTCCTATTACACTACAAATTTATATTTATTAGTGGAGTGGAAAATCCAACAAAATCAAAAATTTTCCAGAAAATGTAGCAGAAGAAGCTATCTGTTTTTTCTCCCTGGAACATACAATTTTTAACCCGAAGCAAATATTTATAGCATATTGTAAGCAACAAACAAATAAATAAATAAGTCCGTCTAGAATACTAAATAATGTCTGAATTTCAACCATGGCAGAATATTTAAAATCTATTAGCATGCAGACCCTTGAAACTCCCAATGATATAAGAACTTTTTACTTCAATGGAGTCAAACTGTCAAATATTGGATTTTCACACCACTGTACAACTACTGGGTTACTTTAATTCCTTCATCAAAATTCTTACTACATTTTCCTGAAATGGTATACTTTAGACATAAATGAAAAAATATTTGCAGCACCTTTTAGTTGCCACAGTCAGAGGGATAACTGTGTGATGGATACATACCATTGGACATGACAGAATATAATGTCCAAAGCACAGTGTAATATTTAGAAAGCCAGACACAGATGTTAGGAAGTTAAACTTTAGAAGAGAGGAAAAAATAATAAAACAACCTTTTGATTTACTGAATCTGTTACTCCATGCAAGAAAAATGGTGATGCATGGGGAAAAAGAAGCAAGAACCACGCAAGCTGTTTTCATAGAAAGTGACAAATCCTCAAATTAAAACTACAGTTAGGAAAAAAAAAAAAAAAGTCTCTAATAGAATATTTATTAGATTTAATTTCATAATAAATTTGGGGTTTCACCTAATAGAGCCACAGTGGTGCTAGTTTTATTAGCAAACAAAATAGTGCCCAAACCTGTTTCTGTAGCCCAGAAATCCAGTGGTACATCCTGACCATATTCACGCTCTTAAGCTTGACAAGAGTGTGTCTGTGTCCAGACTGCCTGTTGGCAGTTGTCCTCACTCCATGCTGACTTCTGAATGGTGCCTGGAAATAATTTGAGGGATCTGACTGTCCCAGGACAAAAGCATGATAGGAATCACTTCAGAAGAGTAATGGGGTAAATGACCAGATATTAATATCATTCCAAAGCAAGGGAATGATTTCTGGTACAATTCCATTTACTAACAAGATTTCATCAGGATGAAAGCAGCGAGGAAGTGATAAACTCATGATCCGGGCATATGAAGTCTCCTCCAGGTTTTGACTATGTTCTGCTGGTATCCTCTTTTCTTCCTCTACTCTATATGATATCCATTCAGCACCTCTGTCAGTATAATCAGCATAAATCCTCTACTTAATGGGAGATTACATAAGATTAATGTACTGCCTATTCAGTAGGCTGTATCCTCAGTTTCTTTATGCTCTTATTTTTCCTCAGCGTGCTACTAAAAATAATAATAGTAATAAAAATATGTCCTCTGGTTCATATAAGATGTTTAATATGGATTGTATCAAGGATAATTTTGGTGTTTTATAGGAAGAGGAATCTTCCCTCTATGTTTTAAGAGACATTTACAGAAATGAGAAAATTTTGGCCATTTCTGGAAAATATCTTTTGCAGTGGGACAACAGAGATATCTGGATCTTTAAAGAAGGCTGTGAACATCCCACTTTTTCAAAACATTGTAACTGTTGAACATAGAATTTAATCCTTTTGGCCTCAGCTTTTGGTCCATAAAATGGAAATAATTAAGATTTTGCTCATCTCACTTGTGGTTGTCTTAGATTTTCCAAACAACTAAAGGTCCATGATGCACTGATTTTACTGTTTGTAAATACCTTTCTCACTTTAGTGTATGAGGGCTGCAATTTAGAGCACCTGGAGACTATTAAAAAATAGTGATATAACTGAGAAGGAAAAGAAAAAATTGCAATAATAATGAGTAAGGGAAGTGTGGAAGGTATTAGGACTTACTTAAATTATTAAAGTTAAGATTCACTGTTTAATGTAATTCCTGGCCCATATAGGTAATACTTTAAAATGGAACAGAATTTTATTATTCTTTTTTTACAGGTGTAAAAAATGGGATAGAACAATGAAGTTATAAAGAAGCAAATAGAGGAGACCAGCACCACTGGATTTTTGGAGTGCTCATAAGTGCTAAAGGAATATATGATATTACAGTAATTTTGATAATTGGAGTATATGAGATTAGATAATTTACATACTTTAATAACTTTTAACTTTTTGGTATCATCAGGGAAACCTGAATTGAAACAAGGTTAATTCTTCAGGTTTCTGTAATGCAATGTAGCAGGGATTTAGTGTTATTAATCCAATAGATCTATAACATTCCAAAGAAGAGAAAAGTTACATCATCTTGGGAAACAAGCTACAATGAAAACTAAGACTGGCTTGTGGTTATCTTCTGTCTTAAAATAATTTAAATGCCTAATTGACAATAAAACGTAATGTTGTGCACACCACAAAACCATTTGTAATTTATAGTCTTATATAGGTAGAACAGGACTGAGAAGCATGAAACATCAAAACTTTTTTCAGGGTTACAGATCAAAAAGCTAAAGTCATATTTTGTTTCAAACTAAATTATTGGGTTTTGCTCTGATGGATAAAAACATGGGTTTATCACTGGAAATTGCTATGTAAACATAAATTTATGAATAATTTAAGAGACCTCCTGCAAAAATAAATGAAGGAAGAATCCTACTGAACCACTGTCTGTACCTGTGACATAAATTTTCTGGCCAAGATAATAGGACAAAATACAAACTCCTGGTTAAAATGGATTCAGTAAAACCTAAAACCATGACTCAGATTCAACACATTGTCTGGATCATTTTCTACATTAAATAACTGAAGTCAGAAGAACTTTATCACATTATGGACCAAATGTGCTCATTAGTACTTTGATAATAATACTAAAAGGGATGGTAAGACCCCTACTTTTAGGCATGGTTTCAAAATATGAGGACAAAACCAAAGCTTGACAAAAAGAAAGAAAGAACCTGAAAAAATATTTACCTTATTTAACGTCAAATGCCTGATTTTGTATTTTCCTAATTTACTAATCCTTCATAACAGACCTTATTTAAGCTCAATCCACTTGGCACATATTAGAGAAATGCCAGTAATATTTAAGCTACTGGGGTTACTTTTATCTTCCATTTTTGAAGTTCATTCATGGTATGGGTTGCTCCTGTGCTGATGGTTGCAAATGTTATTAAATGGAGAGTTAGCATTTTTGAAATCTTAAAAGTTTCTTATATTTAGAAAACTAAATCTCTTAGTAGAAAAGGAAAGAAAGATAAAGGCCAGTCAAGTGGTGATATATTTTGTGTACATGCAATTCACACTAATATTCTTTTTCTTAACAGAATGTTTCATATATTGAGGGGAATAGTATTTTTTGCTTAAGAGTTACTTCCCAGGCAACACATCTCCTTCCCTTCTTTCACAAGAATTGACTAGCAATTGCTTTGTAACAAGAGTCGCCCTGATGACTTTCCTTGTCTAAATCACTTATTACCATGCATGTGCAAAAATCTTCTTAACACAAAAGGGAAGTGGATTTCTGTCATCATGCTATTTGTTTTCCTTGAGTAATGTCATCCAAATAAATAGCATAGCAGAAAGTCAACTGAGATATCTTCATGTACATATTTCAGTGGGTATTATGTCAGTCTTAAGTTCTGCATGCGTGCCACTACTGGCAAAACCAATACCATAATAAACTACTTTGGGTAAGAAAATGTTTAACAAATAAATAATTTCCACCATCACTATGAGTCTTTGTGAAAAAATTTTCATCAGTGGTCTAAAAATTTATATGGCCTGTCTTGTATTGAACACACTGATACATTTTGATGGTAAATACTGATTTGGAATAAATATATTTCCGTCTATTTCCAATACAATCATATGTAATAATTGAAGCTGTTGCGAAGTAAATAACTTTCCAAGCCAAATATGTCAAATATAAATTAAATTTCAACATGTTATATGACATGTTTATAGTAGTTAGTGCCTTTGAAACAGGGCATTTCTTTTTATTTAGATGCTTAATATTCAGTTTTCAAGTTTGAAAATTCAGTCTCCCATTTAAAGAATGTGTATATATTTACAAAGGGTTAAATGTTTCAATGCATTTAATAAACAATGCATCAATAAAAATAAATTAATAAATGCACAATGGAAGACTTTTCCTTAAATAATGCATACAAAATTCAAAAGGACAGCAGAGAAATTACAGGATATATGGCAAAATAATGACCCATCAACCCCCCAGATCTCTAATTCCAAAGTCAATTTTCAGGAAAATGTTTCTAGATTAATATGTACGTTTCTTCTCATAAACTCTTCTTGAGTTGTCTGAGTATATATATATCCCTTCATCTTCACGTCAATGCAGAAAAAAAAAGCAAAAAACAGAGAAGGAATGTGTGTCCTACCTTTTCTTTTTTTTTAAAACTTTACACATTAGAGCACCAAATCACTTGGATACAAACTTCATCAGCCGTACACAAAAGCTATTTTATCTGCTCACAATTTTCCCCTGAGAGACATATCTACCTCACACAGTGGAGTGTTATGCAAGGACCTCTGTGCTCTCTTTGAGCAAGCTGGTGCATCCACCCATCAGTGAACAGCTCAGAGCTTGCCAGTGGGTGCTATGTCATCAGTACATTACCTAGCGCAGACATGCCCTTTGTTTGCTTTGTTATTCTCCTTTGGTTCACACCTCTCTGTGCAAACACCTCCACCCACCTACACTGATTTTCAGAACAAAAGATATCAAACTGACAGTAAACCTAAATTAAAACCTGAAATTCACCTACCGTTACAGTTTGAAAGGTGTGTTCAGATCTGTTATTTGTGTCGACACAGCTTGTTCTCTCTGTGACCAAAGCAAAACCTTGGACTGGACACATACAGATGCATTAAACATTTGGATCTGAATCTAGATCTTAATAATTTTTATGACTGGTGACACCATTCATTGAGTTCACAGGCCTAGTATAATTTCAAGTTCTGTGAGGAGTATTGAATTGGTTATATCACATTGACTGATCAGATCAGATATTAAATACTTTGCACACTGAAGTAAACCTGATCCTCAGTCATCAGCTTTTTCATCAGAGAGTGACTTGGGGGATCAGCTGAGTTGGAGGTTGTCCAGATGCCCACACACAGGCATCCAGTGCCATTTGGGATGCCTGCAGCTACTCTTCCAGAAGGTCTCTAGTCTCCCACAGGTTTTGTGTCATATCTTTCCCTTCTGTGCAGATGTCTCAGATACCCTGAAAAATCTCAAATGACACTAGATGCCTGTGTGCGGTCATCGCAGACAACTGTATCATGGACTATGTGTCTACAATAAGCACCTGTCACACCTGTAGACATCTACAAGAATAAAATTTAATTTAAGATCAAGCCACCTAAATTTAGGTGTCCACATGCAAGTACATCAAATTACAGTAAGCAGCTATGTGTAGACAATTCAGCCAACCCTTTGCTGCTTTTGTGTCTGTTATTTCCATGGGAAGGCTGGTCTAGACTCTCAGTGTCCCGAATGTCAAATCTGCTGCTCAAAATTTTTATCCCAAACTTGGAACAAATGCAAGGTAATAATTTCTCTAAAATGTTAATCGGGTTTTTCTTCCCCTTGTGAAATAAGAATCTCAGTTCCACTCACAACTTGAGTTATTCAGGCAGGATTTCCTCTTTCAGAAGAAGTGTGTGAATATGTGTGTAGGTGTGTTGGAAGGGGCGAACAGTCAGAAGAGAACTGAAACACACCTTCATTAAGACAAAATGCCAATGAAATATGTTGTTCCACTCCATACCAATCTTAAAAGCAAAGATTAAAAAAGAATCCTGTGTTAAAATAAATAGACCAGAAGTCTTTACCTAGCCTTGCGCAAGTAATTAAAACAGATAACTGATGGTTCAGGTTCTGCAAATTTTTCCAAGGAACCAAAATTAGTTGGGTTATTTTGCTTTGTTTTCTTTTCACATTTGCTGCCACTGAGAATTGGATTTTTATTAGCTAAACACACATATAAACCCACTAAACACATCTATCATGCAAATAAAGGTATGTACAAGACGAATGGTCTATGTATTTTCATAGTTTATATCTGCAATCTCAATAAGTAAAAAAGAAATAAAGAAACACCTCCATTTTAAAAAAAGCTTAAACTATGTCCTCTTTAAAATTAAGCAATGGAGATATGTAAAAGAGGCATGTCTCCGTTGTGGGCTATGTGTATTATTTAACTGTGTGGCTTTGTTGCCTTTCTTCTTTATTGTTTTTTTCTCTGTGGAGAGTTCTCCTCACTGAAGGTAAGAAGAGAGGCCAAAGGACTCAGAAGAGATTCTCACAGAGCAGATGATGGATTTCACACAATGACAAGGTTGTGCCCCCAGTAATGAAGGAAGTCAGCCTGTGACTGTCTGTGAGGCATTATTGCAGTGATCTCCACATCCAGGTTTTGATCTCCTTCATACTCTCCAGTGCAAATGAGGATCAGCCCAAGGTGAGTCCACTGACTTTAAGTTTGCACTGAGGTCAGAATATGTCCCCATTTTTTAAACATTTCCAGCTCAAAAGAGCTTTGAGCTGTTTATTTTCGTGGTTATTCTCCATACTTTTTCTTTACACATCTCTTCTAATATTTTCAATTACATCAAAGCCTGTCGCCTGTAAAATTAAAAGAGAACATGTGCAATCCACTCTATGCACTATTTAAAATTTAGTTACCCAGATGATTTACCTTTCCAACTTAAAGACCAGAATGTGAGGGTCAGAAGCGCAGTTTTTTTTCAAGGCTTAGTCTGGTTCACTTCTCAGTGGAGTTCAAGGTAATGACCTCCTGTAGCCCTATTAATTGAAAGTAAGTTACTTGGATTCCATTCGCCTTGTGTCAAGACTTGCAGCTCTCTGGGATCAGTGGAGGAAGCGAACAGTAGTATATTACTAGTGAAAAAGCTCCAGATGCTAAATATGGTGCCCTTCCTCAATGATCCTTCCAATCTTTGGTTTGTTATCCTTTCTGATTTATCATGGAGATCCTTTTTCCTTTACTCTGTATTTTGAGGCAGGTGGCTGAATTTGGAAAGGGGGTGGTACTGTGGGATTACATGCTGAAATGGTATAAGATTATAATGAAACAAAGAAGAACAAGAATGAGAAGTACTCTTCACCATAAATTCTGCATTGGACTGCAGGCAACTCAGAGCTCTGAATGGGTTACTGCTTAAAATAAATCATACCTAGGAATTAGTAGAAAACATATGTTGCGCTGGTGTCTTAGGCATTGAAAAGATTCCTCCAAATCTCTCTGTTGTGTTGAATGATTTAATATAAGCAGACACTGGAAGTCAGATTCTTAAGCAACGTGTTAATTGGTGTAACTCTGCCTTGGCTGAGGATCTGGCCTGAGGGTTGTTACAATCTTCTGTTGGTTCTTTCTTTATGAGTTTCCAGAAGCTACTACTTGTCAGATGCTTGTCCCTAGAGAAAGTATGCAGAGATCATCCAGAGGAGAGACACAGGGAGCTCAGTAACTTCTATACTGAGGGAAAAAAGAGTTTGCATCCGTATATTGTGTGGAGGGGGACAAGAGGGTGACTGGGAAGCTGCTTGGTTCTGAGCCTTCTTTTAATTTTAGAACAGCTTCCTACTTACTAAAGGTTGGCCCATTTTGAAGGAATAAAGCTAATCATACTGATAATAGTCAGATTACTGTCAATGATCATGTAGGAAACATCGAGACAGAATGATATTGTGAACAGCTTGAACTGTGACCATCAATTCTACCTCTGCTCTCTACCCAGATTGCTAATGAAAGGTAGTGTTTACTGTCAAAAACTGCTTTTGATCACAGGTAAATAATGGAAAAACACAAAGGAATTTATTTTCATTTTTACTCTCTTCGTCCTTTGGAAGTCAAAGAACAAATGCCACTGGTTTCAACTTACTCAAGGATTTTTTTTCATACAACTCTCAAACTTCCCTTGTGAACGAGGGTGTTGTTTATTCAATGCTGTGTGAAAGGCTGAGTTTACTGAGTAAACTGAGTTTACTGAGTTCAGTAGGGACTTTGACAGTGGTTTCAGGTGGGCTAAGGATTTTATCTAGTGAGTCTCTGGAGTTCCAGCTATGTCAGTACTTCACTTGTAAGTCAGTTTACTCATATGGGCAACTACACAAGCCATCTGGTACAAGTTTATGTTTTATACTTCAGAGTATTTAAGGCTGCGGGAACTCAATAAATCTTCTATATTAATCTATGGCATGTCACAAGTTGTTAACTTTCACCCATGTATTCCTCCTTGTGGCCATGTGACTTGAGCTAAACCAAGAATTTCGGTCCTCAGGTGCCTGAAGTGGTAAATGTCATAGACTGGCACTAACCAGGTATCAACTAACAAAGTCGTTGAAAAAGACCTGAGAAATGTACAAGGAGATTTTTGTACTATGCTTTAAAAAAAAAAAAAAAAAAAAAAAAAAGTCTGTGACATTCCTGTCATCTGGATGTGAACAAAAATTTATCCCTATTCCCAAATTTTCTGATCCTTGAAGGCAAATACCTCTTGAAGGACACTGAATGACAGTAATTGTTTTTATGCAGAATTACATTGCTGCTGTATTGAGGGCACCGGAGAACATATTTTTTTCTTCATAGATCATGAAACTGGGATTTACATATATCACATAGGTTCTAAATCCTGAGAAGACTACTGTGGTGTCCAAACTGATACCTGGATTACAGCAGGTTGGGTTTTTTTTAAAGACAGGCAGATGTTATTGGCCCTAGGTCATGGCTGATCCATCATTTTGCTAGAAGGTTGTTCCTGTGTTTAATGTCTTAGTTAAATTTCTTAATTTCACTTTTAAGTTTTGTCTGTTTTCTATTTTTATCAATCCAATGTTTTTATGTCTTTAACAACTCTGTGATGGGTCTATAACCAGCAGGCATGATTATTCTCTTACTAAACCTTAGTGGCTCCTGCTGATATCCCATCACTAACAATACTCTTTAGATATCAATTAGCTAGTTAACAGATGAGCTACTAATTCCCTGTAATTTATATTCTTTAAATAATTGACATTTTAAAAACAAAATATAAAAATATATGGAGAAATCACATATCCATATACAATGTTGATTTCATCAGTCTGGCATATGATCTTCTCTTTGTGTTTTGTCTGAACTAAACATTTATATTCTCATATAATCTCTCATTTTCTATAGAGCTCTACACCCAATTTAGAAGACTTAGAATGAAATAGGATTCTTGAAAAAGTCATGTATCTCTGTCCATAAATAGTATTTTATTTTAAATGAAAAATTTTGAGAGTTCATAAGAGAGAAGGAAATGGAACTGATTAAAAAGTTAGCACTCTCATTTCTGAGTTACACATTAGCACTTTTTTTTTTTTTTTTTTTTTTTTTTTGAGGAATGATATATAATGGGACATCAGAATCCAACAAGTATGATTTGTAGGCATTAATTTACTTAGGACATGCAATTTGCTGGAATCATTAGTGCTGAGGTGGAAAACTTATTTAGGGAGTGCTTTGTCATATGGAGCCTTATGTGTGCTTCTTAAAGGTGGTGCTGTAATTTGCATTCTGAAAAAGACAAACAAATTAAAATAATTCAGAATTTTCCATTTCTTATCAGTTCCACAAGTCCACTCTGCTCAAGTTCCCCAACAACACTCTGAATGGCAGATTCAGATGTGTCATATCAGGCATGCCAGATTCTGTCTGTATCAAAACCCCCCTTGTTTCTCACACAGCATTTACAATTTGTTTATTTGTTTGTATAAAGCTGGAGAAAATTAGTCATACTTTTGTTATAAACTGTGGGTTATATATGAATAAGACAATCAGGAGATAAACATACAACTTTTTGTTTAGAGAGGAATCTAAACCTCAGAGATGACATATGCATCTGAATACAACTATTATGATGCTGAACATATGTATGGTGTTGACATGCATGGTGCACACTTAAGTCTCTTGTGGTAAATTTCATATATCATGTACCTTTGATCGCTTCATGTGTTTTAGCACTCTACCCTGTCTTTGTTTTATTATTTTTGTGATGGATGATTGCAGCTGCTCAGTGGAGTGGAATGTTAGAAGTTCCAACAAAGAAATGTGGGGTTGCCTGAAATCTAGGGCTTGAACACTGGATTTTAGGTAAAATGTACAATAGGCTGTGTCTAACTAATATAAGAGAAGTTTGATTTCAATTTGAAAGCTTCTTCTAGAGTGACATAAGGTATGTCTTACTGTATGCGTATTCTAAAAGGCTTCTGCCTTTGACATTCAATATTCTTATTAAATTGTATATTGTTTAGAATTTTCCTTCTGTTTTCAAAAGCTGGAAAATAGTAATCACTATACTGAAGTAGACAGCTTTTTCAGCTGTGGGAAATAAAAATAAAACATCAACATAAAAAAATGCTTCTGCAAATGTCAGGAAGGTTTTATTGATAACCTGTTATAGCTTAAACATGACTGGCAACCAAACACCATACAGCAGCTCTCTCACCCTCCCCCAGCCTGGGAGTGGGGATAACATTTAGAGGGGTAAAGGTAAGGAGACTCATAGGTTGAGATAAAAAAAAAAAAAAAAAAAAAAAAAAGTTAAAATAATAATTATAATAATGACAGTCATAATAGAATATATAAATCAGTAACACACAATGCGATTGCTCACCACTTGCCGACTGATGCCCAGCCTGTTCATCACTAGTGATCTGAGAGGAGATGTTCAGGTTACATGCTTTCCAATATATTCTAATAAATTACCATCTCTTTTCATGTTTTTTAATATATACACACGGATATCATTCCCTTAGTCTATGATCCATATATCCAAAATGTGTAGCGAGTTCATTTAGTCCATAACTTTGGGTTCTATCTGTCATGACAGTCTTTTAAGGCAGGAGGGATGATGTAGAGTTCACTTGGTCAGTGAAACAGGTGACATTGGAGACAGCAGGAGGATGGCGTGTAGTCTTCATTGTACGTTACATTTGGAGCTCATAGCTGATGTATATGGCATGGTCAATGCTCACAGTCCACACGTTGAAGATGTTTATCTCAAGGAAGTTGCTGGGTGCCAGTTGTTGAAACTAGTCCTGATTTATCAAAGTTCATTTCTTGTTAGTCTGGGTCATTTTTAATATGATATCCTTAGTATATATATCAATCATAGCAATGATGATATACAGTGACAGGGTTATTTAGCAATTAACATAATACAATTCAATACATCACCTATATTCACCCAAAATCAAATCCCCTTGAAGTACACATTGTAATACCCCATCCTTCTGCAGCACCCACCAAGTGCACTTAGATCCTTTGGCAAAAGTAATCCCATGCATGGGTTTACCTTTACCTAAAGCAGGAAAAACCCAACCTGTCTTCCCCTAGCTTTTTTTTTTTTTTTTTTTTAATGTGCACTACAGGGACTTTATTCCCATCTAGTACATAGAAGGTTTGGTTGGGTAGGGTCAGCTTAATTGGCAGATCCTCTAGTTTTGACTAACCGGGTGGCTTTTGCTAAATGTGTATCCCACGATTTCAAAGTTCCACCAGCCATTGCCCTCAATGTAGTTTTTAGCAATCCATTGTATTGCTCAATTTTCCCAGAGGCTGGTGTGTGGTAGGGAATGTGATATACCCACCCAATACCATGTCCTTTGGCCCAAGTATCTATGAGATTATTTCAGAAATGAGTCCCATCATCTGACTCAATTCTTTTTGAGGTGTCATGCTGCCACAAGACTTGTTTTTCAAGGCCTAGAATAGTGTTCTGGGCAGTGTCATGGGGCCCAGCATACGTTTCCAACCATCTGGTGACTGCTTCCACCATTGTAAGCACATAGCATTTGCCATGCTAGGTTTGTGGGAGCATGATGTAACTAATCTGCCAAGCCCCCCCATATTTATACTTTAATCATCATCCTCCATGACAAAAACATTTTAATCATTTGGCTTGCTTGATTGTAGCACAGGTTTCACATTCATGGATAACCTATGCAATAGTGTCAGTGGTTAAGTCCACCCCTCAATCACAAACACATCTATACGTTAGATCCCTTACTTGATGACCTGAAACTTTATGGGCCCAGAGAGCCATACATTTTTCGCCCTTATGTTGCCAGCCCAGATCTACTTAAGCCATGTTAATCCTAGAAACTTGATCCACTTAGTTGTTTTGATTTTCTTCATGGCTCAACTCTTGGGTACACTAGCATTTACATGACATAATTTCACAACCAGCTTCTCTACCTGAGCAACAATATCTTGCCATAATTCAGCAGCCCAGGTGGGTTTACCTAGGTGCTGTCAGTTGCTCTTGTTCCGCTGCTGTAACCACCCCAATAGGGCATTTGTGTGAGTCGGTGTAGAGATAGAACACTGGCCATCTTTCTCACTCAGCTATATCTAAGGCCAGCTGGATGGCTTTCATTTCTGCAAACAGATTCTGTTCACTTTCTCCTTCAAGAGCTTCTGCAATTTGTTGTGTGGTAATCCACACAGCAGTCTTCCACCTTCAGTGTTTCCTCACGATGCAACTAGAACCCATCAGTAAACAGGGTATATTGTTTCCCATTATCTGGTAGTTTGTTATATGGTGGGTCCTCTTCAGCCTGTGTCTCCTCTTCCTCTGGTGACTTTCTGAAATCTTTGCCTTCTGGACAATTTGTGACCACTTCCAATATTCCTAGGCAGCTGGGGCTCCCTCTTCGAGCCCGTTGTGTGATGAATGCAACTCATTTACTCCACATGGCATCAGCTGCATGGCGTGTAGAGAGGACCCTCGCTTTGAGAGTTCAGCACAGCACTAGCAGCTGGGGTGCCAGGAGGAGCTGTGCTTCAGTACCAATCACTTCTGAAGCAGCTCAAGGTAATCTTGATTTTAAATATGTTCCTGACAAGTTGGAGAGGGCTCACCAGACTCATACACAAGTACAATTCAAAATGTGAATAAAACACATTACAATGAGACAAACTATCTACTTTACATATCACAGATAGATCCTTGAGATCATTCACCGTGTTCAACACGTGTCTATGGGGGAGCAGATTCCCTTCCACGTTTATTCTTTATGACTACCAGTTTTATTGTAAAGGAAAATTAAATCCTGTGGTGGGAAACTGATGAAGGGTTTGGCTTTGGTTTTGGTTGGGGATTTTTTGTTAGATTGTTTGGGTTTTTTAGAAGTATAAGAAGTAGGTTTTCTTATAATGAAATTAACAACCTTATCCAGGGATATATGGAAATCTCTGTTCCAACATAAAACAGAGTTGATAACTCATTTGACACGAGAAATATGTGGCCTGAGTTAAGTGGAAGGTCATACTAAGTGACCATAAATCTTTCCTGTTCTGAAAATGCTTATATTGATGAATCCATGAGTGATGCAGATTCATCAGTAATTTGGTCATCTCAAATGTCTGATAATAACATATTTTTACTATATCTTCTCATTACCCATAAGGATTTTACTCTGTGTACATATGAACTTATATACACATACAGTATACATGCCACCTTATGCAAATGTAAAAATATGATACATTTTTATTATGTCAAAGCTCACTTCAGAAAAATCTCTCTCATGGATCTTAATATGAATACCTTAATTTAACTTTAAATTTGATATATACTTATTCAAGTCATCTGGTAGAATGTGAAAATGTTCTCCTATCCTAAGTGATTAATAATAAAAATGAATGTTCCAAATTTATTTAAAGCTTTTGCAATCTGTCTTTAAATGTAGAGGGGTTTTTTTATAATAGAACACAAGATTCTAGAAATTCACATGAGCTATAAATTATTGGAGGCTTTTTTGTTACTTTTCAAGTGAAAAATAGTATCAGAAAATATTATTCTGGTTTATGTTTTAAAATTAAAATAGCAGCATTCCACATGAAGAACTCTCAGCTCTGTACTACAATCTTTGTCTCAGACACTTTTGGTGATTAGTCAATCTCTGATTAAAAAGGGCAGCAGACACCTTGGTGGTCCACTTAACATTAAGCAAGGTCATTTTTGCTATGGTTTTAGCCTAAACACAGAGCAATTGTAGTGAGAGATACTAAATCTGTGTATAGTTAAAGCAGTTGTATAGAATGATTTTGGTTTTATTTTAAAATCCTGATTGGTAGCATTAGATAATTTTCTTTTTATTGCTAGATACAAAGCATTATGAAGATAGTTTTAAAATATATTAAATTACTTTCAAAGATTTCCATCTGAATGTAATTATGGACCATATACAAAAGTCATTTGGGAAAAAAAAAAAATAGAATCACCATAATTGATATTTAAGAAATAATTATGTATTATCCATCTTTTTATATAACGTTGCAGGACTAAATATACTGCAATATTATATTTAAGAAATAATTATGTATTATTTATCTTTTTATATAATGATGCAGGACTAAATATACTGCAATATTTTTTTTTTAACTCTGTGTGTGTTCCTGTGTAATACAGGGCAAGAAAAACAGAAAAAATAATAAAATCAGAGAATTGTAGGACACACTTTAGTACTCTTGGTGCTGTAGGCACTGCATATTGTACTGCTCTGTTCATAAGAACTACATGTGGGTTTTTACCACAGACAGCTTCCCACTGATAGTAAATACTGTGACAACATATGCTCAAAGGTATATGATTCTGTTAACAATTTTATGGTCACGAAGTGTGAGAAGACACATAATAAAAATCAGGGAGACCATTCCGGAATAATCTCTCAATTAGAACTCAAAATAATTTCAACTAGAGGAGGTGAGGTGGAATAGTAGTAATTTGCAGTAACCAAACAGATTGGAAAAGGAAGAAAATATGTAGTCTATTACTCTGGAGATTCTGTCTTAAAGGGTTTGATAACCAACTATCTTGACATCAGGTTAAAAATTCAGAAGAATATGATCATAATAGCAGCAGAAAATGGTGGGAAATTTTTTCTTAAAATCATAGAGAAAAAACTGTATCTTTCAAATAATATTATTTGGGGCAGAAGACAGATTTATCCAGAGTAAAATTATTTCAACAGTCCTGTTACATTTCTGCTATATATTATGAAGTCACACACACAAATATGCTCCCTTCCCAAAAACAGAATACATGGCCTTATTGCAGAAAATCCTGGTTATTAGGGACAACAGTTCAGGTTATTAGGTAAGCAACATGGGAATGGAACTGTGATTAAATATGTATACTCTTCATATTTTATGGGCTTGCACAAAGTGATAATTAAACTGAATAATGACTATGTCTTTGTGCCATTGTTTATTTCACTCATGCAATGGTTAATACATTACTTTCTAAATAAACACCACAACAAAATAGACATTTCTAAAAAAAAAAAAAAAACAAAAAACCCAAATCAAAGTAAACCCCTAGTGTAGCCTATTCACTTGTAGGTACAGTTATTTTATACATTAGAAACTCAAAGTTTAAAATCAAATTAATAATAATAGTATTTTAATATCATAATTGAAAGCACCTTCTTTCTGGCAAGATCTGTGAAGAACAGAACACAAATTTACCTTCAACAAAGAGTTTGTGAAGGGTTATTTGTGTAAACAGTCCAGGTAATATTATTTACTTGTTATAATTCTCAGACAATGTTTTGATGGAGATCCGCATCCCAGAAAAATCAGCTATATCTTAAAGATATCACAGTTGCTGGGAATAGTAGTGGAATCCATGGGGAGTTGTTATCCATTTCTACCTCCTCTCTACCTCTTTCTCAGCTATGATAGTCATTATGTCACTATTATGACCTTGGAAAACTTTTTCATAAATGGCATTATTAGATTTAGGCAAAATATATTTCACATTTTGGAAAAATACTTTATTTTTTTTTTTTTAATCCTAAATGAGGCTAAATATCCAAATCCTTAAGAAAATAAATATTCAAAAACTGTCCAAACAAAGTATATGCCATTTGGTCTTTTAATATGTTGAAAACCTTTTTCTGCTTTTTTAAGTCTTTCACTTTAAAGAAAGAGATTAATTAGTTAACATCTTGGAAAAAAATATTCAAACAGAAAACAAATATTATTTTTGCTTTGAAACCAATAAGATATTTTTGCAATTGAAAAATCCAAAGCAATAGATTTGTTAAAACTAATCCCATAAACAATTTTACTTTCAACAGATATGGCATTTTCTGCCAACAAACACTAGGTCTTGTGCAAAGGTTTTGATTATTTTGATTAGAATTTGTATTTTAGTGACAAATGATCTTGACAAGTACTGTCACTAATCTGTGTGACTAACAAGCTGTAGTACTGAACTTAATATTTTCTAAATGAAGAGTTCAGATGGTTAAGCTTCAGTTGTGTGTATTTGGTAGCAGATCTTGGACAGAAGCAAGATAGTAAGAGGGTTGAAGAAAGTTCACGAATTCTTATTTATTAGTAGGAACAAAGGCCAGTGGCAAGGATTCCAGCACCATACAAAAACCTTAAGCAACCATCTTCCACAATTTAGTGATGGAACTGAATTAAATCAGAAGCAGAGTAAGTACTTAAGATGTCTGGTATATATTACTTTTGGTTTTAAGATTAAGGTGTCCAAAGGCCCAGACCTGTGCTGCCAGTACCCAGTAATAGCTAAATATTCTTTTTCTAGTTCAAAAGTTTTTAAGACTTAGACCAAGTTTTGTCATCACAAATGACAGAGAAATGGGACAATGATGGAAACTGATATGTTAAGAAAAGTCCTAAATGTAAGTATATACAGGATTTACTAGATATTACGATTTGATGTATATGATTTGTGTTTCAGACATTTTTCAGATGTTCAGCACAGAATACATGCCATGAGCAGCCAAGTATGCTTCTGCTTCTCTTGTAGTAGGTACAGCATAGTTCATGTCTAACAGGATCCCAATTTCCTGCCATACGTCAAGTCTGAAGTTCAGTTTGAAACTAACATACCTACATTTAGATGCATTTAGATAAGTGCCAGCAGTGAACGATATGCTAGAATCTCATCATGTTCAGTCAGTGAAGCCTAGAGAACACTTGGCCTCTATGCTACGGCAGAAGGGCATGAGGATCTCATAGACTGTATGTTGTACCTACCAGCCTTTTGTAAATGTCTCAAATACTCTGTGGCATTTTAACAGCAGAAGAAACATATACATGGGCATCTGTGTTCATAACACTTATGCAGCCACTCAGATTTAGGTATCTAAAGTTGAAGCTGATTTATGCCTCTAATATGACACTAGGTTTTGGGGTACATGTAGCTCAAATGGGTATAGGAGAGCTTCTGGGCAACAATCTATTGTCTTGATCACTACCACATTCCCCCCAGAGGTACCTAAAAAGCCAAGAGTGTGGTAGAAAAATTCCTTCTGTCTAGCTAAATCTAGAATACATCATCATACTTCTGTCTAGCTAAATCTAGAATACATCATACACCACGGCATGTGTTCACTACCACTCTCACAGATTAAAAGATGATAGATGAAATCATAGTGATTTAGGTCTGGTCTCAGCATAAGCAGTGATGTAGCAGCAGCTGGAGACTGGAGCATAACTGAAGACTGTCTCTAGCCACCTCTTGCTAAAGAAGAGGGGTTTTGAAATCCCAGATGACTGGAAGAACAAAAATCGTGATTCTTTTCAGCCTAATAACCTCAACCCATGTGTGGCATGTACTGACAAGAAGAGGGAATAAGTGGGAGACAGAAGGGACATTTTGCTATCCCCCTGACTAGTAGGGAAACATTGAGAAAAGACACAGTGGAAATAATTGAATTACTATATGCATAAACAGAGAGATGCTTAATCATAGGTCCTCTTAAATCAGTCCTTTCCCTTTCCCATGAAAATGTCCTAAAGACAAAATTTTTGTTCTGTCATGTTCCTGGAAAACTGGAATAATAGAGAACTCCTAAGTATTTCACCATGAATCTGGTAGCTACTGAAAATGCTTAGTAGCCATTCTCAGTACAAAAGGAGAATGGGTAGAAGAGAGAACAGAGAGACAAGAACAGCAACAGTGTGAGAGAACAGATGCAGTTTTCAGTTTCCTCATTGCTACACTATCTGTCCCTGCAGATACTGACTAATTTAAGGTAACAAAAAAGCAAAACCAAAAGCAAAACCAACAACAAGAAAAGGAAATCCAAAACATCTTGCACAGAAATAAAAGGGATTGTTAGCTATCCTCTTTGGTATGCTCCATTGCTTGCTTATTGCTGCAGAGGGGATAGAGTGAATAGGATTGTGATTTTAGTAAAGAAAATGAGAATACAGGTTAATAATGCTCAGTTGTAGAAAACAGAATAACTAATTCTAGATTTTAACCACTCAAGGTTTCCTAGATTCCATTTGCAAACTACAAGATGACTTAGGTATTCCTCATTGTTTCAGCAGATTTGGTCCAGATCCTTTAGCACTGAAATATTAAGTCTGCAGATTGGTGTTTAATTTGATTTCATAGATCAGTTAGGCAACCAAGGGAGCAGATAATTGGATAGTTGCAGTCCGCTCTTCACTGTAGAGGGTCTTTTACAAATCTGACAGTCCACTTATTTTTTGGATTTAGTGGTTGAATAATTCAGTGTAGAGAATCATTTTCAGACCTTGTTGTAATAACTTCTCAGAGCCCTTTAAGCAGAGTAAGCTGGTAACAAAGAAGTTATCATCTAATTTCTAATGTGATTGGAGGTGTTGATGACCATATAAAACCCATTAGTAACATTGACCAGACTATCTTGAATGTCATTTATCTTATGTAACATATGCTATTATGAGTGGATTGAATACTTTTGTTCTGTCTGTCCAGCTGATTTCCTGAAAGTTGGGTTATTGGAGGATCATAGGATGATTGTCTTTGGGATTCACTCCCTCTTGTGGCAATAAGTCACAACCCTTGATGTGATTTACACACTTTACATTGCTTTTTTAAACTGTTTTGTTGTTGTTATTGTTGTTGCCGGAGACAATAATTTTGCCAGTAATTGGTCTGACAGTTGTAAACACAAATGATGTATTATTTTCACTTTCAGTATTTTTTAGTGTATGTTCACACATCATATACCTGTATTGTTAGTGTATGTACAGCAATAAATATATCACAAACATTTAAGTACATGACTCCTGAAGAGGAGTAAAAAAACCCCAAATTTTTCCTGAAATGTTTCCTAATTACATTTTTTAAAAGCTTACTTTTAAAGGCTTTGTTACTGCTACTAAACTGTTTTATTTCAGTGACAGTCTGCTGCAGATTCTCCACATGAACATATAAGACTTCATGATACTGGTTGTATTTTGCAAAGGTAGTGCATACACTGCTGAATAATGAGGTACTTAATATGCTACAGAATGTCAAGCTTTTCAATTTATGACACCCAGGTTACTTCACCATAGTGGATAAAGTTTTAGTTTTGAGTAACGGGGAATTAAACATAAATTGGATGCTAGATTATGTTTTAAAATCACAGTTTATTAAAAAAAAAAGTTTATGATGCAACTGTAAGATTATCTGGAACATCCACTGGAATGGGTAGGAGAGTGGCTGTATGCTAATGCAGGAGGTATGAGCATGTGGTGGGCATAAAGGTAAAAGCAAATACAGTTTTGTAAACACAAAAGCAAGTGACTTTCAAGATTAATTGCTTAGTGGTTAGTGTTGCCAGATGGACCCCAATTCATGCAACCAAAATGAGACAAAAACTTGCTTACTGTGAGAACTTCATATTTTTGTCATGAAAACAGACTAGAAACTGGGTTCAGAGGCTGAAGGAAACAAGAGAACCTCACCTGTCCTCTCTGTCTATGCTGTCCTTTCCTCAACTCTTTTCTGTCTAACAATATAACACAACTGTGGTCACATTATATAACTTACAGCAGGAGTGACAAGATCAGAGAAGTAGATTGTTCATATACAAAAGAATTTGCAGAGTGTGAACTATGTATATGAAATGCAGTACACAAATAAAAAAAGATGAACTGTAACAATTTTGAAACAGGTCCTTAAATATTCCATGTTCTCAGCACACAGAAAGTGTAAAAAATGTACTTCTTTTTTTTTCTTCAGGAGTGTTTGATCTCCTATGAAGGAAAACTCTGAATTTAAATATTTTAGAGGACCTTTCTGACAGCCTAAATGTGTAGTGTATGCCAAGTTTTAGGGACCCTGTAAAATATTTTTCATTTATTTTTCTCCTCTGTGAGTTTAAACCTTGCAGAGAGACTAACAGTTGAATGTGCTAAACTCCTAAGAATTAAACACACTTATAATTACTTCTGGCAGTGGTGTTAAAGAAAAAAAGAAAAAAGCATGGTGCTTCTCATGATTTGGAAATCAACCTCCTGCCTTCATATTCTTTTCCAATTTCATAAAAAAGGTGGTTAAGAAGAGCAGAATGTATGTGGCATCATTTAAAAGATTATATTAAAAGTTTATCAACAATGTTTTTGGTGTAAAGACTAGAGTCTCTGTGGGAACTGCTCAGTTTAAAAAAGCAGCAGCACAAGAACGTGTCTGAAATCCAACAAAGTCCCCAAACAAAATCTAAAAAAGCAAAGAAAAAGAGTAACCAAAAATTGGCAAATAGATTTGTTGTCTAGAGACAAATCTGAGCACAAACTGGTGCCGTTTAAAGAAATGTACTGCAACTGAACTGCAAGCTAGATCCATAAGAACAATTGAATGTTAAGTGAGATCGCTAAGAACACTAAAGAGATTTATTAGTGACTTTACAATGAATGCTGAGTGAATTGATAAGGATAAAGTCCTCAAATTCTCCTAGTTAAATGGCTTCCAGATGTTCACTGTTCCCATTATTGTAGGGAATCCAAAGGCCCATGGACACATATGAGGACAGATTACTATTCTTTCAGACCATTTTAAAGAAAACTACTTATTCAGTAGTGTAGATGCTTTTTTTTCCCAATATTTTTGTTCATCTAAGGATCACTATATAAGGATATCTATGAGCCTGAAGACTTAAGTATGTTCTCACTGGGTTTTTAATGTGACTAAATCTACTTTTTAAAAATCTCACAATGTACCTGTTTGCACTGCAGATACCCAATATAATTTAAAAATCTGGAAAAGAGATATTACTGACTTGTATGAAACACAGATTTCATATATGTGAGAAGTGAGAAGGATCTCAGACCTGCTGGGTCTTGTTTGTAACCAATATTCTTATGAAAACTTGTCATATTCATTACTGTGAAGTACATCGTTCTGCAAGTGATAGATTTATATTTAGTAATTGATTAAGTCTGAGATTGCTTTTATGTAAATTCTGCCATCAAAAATGAAATGTCTTGTCTTAGCTTTCTGTGTAGACAATGAAGGGACATGTTCTTCCAGACGATGTTTCTGTCTATACCAGAGCAGATATCAAAGGCAGTCATGATGAATTGACTTCTGGGAGTTTATGATTTGCCTTCAGAGGGTCTTAGCTTCAGAGACTACCAAAGGAGCCTAGATGATAACTTAAGTTTGACACCTAACTCTAATCCTTAACATTATATGAAAGGAATCATACCCTTAAATTACTGCAAACATTATAGTGAGAAGGCCCATTGATCCATCTACTTGACTCGATAACTGGTCTCTGACAAGAGCTTACAAGAGATAACTTGACAGGAAGACACAAAAATCTGGCAGTGGACAGCTAAGGAACAATTTTTCTGTATGGAACTTTTCAAGCTGATTAATTGGACCTTGGTTTATATCTTCAAGTAACTAGATGAATATGAATTGCTATCCTTAGATGTTAAACATTATTAATTTCCCTGAAGATAAAGAAAACAAACCCTGAGAATGGAATTTCAGCACCTAGTTTAAATGTAGTTAAAGAACCATGCCACCTCTTTATAAAATGGGGAATCTCTACTGCTCTGACCTCTACCATAGCATAGCTCCTGGTGATGGATGAACTCTTTCGGGGAAGGTAGTTCAATGTTGCATTCTGCCTTGGAAATACAATGTGACCACACTGCTCTAAGGCAAATATTATTCCCTCCAAATATACTGCTGCAAGTTACAAGTTGCACATTCCAACCAGTGATGCAGCAAAAAGTTAAGGGAACCTTGTACAGGAAATCAAACATAATGTGTTTTGTGCTACGCTGTTTAGTACTAAGCACTGGAAAATAAGATATATATGATATGAAGAAAAATCCATGTGCATTTGAATACTTTTACACATGAAGGCTTTTCTATAGTAAATTAGAATGACATAAAAGGAGGATTATTCATAATGTGCAAACAAACTGTCATTTAAATAATCCTCTAAACATAGGTACTGTGGTTATACTAAAAGTACATTCACTTCGTAACAGTTATAATGTATATAACCTTGTTTAATGTTAAATGACTATGAAAGTCAGTAACCTATGTACTGATGCATTATGTTTTGTTGAGATACAAAAGTATATTAAATACTTGGTTTGTTTATGAATATTGTTATGCGTATTATTAATTTAAGGTGACATTTATAATTAATAGTTAGACTTTACACCTTGAAATAATGCATGACACTCCTCAGATAAACAATCTGTCTATATTGTATTTACAGAAATAAGCAAGTCGTAAACTGTTTTACAGAATAAATGAAGGGCTAACCAATGCTTTGCTTTCAATAAGTCCTTTTCATTACATTTCAGAGATCCCTTTAGTAACTGGGTGATCCCACAACTCTTCAAACTTTAGATTTTCAAAGTTTCACAAGATGAGTACCCCAAAAATTTTTATTCTTTTCTGTTACATTCTTTCCATTCAGGGTTAAAAGAATCAAGCTAGACTCTTCTGGAGCAATCTTGCACAAAATCTTCAAATTTGTGGGTTTTAGACATCACAGAGCTCACAAAACTCGGACTTCCATTGACTTTCTCTAAATATATGTAAATGTGATTTGTAATAGTCAAGCTGATTTTCACTGGAGTACCTAAAAATGACGTTCTATTCTTATTTTGGACACCAATTTTGATTTTTTCTCTCCTTTTTCAGCAGTGTTGTGGTGATCCTTAAAAAGTACCTTTAGCCTCTATTTTTGAATCAGCACTATCAACACAATGATCCAAAGAAACTCTTTCTAAACTTTACCAATCTTGTATTGCATTGCAGGAAATGTTTATTACCTTTGAATGCAATGAGTGGAAAATGCCAGGCTTATTTTCACAGAGGCAGACGGTGACTGCAAACACTGCCATCCATCCTATTTTTCCGTGTAGGTCTTTATGCAGAGTGTGACTAGAACTGCTGTTATTACTCATTCTTGGGCACTAGAATACCTCATTGCTAACACTAAAGAAGAGGAAAAAAGCCAGCAATGAATTTCAAGTAACAGCTCTTGAAGAAATTCAAATACTGTAATGCTTCTTTCAACCTGTTCCTGCTAAGCTGTTGCGGCTTTGAATTGTCTCCAGTGCCATACAATGTTTAGAGCTGAGACTCCAAACATTCTTTCAAAGGCTTAAAATACAGCTGGAACTGATAATTTAGATCCAGGGACTTTAATACCATTTTACCTCTTGTTAGCTAAAGGAAATGAAATGCATTGATCATATACCTGAAGAATATAACTTAATATAAAACGTAAATATAAATGAAATAATAATTAACAAAGGAATTTTACACCATTCACTTCCAAATAAGTTTTATGATAAAAACATAGGGTTTGTTTTGTTGTGTTTTTTGATGTTGTTGTTGTTTGGTTTTTGGTTTGTTTTTTTTTGTTTGTTTGTTTAAATAAAACTTTTATACTTGTTTATTTTATACTGTTTTAATGTGTATGAAATTACTCTGATAAATTTAACAGGTCTCTGTCTTGAAAATAAAAGCCCTTCCTTGAAAAAAAAAACCAAAACAACCCACACTAAAAATTTATAGTTAGTTTGGAATAGGGCCAAGCACAATTTTTAAATTAGAGGAGTGTCATTTTGTGTTATGCTTACATTAAGTATTTAAGATGATAATTATTTTCTATATTCTTAGTTTAATCATTACAACATACTTGGTTACTGTTTAATTAAAAAACACATTAATTATATATTAAGGTCTTCATTGTTTATATACTCATCTCCTCTTTGAAAAGAATTCAGTGGTAAACAAGCCAACGTTCAACAGAGCATTCTGGCATGAAGATGCAGCAACATCTATGTTGTGACTTACTTTGATTTGCATGGGCTACGAATGGATCAGTGAACAACTTTATGGGAATTCAGACTGCCATATTCACATGAGTCATGAGAACAGGTGGCTCTCACAATATTCAGAATGTGTTACATATACTTGCCTAGACACAGACAACGTGTAATCATACAGAAAGGTGCTGTATTAGTAATTACCATGGAACATCCTCAATGCATAATAAAGCCAAGGAACCAATTGGAAAAGAAACAAATTTCCTGTCATTAATTTCTTCTGGTATAGTCTATTTCAGTTTTCCAAATATTTATTGAAAAAATAATAAATGTATAATAGTAGCTTTTTTTCAGATATATTTAAAATATTTTGTTCTTCCTGGAGGTTGTTAATTTTGGTAATTTATTCTCCAGCTATATATTGAATTCTTGTATAAAGGTGGAAATATGCTTAAAGAGTCTGGAACTGAAAATATGCAAGAAAATGCCTACTCTAGCAGTTTATAGAACTAAAAGAAAAAAGGGAAACAGAAAAAACAAAGCAAACAAACTGACAACACCCAAGCCCACAAAAATCCCTGGGCAAGATGCAGGCTTTATGAGGGGTATAATTTAGAAATGTTCAGGAAGAAAAAAATAAGAATAGTTCAAACTGTTTGCCAGTCATAAAGGTTTCACAGTAACAAATTAAGTTTTTTATTATCTCAATGTCCCAATACAATGTCGGGGGAGGTTTCAATATGATCCCAAGAGTGAGATTAAGACACTAACAAGGTCAAATGCCATACACCCAAACCAGTTTTTGTTACTAAAAGTGAAGAGGGGTAGTGATAGGACAGAATGGAAGGAAAAGACAGAAATCAAGCAAGCATTATAAACAGAGTCGCAAGAATAGTCACCACCATGGATCCAGCAGCGCCCTGTTGGTCCTCAGCCTTCAGCTCTTTGGTGGTGGGTGCACATGGATCTAGCGTTTATGGTGGGTGCGCATACAGCAA
Organism: Athene noctua; assembly: GCF_965140245.1. NCBI lineage: Eukaryota > Metazoa > Chordata > Aves > Strigiformes > Strigidae > Athene > Athene noctua. Next base: position 44,261,489 of record NC_134037.1, on the reverse strand, counting down.
TATTTTCTGTGGCCTTTCAACTTCAACATATCACCTGATTAGCATATCTGCCCACCTTTAGTTTTTCCTCTGGTCCCACAGGTGTTTGGTATCTTCATATTTCTTGAGCAATGATCCGGCTTCTGGGGCAGAAGTGCTCATCTCTTATCAGTTCATTAGCAATGCATGCATGGTGTCTGGCCTACACAATAGAGCCACAAATGGCTACACGACGGAGTCACTGATAAACATTTGGTTTTGATCAGCCCATGTCTCTCCCTTTGAGGCTTATCCAAGGAGTCTGACAATGCAACTGCAAGGGAGTGGTACGTGCATCCTACAGTACACTCCTGCTTCCCTGGGTGACATTCCTTAGACTAATCCAAAGGCCGCAGATTGTCCTTGAGATTTGAACAGACACAGGTAAGCTTTGAGACAGTCATTTGACATTTCAGTCTCTCACACTCAGGCATTCAGCGTGTGTCACACTATGGTTAACTTCACATTATACTTGAGTCAATGTAAGAGTATACAAGGGAAAAAGCTGTATTTTCTCTTTTTTTTATTGCTTAATATTTTTCATTTTTACAGTTATTTGTTTTTTGTTTTTTGTTTTTTTTTTTAATTTTCATTCCTATATTTTCTGATCTCTTTTCAAATATAACAAGTTATCAATCCTAGACTAAACATGTTAGGATTCCTTTTCCCTCTGAGATCCTTTCAGTTCTGCTAATATGTTTTCTGTGTGTTTGATTCCCAGCATTTTTGTCATCTCTGCCAGGAGACAGGGGAGTAGGTGAAACTGGAAGACTTGTTAGCTAGACAAGATTTGACTGGATTCCAATGGAGACCCAATTTCCTACTTCTTCCTATGGCTGGGGAAGGATGATACATTAACTGATATTGCTACGGTATGTGCACAAACCCCGAAAGGCTTTCCTTAAACACATGAGAGAATTTCCCAGAGTCATTCCCCAATGGCACAAAAATACAAAGTCAGGAGGAAAAAGTACCAAAGAAACAAGCAGAAAATAAAAGTTATTTTAAGTTTTAACTTACTCACTAATTTCAAAACTGCTACCATGTGTGAAATCCAGGCTTCACCTGGAAGGCAAGAGCTATTTTGTTACTGACTTCATTAATGTCAGGCTTACACCTCTCAGTCCTGATTTAAATAAAATTTTTGAGTTTAGTTTCAATTGTATCTTCCACTGAAATGGAAGTTCCATTAAGTCTGAGTTGTTTTTCCCTCAGGTGCTGTTAACAAATTTGTGCCAGAAATCAGCACAATTCCAAAGAATTTAATACATTTTTATAAAACAAAAAAGAGTACTATATAACTGGTAAACCTGGAACATAGATCCAAAGAATATGGTATCAAAAAGGACCCTGATGTTCAGCCAGTTTGATTTCCTGCATCTATCTCCACTGGAACAGCTGAGAGTGGGCTCCTGGAGCAGGCATGATCCCTTTCTCACTGCCATCTCTGTGTCAATGACCACACCTGAGAACCTCAATGGTAGGGAGTCAGGCAGGTAGGAAAAGGCAGGTAAAAGTATTTTAGGAATAACATAAGATCTTGGGCCAATTCTACTTTGCTGAAATTATGTATTATGACAGAAGTTTACCAAAACCACTACCAGGATCTAATTGACCAAAAAAAAAAATAAAAAAAAAAAATACTAACCTTTGTACCAAGATTACAGTTAGTAAAGCAGGGACACTTTTACTAATTCTAAGGTCTGTCTATCCCACAGATCACAGCATGGTAAGTGTGGATTTACATCATGATGGCCACTCTCTGATAATATCCATATGCATCTTTTTACTCCATGGCGAAGGTGCAGTAGAACAGCCATCAGCCAAAAGGAGTAAATGACTATACCTCACATTTAGCGTGAGAAAATGAACCAGAAAAGTGGTTACTTTGCAGTAATAGTTAGACTGATACAAATTCAGTACTTACCTTACAGTGACTTTCCTTATGCCAGTTCCTGTGGGACTATAAATGGGCTTTCTCATATTTACATAACTATAGGGATTTATATTTTGATTTATTATGGATATATTTCAACAGATTCTACATCAAGTGCATTGGGAACCTGAAGTTAACTGAGTTAAGAGTGAAATTCAATCACCACAGTGTATAAAGCAGTGAAAGCGATGGCTATTATTAAAGTCTATCAGGGAGATTCTATTGTAGTACTGCTGTACCAGAGAATTTTTCTCAGTCTTATTATGCAGTGGATTTAACGTGTCATTAAATATAACACCCTTCAAAAAATATTTAGAAATAGGTAAAAACTGATTTATTTAAAAACTAAACAATGGAAAATGTGGATAGAAATGAAAATACACTACTGTGAATTCCAATTACATATATGTGCCATGTGTTTTGTTCTCCCTTAGGATATTTCTTTAATCACAGGTGACTAGGATTCCAGGGAGCCAGTCTTCTCCTACCTGGAGCTCTATAGTTGTGTTTGTGATATGAGTTGCTTTGATTCTTCTTTAGCTGATTTAATAATAGCGTGTAGAAAATAAAGTTTTGACACTGAAATTGACCGAAAAGACTCATGAAGACTGGACGTTTCATGACCAAATTTGGGTTTTATTAAAATTCACAAGATTAAATATGAATGTATAAACCCGTTTCACTACATTAATCTAAATATATTTTTACTATTAATGTATATGAATTATGATATGAAAAATGTTTCAGAACACTAATTCTATAAATATAATTTTAATTTCAAATTTTTAAAAAACCAATTCAAGAGACATATATATTTGCCTCAAGATAAAACAGCACAACTCTACCTTTCTGAAATCAGTACAAATATGGAATAACTGTCTTTACATGCTTGCTGTGGTTTGAGCTCAACTGGCAGCAAATCACCACTTGGCCAGTTGTTTCCCCCCCCCCCCCCCCAGTGAAATAGGGGAGGGACAAAAGAAGAAATGTATAGGTTGAATAAAAAAAAAATTAATAATACTAATGAAAACAATAGTGACAATAGTAGTCCAAAACAAGTAAAATGCAGTAGTGGCTCACCAAGTGGTGACGGGTACAGAGCCCATCCCCAGCAGCGAAACAACTGCACCAGAGAATCTTGCCTAACCAATCCAGAAAAACTGCACATGGGAGACCATGTGCCTGTCTATATGCTGAGCTTGCCGTCACATGACATGGAATGTTCCAGTGATCAACCAGGACCCAGCCCTTCACCTGTACTCCCTCTCAGCCCAAGGAAAGTTACCTCCATCCTGGCCAAAACCAGGACAATGCCACAGTGTACAGTAGTTATCAAGTCAGATACAAATGGCATTAGTTTTGGAAGAAAAAAACATCACTAGAGACTAATGAGAGAAAATGCACTGTCCAGAATGTGTTGTGATAATGAGTACCCAGTTATTCAAAATCAGTTTTTATGGTGTAGAATATGGTTTCCACTATGTAACTTCAAAGGCATATGTTCATTTTGAATTTGTAATCAAAATGGTGTCTAATCGTACCTAAACATTTTTTCTTTCTTTGTAATCACTGTTGAATCAAAAATACATTATCTCATTTATATTATCTCCTTGTGTAGTCTTTTATATTATCTACTTGTGTAGTCTTTGGGAAAGATGGAAAAACATATAGTCAAAGAACTGGATGATGACACCTATCATATTGTATATTATGGTAGGCATGACCAAAAAACTTAGATTAGAAAACAAACCTCCTTTAGTCAGGTTTCTCTGATGCTGATATAAGGCCGTGAACTGGATGTCAGGTTTGCTGAATAGCTTTTTGCCATCAACAGGAAATAAAATTTAGTGAAGGCTGGGATATTCTCTGAAGTTATATGAGAGCAAACCTTGGGTGGATGTCCCTGTCATGAAGCCACCTCCACTGTCCCATTGCTGTGCACCGGAGTGCATTTCGACCTTCTAAATACTTCAGTTCTATTTCTATTACGAGGCAGCAGAGAAGGAAGGGTGTAGAAAGGAATTTGTGTGAAACTTGGCTTCCAGACCTTGGTCTGCCAGACTCCTCTGAATCAGATAGTCCAACATTTCTAGTCTTAACATTTAGAGCAAGGCATGGTGAGTTTGTTTAAGAAAAAAGTCTGGCAGACTTTAAAGGATAATTCAGTAATTTCAGTAAGACCAATTATAGAGAGCTACACACATACAAACAGTATATAGTATTAATCTGTATTTACAAAATAGATGTCTGTGTCACATGCAGAATCACAGAGGGAAAGAAGACAGAGGAATATTTACAGTCTAAGAGGGAGCATGTTGTAAAAAACAAGAGCCAGTTGCCAAATAAACTCTTCAGGGCTGTAAATACATGTCTTTGCCAAATTTACAGCTGTTCATAGAGGAAAAGCATGATGAGACAATTCATCAGGAAACAGAAACTTTACAGAGAGGAACATTAGTAGTCAGCAGATAATTTGACTCATAAATGTGCACATTATAGGCAGAAACTAAGGAAACAAGTTTTCAAACCAGAAGTCTGTCATATGATATATTTTTTATATTTCATTTTTTATACTTAGTTATATTGAGGTCCATTTCAGCCATCTAGTTCACTTAAAGTATCCCCAGTAGCTGTCAGCTGCCACAAAACCTTTAAGGCTGAATTTCAATGTAAACAACAAACCAGTCTTTGTCGAGGACATAGGAACGTAGATTGCCATTGTTTTTCTTAGAGAGCTGTAGAAAACAGAATGTAGGGATATTCCAAAGCTGCTGACATCTGTGTAGGTAACAGATTCTTGGAAAGCCCTAGGAAGCCCCAAAGTGGCATAAACCCAACCTTGTTTACTTTCTTGATATCTTTGATCCAATCACAAGAACAGTGTGAAAATAAGGCCCTTTTTTTCTTGAAGAAATATTTGGCTACAGTTTTGTTATCATTCACTCAAGGTATTAACTGTATCTTTGCAATATTATAAGGAAAGGAGTATCTCTGTTACCCTGATTCTCAGTACTAACAGATGCATCATATCATTTATGATATCAGAAGATTATTAGCTGTATCTTTCATATTATTTCTTGATAAAGGGGTTGCTCCCATTTATACATGAAGCAATTTTAAGGTGTTATTGTTTATTCATTTACATTCTATTTTGACAATTTAAAATAAACTTGTTATTACATTTGCTAAACAGTAATGCCTCTTTATACTTGACAGCAGGGCTTACTGTAAATGAGAATCATATGGGGTATGAGGGTAACATAAACTGATGAAACACCACATAGGATGAATGCAGTGTAAGAAATACTAAGAAGTAGAGGGAATCACAGAATCACGGAATCATCTAGGTTGGAAAGGACCCTGAAGATCATCTAATCCAACCATTCGCCTAGCACAATTCCCACCTACAGCATATCCTTAAACTCTAAATCGACCCTACTCTTGAACACCTCCAGGGATGGGGACTCCACCACCTCCCTGGGCAGCCCATTCCAACGCCTAACAACCCCTTCTGGAAAGAAATACTTCCTAATATCTAGTCTGAACTTTCCCTGGCGCAACTTGAGGCCATTCCGTCTTGTCCTGTCGCTTTCTACTAGGCTAAAGAGGCTCAAACCCAGCTCTCTGCAGCTTTCTTTCAGGTAGTTGAAGAGGGTGATAAGGTCTCCCCTCAGCCTCCTCTTCTTCAGACTAGACAACCCCAGTTCCTTCAGATGCTCCTCATAGGACATGTGTTCCAGACACTTGACCAGCTTTGTAGCTCTTCTCTGGACACGTTCAAGTAACTCAATGTCCTTTTTGTGGTGAGGGGCCCAAAACTGAACACAGGAATCGAGGGGCGGCCTCACCAGTGCCGAGGACAGGGGTAAGATCCCTTCCCTGTCCCTGCTGGCCACGCTATTGCTGATACAAGCCAGGATGCCATTGGCCTTCTTGGCCACCTGGGAACACTGCTGGCTCATATTCAGCCATCTGTCAATCAGCACCCCCAGGTCCCTCTCTGACTGGCAGCTCTCCGGCCACTCCTCCCCAAGCCTGTAGTGCTTAAAGTTAATTTTAGTTGAAAAAAAGTTTAATATTCTGTTCCACTAAATTGGTAGAATGTTTAGGTTTTGCTGACCATTTTATTACCCTGGAATTAATCCTCTTCAATTATTCACATCTGAACTTCTTCAATATTTCTTAAATTGAGAGCTATCATTTTACTGCAGGTCAGTTTGAAGCCCAAATATCTTCTTAAGATTGCTCTGTCAGACATTTATATATCAGTGTACTTGTTCATAGTGTTCATTATTGTTTACAGCATCTTCTAAAAAGTTTCAGACCAGAATGATTTTTTTTTTTCATTATTTTATGCTTTCCATTTACTGTAGCAAACTGAAATTTCCTCTCTTCTGTCTGTTTTTACTATACAGTGGAAAACTCTCAGTGTTTGCAAGGGGAAGATAGATCTGGAAAAGATACATGTGTCACTTGACTTTTGTAATGCACCAGTACCCAGACGAAACTTTGCTCTTTCAGGAATTTTGTACTTGACCACTTTCATGCTGTAGAATTCCAGATTGTCACATACTCATCTGGAATTGTAAATACTGATACCTACAGGGACAGAAGCATTGACAGGAAGTTGGGCAGCTGAGTTTCTACGGCTCCTACTCACAACACAAACATCATAAGCATCTGCTTCAACTGATGGAAAGGAGCAATAGAGAAGAAAAAGAAAAGGAAGTAGCATTAGGGTTTGCCAGAAATATCAGCTCTGTATGTCCATTATCTACATAAGCCTCCAGAGTCCACTAACCAAACTGCAGCTGAACGAATACAGTTTACATAATACAGATGCAGACAGGAAAGCCTAGTGGTGACTAGTAGTGATTCAGGAACTGATAAAACCCTGCCTGTATGCTGCATCACAAAGAGAATTTTTAGGGATTATAAAGTATAAGAGTTAGAAGGAAACTGTCAAGTGTCAGGATTAAAAAAAAAAAAAAAAAGAGAAAAGGTATGCAGTTAAATGTTTGTGCATCTACACAGACAGTTTGAACAACCTGCTGTTCTGCTTCCAGATCTTGTTAGTCCGTTGTCCATACTCTATACACGCTAGACTGCTCCTGGCACAGACAAAATGGTCTCTCCCCAAGCAGTGTTTGGCAGTGATTTGGTAATTAGATCGATTTATTGACCAGTTCAGTAAGCAGTAAGGACATGAGTGTGGAATTTTAGTTTCTTTTCTCTGCATCAGTGATATTCCAGCAAACCTTACATTTCACACATCTTTACGCCTTTCAGGTCTATCTGTATCTGTATTTTTCTCATCCTATCACAGCACAAGTAAATGTTTCCTAACATTTTTTGTAATTAGTATCTTTTTTTTTTTTTATATGTGCCCAAGATCTATTTTAAAAACACCTACCAATTGTTACATATTGCAGATCCAAAGTGGTATAAGATACATAAAAGAATCCTTAACAATTGATGGAATGCACTTCCGATATTTCAGCTTATAAAGGGAGGACTAGTCATGTTTCCAGGAATCTCTCTAACATGTTCAGAAATGTGGGTAGGGTTTGTTTGGTTTATTTGGCTATTTTGCATTTTGTGTGTGTGTGTGTGTGTGTGTGTGTGTGTGTGTGTGTGTGTGTGTGCGTGCGTGTAGGGGGTTGTGTTGTTCTTTTTTAATTTTTTCTGAAGGGGTTCAGCACAGCCCCAGGAGTTACTATATGAAATTAAAATAAATCCTAAAACTGACCTACTGAATAAGATAAGAACTGGTGGGATCAGAAACATGCATGAAGACAAATGTTTTTTATGTGTGTTGGAGAGGTTAAACAGACTAGGACAAAGGACTGATCTCTGCAGTGCAGTCACCCACACTCAGAAATTCATAAATTGTTAAATTATGGCACAATTTTAGTCTCTGCATTCTAACATTTCCCCCCAATTGCTCAGGAGTTATCTCAGGCTGAGGACCATTCCCAACAAACAGCACAGAGGTGACCATTCTTTTTTGGATGATAAGAGAGTTTCAGCATACAAACTTTGCCATTACAGTTGGCCAGAGGACTAGGGAAGGATCCGTGACTAATTTAATTTACCTGTAGAACCTCATTGCTTTGACTCACAATTGACTAATTCTGAAAACTGTACTTCTGTAGCAGTTTTCATACCGAGAACTCTAGATTTTTTTATCAACTGGTAGCTATATCTGCTCAAATTTAGTAGAATGTCTATAAAGGTCTTATTCCAAAACCTGAAAACAGCAATAGAAACACACTATTTTTAGAATAATAGAGATTTCCAAAAGCATCACCTTTGGAAGCTCAGATTATGCTGCTAATATCTAACAATCCATTTCTGTGTTTTTTCTTTGCTTTTTTTTTATTTTCAGGAAGTGAGTATTATTCTTTCCAGTTACTGTTAGTTTGATACATATGGTTAAACAACAAAGAACAAAATTGCTGCAAGTTTTGACCCTTGTTTTTCACACTGCCATGACAGTTAAGAAGCAGGAAAAGATACCTGGAAAATAGGTTGCCAAACTACAAATTGTCTCAGAACTTTCCCATAGCATACCTCTGAATCTAAGATTTGGTCCTCTGAAAACACAGAGAAGGCTGCACTACCACAAGAGGAAAAAGAAAACTGTGGGGCAAAAAAGACTGGAGATATGATAGGAGTAACAAGTTGATGTTGATATATACAGATTACTGATTTATTTTTTCTTAGTGTTGATATATTTTTAATCTGTCAGGTGTAGTTGACTGTTTGATGTTTCTTTCTGATAAAAATCCACAGAATCTATTCTCTCTTAATATTTCCAACCACATTCAGTTATAAAGCTATGCTATTCTGTGAATGTGAGGATTTTTGTTTGGGGTAAAATTCCTGATGTAAAAAACTTATTCTGCAGACTAGCTATGGCTCAACTTCCTTGTTCGATTGTACATAAAACTCATTTTACAATGACTGTACTCAGATGTTGATTTACTAACTGAATCTTTGATGGCCAAGTGACTTGCAACCTTCTGACATCTATAAAAAGTTATCAGTATTTTTCAGCGTAACTTTAAGGGATTCTAACATTGATTACTAAAAGCAAAATGATTTTAAGCTAAGCAGTTTTGAACAAAGATTTGAAAAATAATGATTACCCTTAAAACACATAATTTTTATTGACATGTAATGTGGTCAGGAGGGGAAAATATAGTCATCTTACCCAAAATAAAATCTGCTATTCATAAATTATCCAAAACCCCTTAGATTGCTTAGATCAAATATTGTTAAAGTAACTTTTCAAGTCCGAATCCTTGTGCATTTTACCTTTACTTAATGTTTATTAGAAATAAAAGTGAAACATTCATTTTTTTCTTCTGTAGAATTAAATTATTTTATAAAAAGAGAGATAAAATGATCTCGAGGAAGCCCTTACCTCTGACATATATAGCAGGATGCATATGCTATTCTCATCACTGAAAAGTGAGAGAATAACATTTGTAACAGAAAAATGGCCATCAGGAGGGCATTATTTTATATAATGGAATTTTCCTAATCTTTCATTGCCAGATAACTTCAGGTTTGTTTTCAGCTATCAATCAAATTGTGTGTCTAAGGTTATAAAACAAGTGTCAGACAAGCAATTCAATGAATTTTAACAGTTTTATTGAAAAGATTTGGTCCTATGATGATCTTTCTAGATACTTGCAGAAGGGGAACCTGTGGCTAAAACACTTCTTCAGCATTCAGGAGCCCCTCTGTTCAGCACTCAATATTGCTACAACCATCTCTGTGAACCTTGGGATGTCATGTAGGTCTGGAAAATTCTCAAATGCAGTCCTTGCTTTCATTTTGTCAACCAGGCTTCTCAGATGTGTGAAGGTGAGCATGTACTTAAGTGTTTCACTCCTTCATTGCTATCCCTGCCTGTGGTTCAGATCCTCAGCTGCAGAAGAGAAGTAACAATACTTAGAATACCTGAGAGATTAAGTCTGTTAATACTTGTTCACTTACTTCAGTGACAGACTGCTTAGATAGTGGGGAGGACACGAAGTGGACAAAAGTGCCACAATAATGGCTTCTTTTGTTGGGTCTTGTCAGATTCTTGATAAGGATTAAGGTCATGGTGATGGATTCCTAGAAATCTTGTAGTGCCTAGTATAACTAAAAGATTTAGGATGTCAAATCCCTTTGTTATTACATAGGTCTAGATTTTTTTTGCTCAGGGCACCAGAGTGGTCCTGAAATTAGCTAAATTCACACATACAGAAAACTATGTCATTACTATCAGTTCTGAAACAAACACCATATCTTTCCTAATTAAAACTGTGAAGAACTCTGTCTATATTCAGCAGTATGGAGGGCACTACAGTTTTGTTGGTTTTGTTCTTTTCTCTTACAGGTGATCCATTTTAGTTCAGTACTTGCTTTGACTTTATAGAGGAGGGGAGTATTGTTATCCTGAAATTTTACTTGAAATTTTGTGGACCCACCATCAGGATTTTCGGTTGTTTGTTGTTTGTTTTCCTTCTTTCAGGTGTTTGGTAGCAGAAAGGAGGACTGTGTGATGTAAATGTATTGCAATTCACATACATCGCAGGTATGCATGCATTAGGCACGTGGAAGCTAGTTAGGCACATGCTCTGCAGATTTGGGTCAAGGAGATTTGGAAGTTAAGTTAGAAAGAAAAGAAATAACATATGAAAATCAGATATGCTATGTTTTTCATACAAAGTTCATATCATTGTTCTAGTAAATTTATTTCCTCTATATGCTATGAAGAATTTTTAATACAAAAATCCGAGGTCTAACTATAGCCACCTGGGCCAAAAAGCCTATTAAATATGAATATATGATGGACCTGGGAGAAAATTACTTTGAGGAGTTTTTCAATTGTATATTTTTCTCACAGAAAACATGGCACATTTGTGTTTCTCTCTGAGATCTGACAGATACATTTATTTATTGTGAATGATGCTTTTAAAATTGCAAGGTAGATTGCTCAGTATTATAGGGAATGGCATTGTATAGAGCAGTCAAGCATAAAGAAAACAAATATAATGAAAATGAAAATGTTAGCCAGTGCTGCTTTGCACATCTCCCCTAAAGAGGATAAATAGTTTTTAGAACACTAGAAGACTTTACAGGGCCAACTAAACAGAGTAATCTTGACAATACAATTCCTTTACTTTTCATAGCCTTAAAATTGGGAGGTTTGTTCCTCTGTAAGTCTATCGTGTTCTTATTTACCTATATTGATCCAAAACTTTTCCAATTTTAGTACTAGAATCCTTTCAGGTGTGACTTCAAATTGACTCACCACTGCCAGTATTTACAACTGACTAGGTTGTTATATTTCATCTAAACACACTTTATCACATTTTTCTATTGCCTATATGACAGAAACTCCAAGAGCTTATTGCAGCAGTTCTGCTATGGACTGTTCCTAAGAAGTACTAGCTATCTCTCAGGAAGGTGCTCCACATCCACAACAACCAGTGGGCTGAATGACATTCAGCGTCTATTAGAATCAGGTTCTTTGTCCTTAAAGTTAGCCTGTAGCATTTCAGCAGAGTGAAGGCACATTGTCCTATAGCTATGATATTTCTCCATAAAGGAAATTTTGGAAAAGTGTATTTGACATTTGAAATTTTGATAATATTAATAAATGTATGCCATTGTCCACTGCACCTATTTGCACTGAAATAATATGTTGTAAGATGTGTTTGGTTTAGTGTAACACTCTATAACTGATGATGTACCTTACAGGAGAACCAAGTAATTTTTAATTGCTTTTATTGCCATTTAGAAAGAAAACAATAAAATTATCTTCTAAGACAGTTTAGTGCTATTGTTGAGCAGAAAGGGAAAATAAACACTAAAGGCAGACACATCAGAATATCATTTGCCCATAAACTCAAAATAAAGGAACAAAGGTATTTTGTAAATAAAAAATGTTTAAGACGCAGAAAGAGCTGCAAAGAAGAAAGGGTGTGATCCATAAAAAGAACTTACATTTCTGTACTCTTCACCACCATATCTGCTGATTTTAATTTGGCTTGATCACAAGGTTGTGATACTGGTAACTATTATAATATATAGGACTATTATAAATTTTAAATGGCAAATTTTCTTTATTGTGGCAGAAAATTATCTTATGAGGGCTGTGTTCAGTTTCACAGGGAATTTTGGGCATGCAAATAATTTAGTATCAATCTACACATGAGATTGCCCATATACTGTCAACATTCACATCCTGGAGTCCACTTCAGGTCTGTAGAATTTTTCTAGAGTATGAAGAAAAATGTCTTCCCATCCCATCAAGGCTACCAGCAAGGAATTCCCAGATCACTTCTCAGAAATTTTATTTGACTGTTGATACCGAAGATTCCTTCACAGATCATGGCCCATTCACAACAAATGAATCTTTAGGCACTGAAGAAATCTGAATAGCCATATCAAACTCGGATCCACACATGCTTTTGCTGGCAAAATGTATTTCTAGGTATCTGAATCCACAGTTGTTATCTCCGTCTCCCAATATACATAGCATGCGATAATCTGCTATGGCCAATCATTTCTTACTGTGGCCAGCTGAAATGAACCTGTAATTTTTGGCAAGACTGAAAGAAATCCAAACCCATATCCAAAACAGGTTATCAACTACTACTGACATCTGCCATGGGGTATTTTTATTTATTTTTTTAATCTTTACTAAATTTTACAACTTTATTTTACACAGCCACATTTCTGGATCACAGGATGAAGTATCAATGGTTGCAAAAATGTACAACCATAGTATGATATACCAAAAAAAACCAACCCCAAACCCTGCTTTGCACAGGAGGAAGGACACACAGGAACTTTCCTGTACTGATTTACATGTAGGATTCTGCAAGCTCATATTGGGCGACTCTTGCCGTGCTCCTGGAACAGAAATACAGAAGCTTTTCTCTCTTTTTACGTTAGCCACACTTCTAATATACATACAACAACTTTTTCAAAGGTTCAGTGTGATAGTACATCGTATGTTAAACTGTCTTCCCTCTTCCATTTACATCAAATACAATGCTACACTTTAAATCTTCAAAGCTGTGTTAGTATGGCCTTAGGCTACTTCAGTGATTGCCTGTCTTTGAACGAAGTGACTTTTCCAGGCAGTGGTTTAGGAAATATGGAATTTTCAAGTGCAAGGATGAGTCTAGGCAGAGTAGAAACTGAATTCAGAATTTTCTCTGTGTACTTGGAACTCATTTAAAGAAGAAATGAAAATTACCTCTATAGTCTCCAGAAATAAATGCCAAGGTTCAAATCTTTACTCTCTCCTTTGCAACACTTATATCTTATTTGAGCAGGAGTTATCTAGATCATTCCAGCAGTAATATTGGTGTAAGAAAATTTTGGGTATTTTTTTTGTTTGTTTATCTAATTTCTAAACTTTGAATAAGACTTACTGCTTCCTTTAAATTTATATCACTTTCCAAATACATAGGCATAGAAGACCTTCACAAAAGAATGGAAATTATGGAATTCAACTCTGTTATAATTACTGGCAAAGCTGAGAAGGATTTCTAGGACTGTGACAATTCTAGTCTTGACTGAATAATTTTTTAAAAAAAATTAAGTAAAGATAATAATTAAAGCTGGACAAATCATACATATAATACAGATTATCGTTGTAAAGGCAAGAATATTAAACTGTGGTTTATATAAAGCTATTCCCAGTAATCATATTAAACACATTTCTGACTTTTAAATCATTGCTTAGTAACTTGTTAAGGCTGAATAAATTAATGATTATTTAAGGATGATTTGGCTAGAAAATAAAAATTGGCACATATAATATATTCCATGTTTTTCCAGAAAACAGATAGTATTAACACACCTGAAAGAGATTATCTGATATAAAATTAAAATATTAGTTACAGGAGCTTTAAATTATACTGGGATAAATAAGATGAACAAGATATGGTGTAATTATTGCAGGGATGATTCTCAGAAAAATTTAGCAAAAGGTGAACATCACAGATTTATGGTATGATCATCTACAAAATGTTCCCTCATTTTCTGTAAATCAGTGGAAGAAGTTAAGAGTGGATTCAATCACTGAAAAACATTATTTTTAGACTCCCCTACAGTAAAGGTTTCACAGACATTTTGCACTACTATGCCGCATATTTCACCGGATTAAAAGTAACCTGGACCTTTGTTTTTCAACCACTGGGTTCAAATAAGGTCTTGTTGAGCACCTAAAATTTGGCTGCTTAGTTATCAAGTCCACAAGTAGCAGCTGACAATACTAATACCTCCATGTCTTAGAGAGGTATCAGACAGACTTCAACAGGCAGTCAGTTAACAGGTCATTCTGTAGGTGGTGTATTACATCAAGTGGGTCCTTGTACATCTCAGCATTAGTGGGTTTGGGATAGTCAAATTTAGATCATGAAAGAGGTCATAACTGCCTCTCCCAAAAATATGCCTCCAAGGGCATAATGATGATTATTTGCAGTCAAACAGCTAGCTTTATTTACAGTGTTTATATGGCACAAAGAACGGCTAACATAAAAATTATTTCCTCAGAAAATATTGAAGGGGAAAATGATTTCAAGATAATGAATGAATACTGTGGTGTTAATTTATGCTTTTTTACCACTAATTAGCAATGTGATTAAAGAAATTACAGTTAATTAAAGGTAAAATGTTTCTCCTGTAAATTGTTTCATGCATCTGATAGTGTGAGATATGCCACTCAGAGACTGTTTCACCCATAAAGCCTGCATGTTTATAGCCCGCATATAACATTTGTAATCATCTACCTAATATGTTTGGGTGTTACTAAAAATAATTCACTGGAAGGGTTGCTTGTTCTTGGATAAATGTCCATTGGTTTCTGACTTGGGCTGTTGAATGCCAGGACAGCTGTTCCTGAAACGCGCACTATGGCTATGACTTCAATGAACAAGGCAAGTCTTCTGTTTCCATCACTGTAAGTTTGCCTGATCAGAGCAGCACTGAGACAGATCAAGCAGGCTGGTATTAATGTTATTCTTTTCAGCCAGTTAGCTGGTGTTGATTGAGTCTAGGGAAGGCGAGAATGGATGTGATTAATTTTTTATAACATATGTAACAACAAATTAAGTGAAGTCTGTTAACAGAATTCTTTAGCTTGATCCTATTAAACTAATATATGAGATCCTGGGTAAAGTCAGTATGTGCATCTTTGTTGTGTGTTTTGTTTTTTCACTGCTCCATAGACTTTCTGGTACAGAAAGTTAAGAAAAATGAATTACTGTCTTGGGTCAAGTTAAGCACAATACAAAAGCAAAACGCTCACCCCTCCATCCCCCACAGAGCAGTGGTTACTGTTTTCAAATAGTTCTACTCTATATTCATGTCCACGGAAACATGTGAACACATATTTGGGGAAAAGAAATCTTTCTTTGCTGTGACCCACATCATCAACAGAAATAAGAAACAGAAAAATATTTTTAAAAAGCAAAAGAACAGATTCTGGAAGATCCTGATGCAGCCATTTAGTACATCTTGTTACCAAAGAAAGATCAACTATGCAGTATTTCTAGGGGGACTTTTGCAGCAATGTCTGAGTTCAAAAATTAGGAAATATTAATATACTGGTGTCTTAAGTCCCTATCTAAAAATCTGACAAAATTAGACAAAATGTTGTGATATTCAATGAAACAATCTTGCCTTCCTGTAAGCAGTGAATTAAATGGCTTAAGAAAGAACTATCAAAGGCAAATAAAGACATCCAAAACCAGGAAAATGCATAGGATAACATTCAATAGTTAACTTTTTTTTTTTTTTTTTTTTTTCACAGATGCCATCATAACTACTAAAATTCCTTGTCTCTGATTTATTAGTAATGTTACTCATGCTACCTGGCTGGTTTCTGCCTCCTACACCCATGTTTTCTTTGTATTTTGGATTATTAGCACTTAGATATTTCTAACTCTTTCATAGTAACAAGACCTCATCATGCTGCAGCTACCTCGTTAATATGTTTCATGGTCATCCTTGTTCTTTCCAAAGTACAACTTCTCTGTTAAAAGCAGTTATTTTTAGTTATTAATGTTCTACAATAAATGTCTTTCATAAAAATTGGTCGTACGCAGCAAGAAGTGCAGAGTGATACATGCAGCTAATCTTATCCTGAGCTGAATTATCAAAAGCCTATCCATCAGGACGAGGAAAGTGATTTAACCACTTTATTTCACATTTTTGGGACCATGTCTGGAATGCTGCATACAGTTTGGGGCTTCCCAAGGCAAAAAAAAAAAAATCAGCAAACTCAAGAGAGTCCAGTGGAGGACCACCAAGATAACTGGGAGGCTAGCGCACAGGGTATGGGGATAGACTAAAGGAATATTTTTTGTTTAGTCTGGAAAAGAAAACACTCAAGGAGAATAACACTGAAGTTATCTACTATCTAAAGCAGAGGTTATGCAGAAGAAAGGGTCCTATTCAGGCATAACACAAGGGCACAACTCAAAGTTTCAACAACAGAAATTTTAACTGTCTATGAAGAAAAAAAAAAAATGCAAATAGAGTGGCTAAGCCCTGTAGCAGGTGGCCAGAAGGTTGAAGTGTCTTCACCCTTGGAGATATTTAAAACATCCAGATACAAGCCTGAGCAACCTGATCTGACTTCAAAATTATCACTGTTTTGGGCAGGAGATTGGACTAGACTTATAAATTTCCTTTCCAACTGTAATTATACTATGTTTCTTGAATCAAAGATCCATACAATAGTTAAGGTTGGAAAGAATCTTCAAGATCATCTACTCTGACCCCATTACATGGACAGGGACACCTTCCACTAGATAAAAGGCCCATCCAACCAGGCCTTGTACTTTCAGGGAGAGGGCATCCATAGCTTCTCTGGGCAACTTCTGGCATCTCATCACCCTCAGAGTAAAGAATTTCTTCCTTATATCTAATCTAAACCTACTCTCTTTCAGTTTAAAACCATTATCCCTCGTCCTACCACTACATTCCCTGATAAAGAGTCCTTCCCCAGCTTTCTAGTAGGCTGCTTTAAGTACTGGAAGGCCACTATAAGCTTCCCCTATATCCTTATCTTCTTCAGGCTGAACAACCCCAACTCAGACTGTCCTCATAGGTGAGGTGCACCAGGCCCCCGATCATCTTCATGGTCCTCCTTTGTATCTGCTTGAGCATATCCATGTCTTTCTTACACTGGTGGCCTCAGAGCTGGACACAGGACTGCAGATGGGATCTCATGAGAGCAGAGGGGGAGAATCACCTCCCTCGACCTGCTGGCCACATTTCTCTTGATGCAGCTGAGGACATGGTTGGGTTTCTGGGCTGAGATTGCACATTGCTGGCTCATAGTCAGTTTTCATCCACTAGTACCCCCAAGTCCTTCTCTGCAGGGCTGCTCTCAATCCACTCATTGCCCAGCCGGTATTTGCACAGGCCCACCTCTCAAGACTGTCAAGGTTACTCTGGATGGCATCCCTTCCCTCCAGTGTATCAACTACATGACACAGTTTTGTGTCATTGTCAAACTTGCTGAGGGTGCACTCAATCCCAATGTCTGTGTTTCCAAAAAAATGTTATACAACACTGACCCCAACACTGACCCCTATGGAACACCACTCATCACCTCTCTCTACTTGGACACTGAGCTATTGACTGCAGCTCTGAATTTGACCATCCAGCCAATTCCTTATCCACTGAGTGGTCCATCTAGCAAATCCAAGTCTCTCCAATTTAGAAACAAGGATGTTGTGTGGGACATTGATTTAGGGTCTGCTTGTGTAAATCCTGTGATCCAGATGGTCCAAAGAACGCACTGGTGTTGATTTTACAATGTAAAAGGAAAGGATGCCAGGTATAATATTTTTGATCATTAACTTGTTCAAGACTAAAATACAGATTATATCAAATACTGTGTTTATGAATATAAGCAAACACTGTTTATGAATATAAACTTGACACTAATTCCTATTTCATTTGGAGCCCAAAGTGTACTTTTTATTGTTTTTATGAATCAAGACCCTCATTGGTTATCCACCATCTACACAGAGAGTTAAAAAGTTTCCTTAAAGATGTTTCATGACTCAGTGTTTTTGGATAAGGATAGCGCCAGTGTTCATTCATTCTTAAATTCCATTGTTTCCCTTAAGACATTTTTTTTCCCTGACAAAAAAAATTCTCTTTGCTGTACTGGACTTAAAAACCTGCACTTTTGATGTCTTTTTCCACCACAGAAGAAATATGTTGATGTCAGATACTCCCAATACATTTAGGATTTTTATCTATTCATGGTTGTCATGGCTGGCTAACACAGAAGGTCAGATCTGAATTTAAACTGAGCAAATTAAGTGAATAGATTTATTTAAAATGTACTGGACTAGACTAGATAAACTCTGTCTTGTCTCTGATATTTTGGATATGACCCTATATATAGTCTTTCTTTTGTGAAACACCACAGTTTGATAAACGGACAATTTAAAAAGCATAAGTAATATCCTGTCCTGCCTGCTATGAACACCACAATTAACCTGATTCATGGGACATGAGTGTCATGAAATACATTGTTTGACAAGCACCCTAATTACTTATACTAACAGCAAGTCTGAAGACTGCAGCTGAAACAAATCTGAATGCCATATATCATAAAATTTGCTGTAACATTCTAATATAGATTGCCATCCTTTAGGGAATAAAGAATTTTGTGGAAAACTCTCATTTTTATCTTTTTTTTTTTTTTTTCCCCCTTAATCTCAAATCTAATAAAGTTCAAGATGAATTTGAGATTATGTATTTATACAGAGCTGTGACTGGAATGGAAAGTGTAACTTTGGATTTCAGATATTGTACTGAGACAGGTGCCTCAAAAATAGAAGTCAAGGTGTTGTCTTTTTTTTTTTTTTTTGTAAATACAGTTTTTAATCTTCAGCTGTTTACAGAACTGATTGCTATAGATATTTAATTTTCTTTGTGGGTGATTAAAGTCAATACAGTACTTTTTTCAACTGTCATAATAATCAGAGACTTTGTGTAATTTATGTTGCAGCCTCTTCCCATTCTTTTTTGATCCTTAATGTTTTCTTGACTAAAGAATTTTGTGGTCCCAAAATAAGAGATAACAAGAAGAAAAGCAGAGACACCAAACAGCTCTTCGTCTTTTTCAAAAGGTATTTCATCAGTGACATTGTTATTCAAAAGATTGTACTCTCCAGCTTCTCTAATGCTATACAGTTTTAAAATATCATCTCAGCTGGGGACTGACTTCTGAGTAATTAGTAGACTTTTTGATGATTTAGCTGTTCAATGACCAATGGGAACAATTTTGTGGTTTCAGTGCACTTCTTTATTTTCCAATATCTTTATCATTAAAACAAACAAAAAAACATTAATAGCTGAAGTTAATCCCCATGAATGGGTATTAATTTGCCCTCAGAATACAATACATTCAATTAGGATTATATATTTAGTATTCATCACAGAATCACAGAATCATCAAGGTTGGAAAAGACCCTGAAGATCATCTAGTTCAACCATTATCTTAACACTGATCATTCTCAACTACACCATAACCCTCAGCGTTGTCAACCCAACTCTTGCACACCTCCAGGGATGGGGACTCCACCACCTCCCTGGGCAGCCCATTCCAACACCTAACAAACCGTTCTGTAAATAAATGCTTCCTAATATCCAGTCTAAACTGTGTCTGGCGCAATTTGAGGCCATTCCCTCTTGTCCTATCACTTTCTACTAGGTTAAAGAGGCTCATCCTCAGCTCTCTGCACCTTCCTTTCAGGGAGCTGTAGAGGGCGATGAGGTCTCCCCTCAGCCTCCTCTTCTCCAGACTAAACACCCCCAGTTCCCTCAGCCGCTCCTCGTACGACCTGTGCTCCAGACCCTGCACCAGCTGCGTTGCCCTTCTCTGGACACGCTCGAGTCATTCAATGTCCTTTTTGGAGTGAGGGGCCCAAAACTGAACACAGGAATCGAGGGGCGGCCTCACCAGTGCCGAGGACAGGGGTAAGATCCCTTCCCTGTCCCTGCTGGCCACGCTATTGCTGACACAAGCCAGGATGCCATTGGCCTTCTTGGCCCCCTGGGCACACTGCTGGCTCTTGTTCAGCTGGCTGTCAATCAACACCCCCAGGTCCCTCTCTGACTGGCAGCTCTCCAGCCACTCCTCCCCAAGCCTGTAGCGCTGCTGGGGGTTGTTGTGGCCCAAGGGCAGCCCCCGGCATTTGGCCTTATGGAAACTCCTCCAGTTGGGCTCAGCCCATGGCTCCAGCCTGTCCAGGTCTCTCTGCAGAGCCTCCCTACCCTCGAGCAGATCAACACTCCCACCCAACTGGGTGTCACCTGCAAACTGACTGAGGGTGCACTCGATCCCCTTGTCTAGATCATCAATAAAGATGTTAAACAGGAGTGGCCCCAAACCTGAGCACTGGGGGACACCACTTGTGACCAGCTGCCAGCTGGATTTAACTCCATTCACCACAACTCTTTGGGCCCGGCCATCCAGCCAGTTTTTTACCCAGCAAAGTGTGTGCCCATCCAAGCCACAAGCAGCCAGTTTCACCAGGAGAAAGCTGAGGGTGCCCAAAATGTGATAGAAAGGCAATTTGCTAACTTCTAAAGAAGAGTCACTGCTTTAAAAAACCCAATAGATTTCTGAGCAAGAAATAAGTCATACTCCTAAAGACTGAGTTTGAGAGAAAACTTTGCAATATTTTCTGTGATGACTGGTAGAAAGGTTAGATACATTAAATAATTTGTTCTGAAAAAAATATTTTATAATTTCTGTCATTATTATTGTAATCAGACATAATTACATTTAAATACTCTAATTACTGGTATTTAATGAATGGTAGCATTTTTTTCAGAGCTAGGGTTATATATTGACAGATCAAAAGTTTCTGAAATAATAAATATAGACTACATCACATGTAAGGAGGGAACTGAAAATTTTTGTCTGTGTAACAGGGTACGTAGGAGGAGAAGAAAAGAAAGAAAAAAAAAATATTTATGAATATGTGAAACAGACAGAAATCAAACCTGGAGAATAACTGGTTATATTAGAGCTTAGAGGTGATTAGAAGAAAAAACAGTTTGAATTTTAGCAAAAACTTCCTGAAGATAAACTCTCGGAAGATGAACAATCACTTCCCAGTTGAAGTAAAGAAAGTTAAGCATTACTCTTCAGGTGATTTTGATGTGTATAGACAGAAATATTTCAAGATTTATTACAAGAAGAGGGATCTTATATATAAAAAAAATAAAACTAGTTTTAAAAAGCATGAAATTTTCAGGAGCACCTGTGTTTGTATACCTGTATTTTTATGTCTAACTAATTCTAACTCAAGGTATATTGAAGTTAGTCTTACAAGATGTTCACCATGACTATGGTTCAGAGTACTGGAGAGTAAAGTAAGACACTGTAACAAATCTAACATGTGTTTTGTATTTCTTACACAGTTCTGTGAAACATTTTCTGTCTGAAAATGTATCAAAAGTATCACAGATATTGTATTTAAGCCCCTTAGTTTTAAGGTACTTGTTCTTAAAATTGCGCTTTTTTTTCTGTAAAATAAAGGATTATTATTATTATTTTTACTTTACAGTCAGAGAATTGAGTCAGAGAGAAACTGGTATGTAGTCCAGGGTAGAGACAAAAACTGTAGAAGTGGAAACTGCAAGCAGATATCTTAAAACCTAGGTTAGAGTTCCTGTCTCATTGTTATAAACAATTGGGTTTGTTCAATTTAATTGGTAACATTCCTTGTTTTCTGGTTTGGGTGGGTTTTTTTTTTTTTCATGCATCTTGTCACATACAATGAACTTTATGGAAGATGAAAATTTCCCTCAAAAACTATGTAATTTTGTTGTCCAGATTTGATGTTACACAAATACTTTGATTATCTGTCTCTCTCTTTTATTGAAACCAATAAATGTTAAGATGTATGGTCAACTACGGACATAACGACTGTGCAGGTGTTTCAGATATGACAAGGAGTAGCAACACTTCCCAAACGAAGTGTGATAAATAGATGACTCTCATAAACCATTTGTTTAATCCCAAAGTGAACTCAGAAAATCAAAATGATGAATCTATATACAGTTTATGTTTACCTATATGAGATCCACAGTGAATACTTCCGAAAAGAGTTTGTGCTGACCATTCTTATCATGAATACACAATACGTTTAGGGGAAAGAAACATCAGTGGGTTAATCTGAGTTACCTTAATTTTGAGGAAACTAAAATAACTGCTTCATACAGACAAGTTGAAAACACAGCTTTTAAGATGGATAAAATAAAAACTCATAAGGGAAAAATAAACTCTAGATAGTGAGGGTATGTAGTGAGGAGCTAGTCCTCAGGCAACAGAACACTAAATGCTTTCTTTTTCTTGCAGCCTACATCTCAATCCATTAGTGTTAATCTATCCATTAGTGTTAATCTTTGTATCAGCTTTGATGCATACTACATCTGGCAGAGTAATGGCACAACCAGACGTACACCTTCAGGTAATGTACTGACATGCATTATACCTATGGATGGACACGAGAAGTTTCAACTGATAAAATACGTGATTTTTTCTATATACTTTTGTATATATTTGTATATCAACAGTCAGACAATCAGTTTTGGACCTGTTCTTGAGTATAATTTACCATGCACATAATAATCCCTCTACACTACTTGAAGACATCCCACAGAGCTTGTGAAACTTGTGCTTTTGCATTTTTGTGTGATCTGAAGTTCCTCCTGTTAGATCTCGTTATTTTAGTACCGGAAAGGAATTAACAAATTCTATGCATAGGTAGGTGTCCCGATTTTTTTTTTTTAATGTTGTGGTGACACTTTTATAAGGTATCCTGACATACAAACCAGTAACTGAAGGAACACACTAAAAAGTTCAGTGACTCCCCGAATAGATCTTTCTGTAAACTCAAGTTCATGAGAGATGTTCTTACTATAGGGGTTTTTTAAGTTGATAAGGGAGAGTTGATGAGGAGATAGGAAATTATGATGATCCTTAATCATTTAACTTCATACATGTTGAATTAATGCTGACAGTTGTTTATTTTATGATTCATGTTACTGTTGATGGATTAGGAACTTCACAGTTACTCAAGTGCTGTATCTTTCTAGTGTAGATATTGCTAATTAGGAAGATTATACTTAAAATGAGGGAAAGTTTCATAAAGGCAATACTTTTGCATTGGCATGATCATTTCAGTTTGGTAAGTTAGGTTTGAACCCAAAGCAATAAAGCAAATTATTGTTACCAAAAATTGTCATCTACTCCTTTGACAAGCACACATCTGTAAATTTTATCCAAAAAATCACACTAATATTCATATGCCATTAAAAATGGATCATAGCAAAAGTAATTGTGAAATTTTTTCACTGTCATTTGTTCTGATTTTAAAATTTTTCCAAGATTTTTATTTTCCCCAAGTGTCTTAAATGGATGGCCTTTGAACAAAATATGAAAATTTCTGTTAAATCTACTTTCTTTAGTGTAAAAATTAAATAAAGAAAAGGGTACCCAAAAGGTGTTTTTCTTTGTGTTGTTTTTTCTCACCTCTAGACTTTCATTTTAGGAAATTCTATTTTCACAGATTTGTTATTTAAGAATATACAAAGCTGGGAAAAGTTCCAACTCACAATGAAAAAATTACTGTACTTCACTGAAGAAAAAAAAAAGGGCGAAACTCTGAGCACTGTCACATGGAAAATAAACGAGGCCAATTAATTCTGTTTTTTTTCTAAAAGTTAAAGTACTTTAGAACATGAAAAACATGGATTTAACTAATTGATTTACACCCTGGAGATACACTGTTGGCCACACTTATCATGAGGCAATGTGTGGAATGTCACCCATTGCATCTGCACACAATAAACTATTTTTTGTTAAGGATAAACTAAATGTTATAAAAATATATAACTGTCTATAACGGATAAGGCCAGAGATTCGTTTATCTGAGTATTATCCTGCCAGCAGTGGTGAAATGCAGATGTCTGTAACAAATTACAGTGTGTACATATATATAAACATATTTAAAACCCCCAAGAAAATAGTGATAGTTCCTCACAATATTCTCCCAGACTCTAGGAACTGACATCTAATTTGCATCTTGAAACAGTGCTCATGTTTTTGAATTACACAGTTTTTTGCTTTCCATGCAGTTTCTTCAGTTGCCCCTTGAGTTCTTGCAGATTTTTAGCAGGACAATTGTCAGTTTTAAGAATTTTCCTCAGCTCTGTGTACATGAACAAGAATATTTATGTTTTGCACTATTAAGAATGCAGTATAAGCAATGAGAATATTAAAGACATTTTTTCTTCTGTGAAAGAGAGAAGAGAGAAAAAAGGTTATGTAAACAGGAGTAAAAGAAGATAAAACAGTAAACCAGAACATTTTCTTTAAAAATACCTATATATTTCTGGACTAATGTAAAATCAAATACTTTGAAAGAAAAAGAATGTAAAGAATTTAAACAGTTAAAACAGATATCTTTAAGCAACAATGGTGATATCATAAGGCTTAGGTCTGTTCTCCTGAACTGAGATGGTTAATCTCACTTAAGATCACCCTTTCTTTCCCTTCCTGGAACGGACCAGAGTCACACTCCCACAGAGACTGAGTAGTTGAGATATCACTAATCTTGCTATAAAGAATTCAGGTCTGAGCTCTGAAAGAGAACTCATACACAACATAAAATCTTGCTGGCTAACTTCCAACACTTACAGAGCCTCAAAGCTTTTGATAGGAGCAGCAAAGAACTGACTTGCAGACAGCTAATGATTCAGTTCCCAGACAAACAAATCCATTTGGGAAATGGAAACCAACTTTCTTTAAAAGGCTTCCAACTGTGTAGGTCACTATACCATATCTAATGGAAAGGTCATCTCTTAGGAAAGGTTAAAAAACAGTGAGAGCTTTCTACTTCTTTACTTCAGACCATTCCACTGAAATGGACCGCAAAATGAATGGAAGGAGATGGTTCAGCCCCATGGCTGAATATCCTTACTGCCTGGCTTATCAAGAAAGTGTGGAGGTTTAGCACAGAAAGACGTATGAACTGGGACAAAGGAGATATAAACAGCAGTACAAAATGTATATTTTATGTAGCTGAAAAAACAGCAGTTGAGGCTGGCTACAGCCATGTGTTGATAGTGCCAACACATGGTCAGCAAAACGTTTTCTTTAAGCTAGATATGTGTGAATTATTATTATTTTAAAAAGAGTATGATTTCTATTATACTAGGGGCATTTTAAATGTTCCTATTTAAACTGGCACCTGGTCAAAAGTTCATCCCATGCATCTCCCTACTTCTTGCCCTGACCCCAAAAAGTCAGAAAAACTCTCTCTTTGCTAAGGCTAAAGGATAAAAAAATCCCACTTATATAAAATAGGAGGATATACTAAATTGTCTCTGCATACTCTAAAGCAATTTTCACCTTCCAACAGCTCTGCAATTAAAATGTGAATCTCCCTATATATTCCAGGTCCAGAAAACTTTTAAATGTATGGCCTCTAATCAGATGATAAAATAAAAATACACAAAATCCATGGAAATATAATATGCATTCATATAAAATTTGCTGCTGAACCTTTATGGATCTCTGTTCTGTTTTGCCATTCTATCCTATAACACAGATCATTTTTATTACTTAAGTCTTGCTTCCAGATAGTAAGGGTTATTTCCAGATCACACAAAATCAGCTTCTTGAACTACAGTGGCATTATTTATCTTTTCATGTTTTTATAGAGAGTACTCCGGACATTTTGGCATGCATGACTAATATTTTTCTGATTCATAAGCAGTGAACAGTCTTTACTCATTATTTCGTGGTTTTGGATCTTTTTCAGTAAAGTTCTTACATTTTATCTGTGATAACACTAATCTGTGCAATTCCAGACTAGAGAAGTAAAAAGAGGATCATTTTTTTGATGAGAGTATTAAATTATTATCTTCCTCATATTTTATGATGAAGATTGGTTTATGTCTAAGTTTTACTCGTGAAAGTCAAGAGCAAGTCAAAAGGGTTTACATATTGCAGTTCACAAGGCTAACAACATTTTCTTCAATATTTCAAATTCCAATAATAAATAGGCATTTTCTTTCACTTGTCATGCATTTATATTTCAAGGTATATCTTGATAAAAAAACATGGTACTTCAGAAACAATTTTTAAAAATTTAAAAGGAAAAGAAAAATCTTAATATGAGCCAAGTCTCAGATGATGCAGCTTTCACCTTGAAGATTCTTCAGGGATGATACAGGATGATAGTTACAAATAATTTGAATTGTTTCAAAATCAAAGGCATTTTTAGATTCATTTACATAATATGCAAATGTTATATTCTACTTTCTTGAGAGTATGTGACACAGAGAACTACTTTTGATTAATTACTACTTAAATATAAGATTTTTCTGCCTTTAAGATTTTTGTCCTTTAAATTATTATGGTTGCTTCAGATTGAAGAAAAAAAAAAACCAGATTACAGTCTTTTCACTAAATAATACTGTTAGTGAGAAGGATGTCAGAAGAGAAAATACACAGTAAATTTGCATAATTCAAATGTTCTTTTTCGATGGTCATTTGAGTGAATAAATTTCTAGCAATAATTATTAAATTTTTCTGCTATTTGATCCTTGTATAAAAAACCACCAGGTTCTGTGATTCAAAATTCACTTTTTTCTAGAGAGAATTTTTTGCAGTGAAAGTGATTTTAATCAAAAAAATCACTTTTGAATTCATAATGAAGAATTCTCTTGTAATGTAATTAGGTAAATAAATTACATGTCATTATTTGTATTTCATATAATCATACATATATAATTTCTTTATGAAAGTAACTGGTTTACTTTGAATTTCAAATAGCAGTCTGACTGTAGCAGTAATAACCTGCATTGTGCTGGTTAGTAATGTCATTTGTGCACATGAAATGCAGATTGCTATAAGAAATAAGTGAATAGAGACTGAAAAACTTTTTCATTAGAAATACAGGCATATGAACACTAATTTCTATAAACATTCACCCTAGTATATATCAAATACACAATTATCTAGAAAGTACATGCAAAAGAGCTCTAAAATTGAAATGTGAACCTAATCCTTTTAGAGTTGTGCCCATTGTTCAATCAATACTTGTTCCTCCAGTCTTCAAACCAGTGCATTTTCCCACATGAAGTGTACAAGTATTTGATATATATTTTAGTTCCTTCATAGTCAAGCATTTCCTCTCTATAGGAGTAAATGTCTACATTGTTTATATTCAGAGACTTCCCACCCTTTTGGTTTAGGTGTAATGCTTTATTACAGCTAAATAATTGAGACAAAACATAAGATCCATCTCTTCCAGGTTACTTTTCCTTCAAATAATTTCCTAAAGAGATGCCAATAGTGGTTCTTCAGTGTCTTCCTGGAGAAAACCATTTCCTTTAAGTTGCTACTCAAACCCACCTTTGCACTAAGTTTTCCTGAAATGAAATATTACTCATGAGCTGTCATTTCTCCCAGAGTTTATTCAATCCTGTACCATATGGATTTGAACTATAACTGGGGAAAAAGGGAGGGAAAGGGGGACTGCATATCTTTCATTCCAAACTTTTATACTGTTACTTACATTTCCCACATTCCTTCAGACATTTTTGAATATTATTAGCAGTGATAGCAAAGGGATTGGGGAATAAGTATATCAACATAACACTGTATTTACTCCTTATTGCTTCAGCTGCAAACTGTGAGCGCTAGCTGATGTTTTGTTTCACAGTATTATTTCAGCAACTTTCTGCATCTAGTTTCTTGATCACTTGATTTTTTCGTCCTTGTCAGAACTATGGATTAAGTCTTTGCTCTGCATTATCCTTTAAGAATCAATATATAACTTTATAAAAAGATTTAAATATTTGGTTTAAGTTTTGTGATCTAAGCCATGGACATAGTTTTATGTTATGGAACTATTTATTTTTTTCTTCAGTAGATTTCAATATGAATTATCTATCATTGCTGCTATTAGTGCTCCATGATGCTGGAAAACTGAATAGCAGAAGTTCATCTTATAGTCTTCTGTTACGCCTGGAAGTTTTTACCTCTGTACTTTGAATGAGATAATGCACGCTAAACAAAAGATTCCTTTAATATTTGTCTTTTACTGTTTCCCAAAAAAAGTTTTTGAATTGAAAAATATTGAACCATATGTTCACTCTTTTTTTTGGAGGAGCAAGAATATGCTGAAGCATTTGGGGACTTGAGTTAAACACGATATTAAGTGCCATCTTTACAAAGGAATCTAGATGTGTGAAGTATAGTGTATAGTATTAAAAAAAACCCAAAAACCAGGTCATGTAAAAATATAACACGTGCACTCACAGTGCCTCAGTCTTTCACTAAGGTTTCCTTTGTTCTGTTTTGGATGGAGCAGAACTGTGTCTCAGTGAAGCACCCCAGTACACAGGTTGAGGAGTACAGCAGGAAAGCAGCAAACAACTCCAGTGAAGAAACCATGTTGAGGTTGCAAACTTATTCAGCTTCTGGAACACACAGGAGACTAGAAAAACCCATCTAGACTGGAACAGTCTTCATGGCTTAGGCTTTCGCACACTGCTCTTGCACTGTGCCTCAGCACTGATCAGGAGATCAGTGCCATGTGTGGCTCAATGCCTGGTTTATACTCAGTGAACCTCAACTACTTGTTGGTGAGCACTTGATTTCCATTAACATGTTAATATAACATGTTAAATAAAACATACATCTTAACCTTCATTTTGACTTAAATTAATCTGCTTTAGTCAACTTTGCAATGGCCTGGGAGTATGTACTTGATCAGCTGCTATTGCTCAGCTGAGGATATAGTAACTTCTGAAACCTTCCAAAAAAATCACAAACAGGTTCAGGGACACTTCTCAAGACAATTGTACCTTCAAACAATAACAAATATTCATGTCATGTTAAATAGTGTCACAGGCCTCTTCAGTGCTCCAGAAATGAAACGTTTTATCTGCCATTACCTCCCCCTACACTTCAGCTAACCCCTGTTATTTCTCCTTATGTAAAAATGACTCTCCACCCTGAGATGTCACATACAGGAGTACCACCATAATTTCAGAGGACAATGACAGTTGAACAAAAATGGCGTTTAAAGGGCTTGAAGTGTTATTTGTGGAAGACTCTGTTTTAAACAGCATATAAGAAAGTCCATGCTCCTGGAAGTTAATAAATCTGAACCCACTAAACCAGCTAGGACTTTGAGACAGTGCTTATATGATGTTTGGTAGGAAGACTTTTCAAGGTTAAGGAGTCTCCTATATAGAGTTCAATTTCCTATATACAACAGCTTAATATAGTTGGGGCACTGGACCTTAAGCAATACATACTCAATAACTTCTTTCAAAGATGCTCTGGCAAGCTTGGGTAAGTCTCTCAGTCAACAGGGGAAGTTAGAAATTTAATTTATATTTAGGCAACCATGTCCCATTATTGATACTTTGCAGCTCAGTCTCAGGCTCACTTTCCCATGGAGAAAGGAGACCTTACCTGACCTTATAAAAGTATTAGAATAGACTATATTACAAAACTATATTGCAGAACTGATCAGAAGCTCAGTAATACTGCAATAAGACATATATTAGATATCCAATACATTTAATAAAGATCTTTGAAAAATTATTATTTTTCTTCAGGACATTTCCCCTTTCTTGATTAAAAACTTCACAATTATTTTGATTTGGAAATGAAATCCTGAACCTTATAGTAGCTATGGAATCAAATCTGTGAGTCTTGCACTTCCAGTATACTGCACATGCTGTGTTTACTGATTGAAGTGCTAAGGCTTAGACAACTGGCCCAAGCCAGAACTGACCTATAGATGAATCCTGTATATTTTATAACTGATAACCATGGTGCTAGTAGGTATTGTACTAAGTTATAACAACCCACTTATGCTGATGTAAAAAGTGCTAAAGCAGTGAAATACTGAAGCCTGAACAACAGGCCCCAAGCTGAAGCTGCTAACTTAGTATGTAATCATTAACAAAGTATGTAAGCTCGCTAGTGAAAGATGCAGCTTAGACAGAATACAATCAGTAGTGAGGAGAGAATGTATCCAAGTTCCCTTGTTTGGCCTTGTTCAAGGCTGAGAACCCAAGTATCTGGCCTTGTTAGAAACTCCCTTGGTTTCCCCCCCTGAGCCCTGGCCAGGCTGTGGGTGGAATCCAACAAGAGAATGAAAACAGAAATTTTCCACTCAAAACAAAGGTGTCAGCTATTCGGGCCTGTCGATCTCTGGTATATAAGGCTGGCCCGTTTGCAGCAACTTTGTCAGCCTCACCTGTGGGTGGACGCACGGCGTAGGATTTCCCCCTTGCCGGGACAGGCTCTGCAAACCCTCGCTGTAACCGGGGCTGCCCAGCCACTGCGGGGCTGGGTGACGGTAACGTGTGCAAGTGGTGAGGGATCTTGCTTAATCACTATTCTCTCTCTCATGGAGTAATGATTTGATGCATTACCCTGTATTTTCCTATTTGTTACTTTAGGTGCATTATTCTGCCTTTTCTTACTGCATGTTTTTTGTATTACACTGTTACATTACTTGGTTATCACCAGTAAAATATGCCTACTCTTTTCACTCTGGTGTCTGAGTTTAATTGGTGTCCTTAATCAGCAGAACACTGATGGTAAAATATTTCTGATGAGATTCCACAGATTGTCTCCTGAGCAAGGATAGCCTGTGATAGGAGTCTGATTCTATATTGTAACCAATAAAAGAGAATGGGGATAAAAGACATATAAATGACAGTTCTTATAAGATACTTTAGGGAAATGTCTAAATCAGAATATTTTTGAGTGTTTACATCCACCTTGGACATTTTCTCAGTTATATGTACAGAATATATATTCACTGTTTAGAAAATTAATTCGTATATTACTAGAAGATGCATAACATATTAAAATAATTTTTACTTGGCTTTTTTTTTTAAACCTGACCTTTTATTCTTAAAGTATTTTTATCAGATATATGACTCTGTATTAGTGACTATCCTACAGAGTTTAAGGCAGTCTTCAATTTATGGGCTCATCTTAACCCCAGAATGAATTATTGTAACAAAGGATTATTCTCTGCAGCTGAACAAGATACTGTGATTTCTACAATTTTCATTATTGTTAATGCAGAGGAATTATTTTTTCCGATGTGTTAGAACCTGCCGTTTTGTATTTCAGGTTAGATATAGAAATGAATTATATTTCTAATGTAAATTTAAAATTAAGATTATATTTTACAGTATGAAAGGAAATGTTTCTATGAAGCAAAGAATTTTAAAAAATAATTTCAATTATCAAATACGTATACCACAAGGAGCAGAACTCCAAACTTCTTGCCATGTTTTTGTTCTCTATGGGTGTATGAAAAGTCAGGACTAATATTACACAGGATAATTCAGGCTGGAAAAGACCCTTGGGATCATTGAGTCCAACCATTAGTCCTACCCTACAAAGTTCTCCCCTACACCTTATCCCCCAACATCTCACCTAAACGACCCTTAAACACATCCAGGGATGGTGACTCCACCACCTCCCTGGGCAGCCTATTCCACTGTCTGACCACTCTGTCTGTGAAAATTTTTTTCCTAATGCCCATTCTGAACCTCCTCTGTTTCAGTTTAAAGCCATTCCCTCTTGTTCTGTCACTAATTACATGTGAGAAGAGACCAGCACCAACCTCTCTACAATGTCCTTTCAGGTAGCTGTAGAGAGTGATGAGGTCTCCCCTCAGCCTTATCCTCCTCAAACTAAACAGTTCCAGCTCCTTCAATCTCTCCTCACTGGATTTGTTCTCCAGGCCTTCAACAGATTCATTGCCCTCCTCCGCACTCGCTCCAGCACCTCGATATCTCTCTCGTATTGAGGTGCCCAAAACTGGACACAATACTCCAGGTGTGGCCTCACCAGTGCAGAATACAGGGGGACTATCACCTCCCTACTTCTGCTGGTCACACGATTTCTAATACAAGCCAGGATGCCATTGGCTTTCTTGGCCACCTGGGCACACTGCTGGCTCATGTTCAGCTGCTTGTCAATTAGAACCCCCAGATCCTTTTCTGCCAGACAGCTCTCCAGCCACACCTCCCCAAGCCTGTAGCCATGCAGGGGGTCGTTGTGGCCCAAGTGCAGGACCTGGCACTTGGCCTTGTTGAAGCTCATCCTGTTAACGTTGGCCCACCAATCCAATCTATCCAAGTCTCTCTGTAGAGCCGCCCTATCTTCATGCAAATTGACACTCCTGCTCTAACTTGGTGTCACCTGAGAATTTACACTCTATGTCCTTATCAAGATCATCAATAAAGATGTTAAACAGAAATGGTCCCAACACCGAGCCCTGAGGGACAACACATGTGACTGGCCTCCAGCTGGATTTATCTCCATTGACCATGACTCTCTGGGACCGTCCATCCAGTCAGTGCTTGATCCAGCAGACTGTTTGCTCATCCAGAACATGAGCAGCCAGTTTTTCTATAAGAATTCTATGGGGAACCCTGTTGAATGCTTTTCAGAAATCCAGGTAGACAATATCCACAGATTTTCCCTCATCCAATAGTTGGGTCATTTTGTCATAAAAGGAAATCAGGTTTGTCAGGCGGGACTGCCTTTCATAAACCCGTGCTGACTAGGCCTGATCCCATGGTTGTCCACTATATGACTTTTAATGGAACCCGAGATGACCTGCTCCATGACCTTCCCTGGCACCGATGGCAGACTGACAGGTCTGTAGTTTCCTGGATCGTCCTTTCTGCCTCTCTTGTAGATGGGTGTCACATTTGCCACCCTCCAGTCCAATGGGACCTCCCCAGATAGAGATGATTTCAGGTAAATCATGGACAGTGGCTTGGCGAGCACATCTGCCAACTCTTTCAGCACCCTTGGGTGTAACCCATCTGTCCCACAGACTTGTGTGCATCCAAGGGGTGTAGAAGGTCTCTGACCACCTCCTCTTCAGGTGTGCTGACCTCAGACTACTTCCCCTCCCCATCTCCCAGCTCATGAGCTGGGTGTCCAGGGAACAGCCACTTCCACTGCTAAAGACTGAGGCAAAGTAGGCGTTGAGCACCTCAGACTTTTCCTCATCCTTAGGTACCATGTTTCCCTTTGCATCCAGTAAAGAAGGGAGATTTTCCCTAATCCTCCTTTTGCGGTTAATGAATTTATAGAAACATTTTTTATTATCTTTAACAGCTGTAGCCAGGTTGAGCTCCAGCTGCACTTTGGCTCTACTAACGTTCTCCCTGCATAACTTCACTGCATCTTTATAGTCTTCATGAGAGACCTGCCCCCTTTTCCAAAGGTCATAGATTCTCATTTTGTTCTTGAGATCCAGCCAAAGGTCCCTGTTTACCCAGACCAGTCTCCTTTCTCTCCTGCTTGGTTTTTGGCATAGGGGAACAGCCTGCTCCTGTGCCTTTAAGACTTCTTTCTTGAAGTATGTCCAGCCTTCCTGGATTCCCATATCCTCCAAGGCAGCCTCCCAAGGGATTTTGTTAATCTGTTTTTTGAACAGGTCAAAGTTAGCCCTCCAGAAGTCTAAGGTGGCAGTTTTACTAACCCCTCTCTTTGTTTCTCCAGGGATCAAAAACTCAATCATCTCATGATCACTGCACCCTAGACAGCCTCCAACCTTTACTTCCCCCACAAGCTCTTCCCTGTTCACAAGCAGCAGGTCCAGGAGGGCACCTTCCCTGGTCGGCTCACTCACCAGCTGTGTGAGGAGGTTATCGTCCACACACTCCAGGAACCTCCTGGATTGTTCCCTCTCTGCTGTGCTGTGTTCCCAGGAGATACCCGGGATGTTAAAGTCCCCCACAAGAACAACAGCAAGTGACTGTGACATTTCTCCCAACTGTTTATAGAAAGCTTCATCCACCTCACTGCTTTGGTTAGGAGGTCTATAGCAGACTCCCACAGCAAGATCTGCTTTATTGGCCCTTAACCTAATCCAAACAGTCTCCACCCCATTATCACTATACCTGATTTCTGAGCTGTCATAGCATTCTCTTACACACAGGGTCACTCCACTGCCTCTCCTTCCCTGTCTATCCCTCCTGAAGAGCTTGTAGCCATCAATTGCAACACTCCAGTTGTGTGAGGCATCCCACCACATTTCTGTGATAGCTACTGTCGTAGTTCTCGTGCTGCATCATGTCCTCAAGCTCCCTGTTTGTTGCTCATACTGCGTGCATTGGTATAGATGCACTTGAGATGAGCTACTGTATCCAACACCTTTTTGTGAGTGTGGGCCCCATTTCCTACCAGGCCCTTCTCAGGTGCTTCCATGATTTCTAAACATCCTTCCCTTCTCTCAAACGAAATGGCAGAAGGAGAGCCCTCACCAGTCCACCATCCTTCAAGCAGATCATACTGTACTTGTAGTGTGTGAACTATAGGTGAAGCTCAGAAGTGCAGCTCAAGGAGAGAGAACAAAAGTAAGTCAGGATACATTCTGAACCTAGAAAAGTAGCTTATTTTAGAACTTCTCCAATGCTTTTAAATTTAATTTATACCATCATACTTGGAACTTAATGAGAGACATGTATTCCCTTTTAACTTTTTTCTTTAAGGACAAGATTTCTGAATGAACTACACCCAGAACTGGAGTAAACCTTAATCACAGGGCACTTCCAATTAGTTTATGTTCCTAGGTCATGACAAGCTTGTGAATTATACTAAAACTCTCAACAACACTCATGTCTAGTTCATGTTTCCAAGCTGAAGTACGATCCTAGACCATGTTAAATTACAGATTAGAACTGCACACAAAGCTGGAAGGTACCAAGTCTGTTAACCTAATGTTTTGTTTGAAACTAGGACAAAAACCTTAAGTCTGAATTGGTCTCTATAGCACTTGTAACAGCTGGCCCTCAGTTGCTGAAAAACCCTGAACTTGACACTAGAGCTTTTCCTAGCTACCAGTTTCTTCCTACTGCATTAAAAAAAAAAACAAAACACCAAAACCAAACGAAAAACAAAACCCAAAAAGCCCCCTTCACAAAGGACACAAAGTAATTTGAGAGAAGAAAAGATAAATCAACACTGCAGTAACATCTCAACTCTTAATTTCCTCTTGGCGTGTTACACATGTAACCTTTAAACTAACATATCTACCAAGGCTCCACAGCTCAGGCTTATGGAAATTAATCATTGCATAAACCATTTTATTACAAGATGAATTAGATAATTTGTTATAAAGTATTATACAAGTAGAGCAGATGACATCAGGCCTAGAACAGGCATGAATGTAGTGATGACATGGTGCTTTAACTACACAGTCAAGCATTCCCTCACTGGCCAAGGAGAGCACCCACCTCATCCCTGCTGTTCTTCCTGACCACGGACACACACCTAATATTGATCTGGCAACAGGTCTGGTTTCTAGTCCTGTTCCTGCTGCAGTGAACAGTACATGGCTGCCTAACTGGTACCACCAGGCAGCATCAGGCACAGGTCTGCACACTCTGTTATTCCCCTTCCCTGCTTTTTGGCCTTCATTTTCACCACCTGTGTTATCCCCTTTCTCTGTCCAGTCTATGTCCAAATAAAAGATCTTCCCTTACTAATTTTTCTCTCCTGGTGCCAGCTGTGATAAACTAGACCACAAATTTATTATTTCAGATAACATTACCTAGGTAGTCTCTACCACATATGCCAGTCCTGTTATGATTAGATGCTGTTGGCCTTTCAAGACTGCACCCCCCCAAAGGCCCAGTCAGCATGGGTTTATGAAAGGCAGGTCATGCTTGACAAACCTGGTCTCTTTCTACAACAGGGTGACCTGCTTATTGGATAAGGGAAAGGCTGTGGATGTAATTTACCTTGACTTTAGCAAGGCTTTTGACACCGTGTCCCACAGCATTCTCCTGGCAAAAATGACTGCTCGAGGTTTGGACAATCGCACACTTTGCTGGGTAAAAAACTGTCTGGATGGCCGGGCCCAAAGAGTTGTGGTGAAAGGAATTAAATCCAGCTGGCGGCCGGTCACGAGTGGCCCCAGGGCTCGGTTTTGGGGCCACTCCTGTTTAACATCTTTATTGATGATCTAGACAAGGGGATCGAGTGCACCCTCAGTCAGTTTGCAGGTGACACCAAGTTGGGTGGGAGTGTTGATGTGCTCGAGGGTAGGGAGGCTCTGCAGAGAGACCTGGACAGGCTGGAGCCATGGGCTGAGGCCAACTGGAGGAGTTTCAATGAGGCCAAATGCCGGGGGCTGCCCTTGGCCACAACAACCCCCAGCAGCGCTACAGGCTGGGGGAGGAGTGGCTGGAGAGCTGCCAGTCAGAGAGGGACCTGGGGGTGTTGATTGACAGACGGCTGAACAGGAGCCAGCAGTGTGCCCAGGTGGCCAAGAAGGCCAATGGCATCCTGGCTTGTGTCAGCAATAGCGTGGCCAGCAGGGACAGGGAAGGGATCTTACCCCTGTCCTCGGCACTGGTGAGGCCGCCCCTCGATTCCTGTGTTCAGTTTTGGGCCCCTCACTCCAAAAAGGACATTGAATGACTCGAGCGTGTCCAGAGAAGGGCAACGAAGCTGGTGCAGGGTCTGGAGCACAGGTCGTACGAGGAGCAGCTGAGGGAACTGGGGGTGTTTAGTCTGGAGAAGAGGAGGCTGAGGGGAGACCTCATCGCCCTCTACAGCTCCCTGAAAGGATGTTGCAGAGAGCTGGGGATGAGTCTCTTTAACCAAGTAACAAGCAATAGGACAAGAGGGAATGGCCTCAAATTGCACCAGACACAGTTTAGACTGGATATTAGGAAGCATTTCTTTACAGAACAGGTTGTTAGGTGTTGGAATGGGCTGCCCAGGGAGGTGGTGGAGTCCCCATCCCTGGAGGTGTGCAAGAGTAGGGACAACTTAGAGCTTAAGGATATGCTGTAGGTGGGAACTGTGCTAGGCGATCGGTTGAACTAGATGATCTCCAGGGTCATTTCCAACCTAGATGATTCTGTGATTCTGTGAAAGGCACACAGAGTTTTCCTCCAGTTTATTGTGAAGTTTGACTGCTTCTTATTCATCTCCCACTTTGATCATCTTTGAGGTCTGGACGTGCTTCACGGCAGGATTTGTAACTTTTGTCAGTTTCTCATGCAATTTCTTATGTCATGTCCAGTAGTTTTCCATGTCCTGCTCAGTTCTCTTAACCTCAAGCCTGGAGAAAGGTCTCATCATTTTGTCTCCATGTCAAACCTGCACTGAAACCAAGTTTGTGTACTGAAAAGTATTAGCTGTCTTCATGTCAGCTTAGGTAAATGGATTTAGAAAATGATGTATTTAAACTGTTGTGACTTCCATGTGTATTGATTCTCTGAGGAAAAAGATACACAAGTACTGCCTAAAGAGATTTTTCTTTGCTGCACTAATACTTATTTGTATACAGGTGATTTTTAGAATAGTGAATAAATATTTATCTCCTCAAACTTATCCTATATATGCAATGAATAATTATTAGTAACTCTTAATCTATAATAATTTATAAGCTACAAGAAAACTGACATAAATTCATATTTTTATTTTATACAATAACTTGAAGAAGAAATGAAGACTGAAACTAAATGATTTCCAGAATGTGGATACCTTGAATAGCCATGTATAAAATAATCTGTTGGCATCAGTAAATAAAAATACCATGATTGTTCAGGCATTAACTGATGAAATTGATTGAAAATGTTCCTACTTTTATCGGGAGAGAAATCTTTCCTGTTGTGGGGAGATGCAGTGTTTAAATAGTTTAAAAACAATGTCTGAACTAGCATAATGTATCTGTTTGAAAGAAGACTGCTGACTACACTAAAATATGATAACTCTTGAAATGACAAGCATTAGTCCTGTACATGCACCTTCTCATGTTCTTTCTAGTACAGACATCTCCTGAGAATACTTTCCAATTGCTTTCCCAGAAGCACAAAGATGCTGCATTAAGATGTGGTAACAAGGGAGTTGAGAGTCCACCTCCAACCTTCATTAGATAGGTTGTGACTTTTCTTTTATTAATATAAATTGCTTCATTATAAGAGATCATCTAATTATTTCTGAATTCACAGAAGGATATTCAAATAGCCCTGAGGGAGATTTAAATTTCAGACTTTGCTGGAGAGAGATGGACATTTGAGAGAGTTGTCAGGGAGCCTTTTATTGTAGATAGCCTGAAAATGTTGATAGCTCTGAAATTAAACTCAGCAGATTGACAGAAACAAAAGAAAGAAAGAAAAGAACCTCTAAACAAGATATATGTGTAAAACTTTGTGTTAGATAATCATAGTGCTTAGAATTGCATTCATCTAACCATCAGAGGTTTGTAACAGAGTTATAAATATTTTATTGGATTTTTAATAATAAAAAAATCCTTAATGGATATGATATAGGGTGAGTGCACTACCACTTGAAAGCTTTGATGTATGGAAACTCCAGCAGCATTGAGCTGAATCAATAAATCTCACGAGTTTGTGCTCTGCTACCTTAGTATCTTGTCATCTACCATCCATTTCTGAAAAAAAGAACTATAATGTGTTGGGCTCTTTTTTTTTGTTCAAAACTGAAACACTGGAAGAGCTTCTGAGTAGGACAGTGTAAATAACTGATCTATTTATTTCTGTGGAGCCAAATCATTTATAAACTACTTATTACTTTTTTTAGTGATGTCCAGAAAATGGAGCACTCACCAGCATGGGGAAAATAAAAATTCAGTGTTCATATACACACACGAGGTTTAAACTGAAATGTTCCAAAAGGACCACTGAGTTACAAAGTACCTGAGGCCTGTGCCTTCTTGTTTGATGCTATTCATATTTTTATTTCAAAACAAGACATGTATACATTTATATCATCAATCATCAAAATAGGCACTTACTTCTGTTTGCTTGTGAACTCTCTCTTAGGGACTATATAAATATTTAAATGTAAAGCAGAATAGCCCTAACCAAAGGTTCTGCAGAAGTTCTGATTTGGAGCAGTGGGTGGCCTGGCCTCTCAATTAACAGGGAGATTAAAATCTCTGTCCTGAAATGGATTGCGTAGATTTAAACTTTGACAGCGTGTTCATACCTTAGAATTATTAGGCAGAAACAGTACATCTCTTCACTGCATCCAGCACTCTCAGCTGATACTGTCGGGCAAATTTCACCTGTATTTGCAAGTTATTTAAGAAAAATAAAATGAAGCTTCTTGATGACTTTATTATTTCATTCCTTATCACCCCTTTTCTTCTAACTTTTGTCATCAGCACTCCGATGACATTTTATTGTAAAAAATGTATATGTGTACATTTATCTACTTTTCTCTATTTTTATAAATTATTAAATAGGCAATGTTTCCATTTGGAAAGCAAAGAAACATAAAATAGAAAATAATTTGAATATAGAAAAAATATTACTGAAGTTAAAAATAACTTTTAATAATAACTAACGAAAACCTTAGTTCCCATTATTCTTGTAATTCTGCTTCAGTTAAACTGAAGCTTTAACTCCAGTTTCTTCATTGAACAAAAATTTAGGAAGTATGTTAGAGCTTTGAAGATCTTGCTTTATCATTAGATTAGAAATAGCTGAAAGCTGGGTGGGAAAGAGCTACAGTGTGTAAATTAACAATTAAGCAGTTGAGGGTTGGCCTGAATTTTATTTCTAATTAATGTTTTTCTAGTTTCTTGGAATTGACTGGGTCCATTTCTCCATCTTTAGGACAGACTTTATGCATAATATTTTCTTTAAATAATCTGGTACAAAATTGCTTTGGTCAGTAGGATCTACATTTGTAATTTGTTAAGGCAAAGAACTCGCATATTCAGAGCTTCAAAGAAAGGTTTCATTTTGTTTTTAATATAAAGACAAACTGATTCAGGGAAGATGCAGATCCAGAGGTGGAATATCAGTGCAGCTGAAGCTAAAGGAATTTTACAGCTGACATCAATAAAATTATAGCCTAATTTCTGATTTTCAGTTTGGTTCTCTGCAAGCATCTGTGTGCACTTAATTATGTGTGAAGATACTCAGACTGTATTAGAGAGTCTGATTTCTGCATGGGCACATGGCCAATTAATATAATATTTTTTATCATTATCACCTGACATTAACGACAAGTAACTTCAGTGCAATACATCTTGCTTATATTTATTGATTTCAGAATGTTTCACACGATTAAGGACTGCAGACTGGGCTCAGATATCTTATAGCCTCTTTATCTTTTTTTGTACATAAAGTGAGGATTTTAAATATTACACCTGTGGTTTTGCCAGATTTTACATCATTTTATTGTAATTCAAATCTGAAGGTTTTAAGAAAGTTTACCTCAATAAATCTAAGAAGAAAGATAATGTAATATTAAAATGCTGTGCCCTTAATGATTTTTCTGTAGTATTCTATGTCATTATATGAAGCAGCCTAAGACATTTCTTAAGATTTTGTTTACTGCATAAGCCTCTGAAGAGGGACATTTTCTGGGATCCACACAAGCTTTTAACACTTCAACACCAGATTTTTATCCCTGTCTTTGTGTGGGAACCTACCACCAGACCAATATTCCCAGGTAACTGACACCTAAAATATTCTTCCAAACAAATCTGGCTGCTAGTTAAAATACTTTAATTGGTAGTTTGAGTAAACTTGCCTGGTTTGCTAGAGCTCTGAGCCCACATTCCATGACTGAGCCCAACAGAGCAATAATCTCCAGCAGAGGGACTAAAAAGTAGCTGGTAGGTGTGGTATACTATTTTAGACTGCAGCTGCTGTCCCTAAGTGAACATCTGTCTACAAACTACATATCTTATGTTGAAAGAGCTCCTATTAGGTAAATATTGTTGCTGAGTTTTTCATTAATTCTAGAAAACTGAGTTCAACTCATGGGTCAGTTTACTGAAGTGCCAATACACCGGGCTTCGGCACACTTCACAATTACAATTTCCAGGGCCATGAATCGTACATCTCTAGTTCCAAGTAACCAGAGTAATTAATCATCTGTATGCCTCCTAGATCGGGATGGGAATAACTTGAATATCTGGTGAAATAAAGCCTTTTTTTTTTTTTTTTTTTTTCTATTTTGCATCCCTTTGTATAAAATATTCCATATTCATCTATTTCCTTCAGTCTTTTTAATAGAGTAGTTCTGAACAAGACAATATTTTTCCACAAAAATTCTTTTTTTAGAAATAAGTCCTCTGGGTAATGAATGAGTTATTAGTACTAGTCCCACCTCTGCACCCTATGCTGTAGAAAAAGTACAGTCTACAATTTGTAATCAGAATCCTTGCTTCTCCTGAGTACCAGGAGAATGATTGTTCTTCTTCATCAGTCATTACTTGTAAGGATATTAACTCTGATTTTGAAAATTGTTTGGCTTTCTCAGAACAACTTTTTTTTTTTTTTTAATTTTTTTATTAATTCATCATTTTACTTCTCTGCTTTTCCCTCTCAGTTTCACAGAATTCAAAAAATTCTGTGATGTTTGATTTTTTCTTTTGTTTTTCACTGTGCAATGGGCCTTTCGTTACAGTTTAATTTTGATAGTATATGGAAAAGGTTGTTGTGAGTGTATATTGTATTTCTGTATGATATGATTTTAAAATTAATATGTGAAAGAATTATTTCTTCCAGAAGAATTTTACTGAAAACTGATATTAATAGTTAAATTTCAGAAGTTAACTTAATTTATTCATATATATGTATATGTGTACATATATGTAAAAATGTGTATGAGATCTTTCGCACTAGATTAGAAAAAAGATTTACTTAATGCAGTATCTTTTTTTCCAAAAATGATCCATACCAGATTTTTAGTGAAAAAAAATCATATGTCATTGCATATCAAACAATCTTTCCCCTAATACATCTGACCTCCAACAGCATGTTGTTTAAGGGCTTTCCTGAACAAGAAATACATCTGGATTACTATGTCTAGAGGCTACTAGAGAAATTGTCTGTTGTGAATCTGCCCAACTATGGATATATTTTTACCTTCCAAACAAGCCAAGACACTAAATCTCATAATTTTGTTATGCATATATTGAAAATAATAATATATTTAATGTTCTTAAATATATTCAAAATGGATTGCTCTTCTTTGCTCTTTATGAAGGTTACTGGAGGTAGAAACACATAATTTGGAGTGTGATTTGTCTGATTAACAATTGCTTGATTCATTGAGCTAAACCAGAAATCCAGACCTAAACTCTTCCAACCTTGGGCTCTTCTAGATGAGAGTAGACTTTTGAAGCTATGGCTATGTTTGCAGATGCCTTTTTTTTGAGAAAGAAACCAATATTATGCTGAATCTACTTTTCAATGAAACTGTTACTAATGCCAAACTTTGAATAAACACAAATTGCTTCTGCTGTTGCTTTTCCTTCATCTGTTTGCAACTATGTTCACCTGAGGAACATTCTTTCTCTTGAAGACCAGGTTATAGCTACAAGTTCTAGGAATTAATAATAATTGTGAATTTTTCATTCTTCGATATGGAGGAATGGAAGACAATGACAAATAGAACAAAGCATCTCATGTCAAATAACACAAACATCAGTTCTTCACACACAATGAAGAAATGCATAGATTATATCCAGAAGGCACCTCAAAATCTTTGAGGGTCTGGGCATATGTGAATTTTAAACAGACTTGTGCTTTTATTGATTTAATGGAAGCTAAAGATTTCAGATCAATTTCAAGTAATGATATGGACAAAGAAGTGGAGCAGAAGCTGATCTCTGCATAGGAAGCATGCAACATTTGCCCAGCACATCACCTTCACAAAAAGGAGTGGAAACACTGGAAACAACCTGTGGAATATGGCAATATCTAATGTGTAAAATTACATTTTGTCAGTTATATAAGCTTTGTTTGAGACTGTCTCATAGAAATTTAACCATCAGCATCAAGATGGCTTGATGATGGAAGTTATATAGATGGATAGATAGATTGGATGAAATTAAAATAAGGTGTGATGGTTTAGGCCCTGCCGGGACCAGAGACCACATTGCCATTGTCCCTCCCCCACCCTCAGCCGGTCAGGCTGGAAGTGAGGCACAAACCCCGGGTTAAAATAAGAAGAAATTTAATACAACAGTGTGATAAACAATCTGAACAACAACAGTAGCAATGATAACAACAGTAAACAGCAATAACAGTGAACAAGACAAAAGATATACAGAGAAATACCACAATGGATACAGACAGCCCCATGCTTCCCGCGGCCAAAACCACAAGGAAGCAAGTTCCCACGCTCCTGCGCCCGGACCTGACTTCAGCATGGTATGAATAACCGGCTGAAGATGCCTTCCTCCTCTCTTTCTTAACCCTATCCCAGCTGAACCAGGACATAAGGAAATCTAGTAAGATCATGAATACACTGGTTAGCTGAAGGACATTCAGGACCACTGATGCACAGATAAATTGTTTCACTACAAAAGTTTCTTTCTTTACTTGCCAGACTCTACAGTGAAACCAACATCAATGACTGAAATCCAGTTAGAACCTTCTTCTGTCCCAATTTCTCATTCACATCCATGTGATTATTGCTCCTTTGCGGCTAAGATTTGTGTACGGTTTCTGCTGTTTTAACTTCCTCAATCTTATTCTAATGCACTTGTGTGTTTCATGCTCCTAATACAAAGCCCTTCAAGTCTCATATTAAATAAGATTCATGCAGCTTATTCTTGCTTGATATTGTTTCACAGTTAGTGTTATATTTCACACATTTATTCACTACAATATGAAAGCCTCTTTCTTTGCCTCCACATAGTGAACATAATCTATTGGAAAATCTGATAAATTCATGAAGTAAGAAAGAGCTTCTGTGCCATGACATATCTGTAGAACTTGATATGGACTTTTTCTGCCCAGCTGCAGATCACCACAATTGAACGCTGCCTCGATTTATGTCTTGTGTTATGTGCAAGACTCTGCTATTTCACATACTGGAAAACAGTTAACTCAAGACTTCTGGGTACACATAAAGAACTCCACTCAGTCTAAATCACATTTAACTGGAGATGAAGTCCCAGACAGCAATCCATCCCTTGTGCATCTCAAGTGCTTTTATGCAGTCCTGTTCTAGTTGAAAGTTTTCTGAACCCATAAACATTGTCTTCATTATCTCTTCTATTATGTGAACATGTTTTCAAATAGTGGGTGGGAGTGTCTAGTGAGTTCTATTTATTCTCTCAGTTGTCCAGGGTAGACACCTATCTTTTCTTCTGGTGTGGTTTTGATTTGATTGCTTGTGTTAGGTAGATCAGCATTGTCTCCTAAGGATTTATGTGACTTACTTTTCTTCA
This sequence comes from Athene noctua, assembly GCF_965140245.1. Taxonomy (NCBI): domain Eukaryota; kingdom Metazoa; phylum Chordata; class Aves; order Strigiformes; family Strigidae; genus Athene; species Athene noctua. Next base: position 44,217,215 of record NC_134037.1, on the reverse strand, counting down.
TTGCCAGTATCAAAAAATTAGATGGTGGAGCTGGGTAGTTTAGATACTTTCTTTAAGAATAAATGTCTATAATTTTGTTGAGACAATATGAATGCTGGAAATGGTTTTTTTTTTAAGCTGTATCTAAACAAAAGGGGTTTCAGATATACATGGCTTTCTGATGTTATTATAATAAAATTAATATTGATAATATATAAAAGTATGAAAGAATCCAAATAAATGTGTTTTTCAGATTTAAAGAGTTTCTTAAGTACTTCTTAATCTTATAGTACTTAAGTATTTCTTAATATTGACTCTTTCTTTTCTAGTTTAAATGCACTGAAGTAAAGTGGAAATCTTTACAATATTTACAGTCATCATCATTGCTCTCCAGGTATCCTATGTTGCTGAAGAATGGAGTTAAGAAGTCTTATGTTTAAATACATTAACTGGAGTTCCAGCAACAGTTAAGATAACCTCAGATGTCAGTGAAGTATGTTGACCTAGCCAAATTTCAGTACTGCTCTGATTAGGCAGCTGATAGCATGCAGAGAGTCTCCATTTGAAACTGGACTGATTATCACTACACCATACTGCAGACTGCTGATTGAAATGTCATGGATTTTTGAAGTGAATATATTTGTCTCACCTGAGTTAGTGTTTCACTTTCTCAGTAAGCTAGGAGGAAGCACTGTTGCCTCAGTTATATGTTCAGCCTTTCTTCACAGCCATAACAGGTAGAAATTTATTTACTTTAAAAAACAAAAAAAAACAACCAAACAAGAAGTCTGTAGTCCTAGACAACAATATTTGTTCTTATAAGGAAATCCTGATTGCCTTCTCCTAAATACTGTACAGTAGGAGCCAGCAACAGAAAAGAGTGGTCCCATACCACATCATATCCTGCACAGACTCCAACTTGATCACACAGGATTATGAGGCTCTAGTTGAAACTGAGAAAAAACATGAAGTTGTCTGTCACTATATTACTCAGTGTTATAGCTTACTGTTCCAACAGACATTTAAAACTACTATGTTCTCATCACTGAAACTGCCTGCTTAGACTTCCCAGATTAAAAGGAATCTTCAAGTACCGCCAAAATATTGTATTTTCAAAATACAGCTGTAAAGTATTAATGTCCAGACTCATTGCTCCTAGTTTGGGACATAAAATTATTAAATATGACTGAGCTAGGATTAAAAATATGTTTATGTTAAATAGAAATAAAACTTTGACTGTTATTTTTACATGGCTCTCACCAACCAAAACAACAACATAACTGGACACAGATGAGTAGGAAGTTGCTGAGTTCTAGACCATCGGGGTAGTTTATAAACTGTGATATGAGTCCAATTAAATGTATGAAAATATCATCGTCACTGAACATTGCCGGGATGAAAATCTCAATTAAACCTTTAGCATCATCAATATTTCTGGTTTCCCATCTGGGTGATTGCACTCATAATTTAGGGCAAGATTCATATATTATTAACTAATTAATTAGTTTCTACCATATGTGAAAACCTTTGGCATGAAACATCTCTCTAGCTATTAAAGGTGACTAAAAGTACAGCTAAAGGACAAAGGGGAAGAGTACTCAAAGTGAGAATCACACTTTCTCTTACCTTTGTCATAATTATAGCTCATATCAAGTTCAATTTTCATAAGTAGTACGCAGTGAAACAACCATATAGTACAACGTGGAAACTTCCCTGTGGGCTTAAATTTACTGCTATCTTTTATGTTCACTTTTAAAAGAAGTCAAGCATAAAATTTACTCATGTAGGTCCCTTTGCATCCATTACAGGCAGAGGGCAGGGATCATATTTAGGTCTTGGTTACATGTGTGCAAGGTTTATGACTTCAGTAGAATGTCATATGTGAATATGACATAAAAATGTATTTTGGACTGTATTGTTCACTTCCTCTGCCTCTGTGGAAGAGGAAGAAAAGCAGACATACAGAGTCATTTCTTCAAGTTACACAAATAAAAACTCATTGGCCCTCTGTACGGAGAAAAACTTGCACCCTAGACCAACAAATCTTAAGTTTAAAACCCTGTTAAAAATAACACTTCAAGTGGACTGATAGCTTGTGGTACATACCATGTGGTACCTTTCATAGCGCATTAAAACTTTTCACCTTAACAGAATATTCCAAAAATCTTCCAAATTGTTTGAAATACTGGTTTAGGAAATTAGCCTTGTTTTTGTAGAGTTTTATCTGTATAGAAACTCGAATAACAGAAGTCTACACAACACTGTGCAAAAATTCACGGAAGGGATATATATAAACTCTGCCTGTACAGGGAGTGCTCACTTGTTGCAAACGTGTGCAAAGTGCTAGGACAGACTAGAACTTCTGGCTCTAAGAGAGAAATAGAGCTTTATACTAGTGGTCAAACAATTAGGCAGGATTGGTATCCTCATTACAACCTCTTTGGAGCAAGGCACTGAATGTATTGAATGTTGATTCCTTCCTAACAATATGCAGAAGTGGTAACGAAGTCATACTACTCTGTGGTTGATACAATTTATTCATGGTACTGTGTTAGAATCAGTATCTGAAATAGCAATCTAACAAGGAGATTGATAGTACAGAACCAATATGTACAAATTAAAGCTTTGTAGGTAAAAATGAAGATAAAACTGAAGTCTTAGAAAAACCTAGTCTTAGCATGAGTCTACCAAGGAATTTTCTTGTTCTACTAAAATGAAAATAACTCCTAATCAGCAATGAGTACAATTGGAAATTTTCATTTAAATCTTCTGGTTGTCTGTAAATGACTTATCACAAATAAGATTTTTTTCTTTTTTTTTTTTAAATATGGATTTTTTTCAGCATAATCTTTCTTTGAGACAAAGCTGACAGAAATACAAAAGAACCTTTCTGATATATTTATTAATATTAGAGTTAGCTTTGAAAGTGGAGGATTTCAAACTCAATCCTAGTAAGTAAACCCTGAAGATGTTTAAAAAAATCATTCAAGTATAGAATTCACGAAATGAAAAAATGGTGACATTTTAAATTTTTTAATGAAAGAGACTTTGAATATGTTTAGGCTGCTTTACTGGTTTTTGGGTTTGGGTGGTTTGTTGTTTTTTTCTTTTTCCTTTTTTTTTTTTTTTTTTTTTCTTTTTCTGAAAAGCAGAAAATACATTGGCATTAAAAGCAACTGATCTATATAAACTTTGCTTCCTGATTATTAAAAGGACCGCAGACCACACTGGAAAAACTATTGCAAAACAGGAAAACATCACTTCCCATGTGTTTCAAGAGCCCTCAGGGGTTTATTACCCTGTCTGAAAACACCATAATTAAGAATAACTTGATAACTAAACTCCTGCCTGGATATTGTTGCCTTAAAAATTATAAAGTTGCTTTGTTGACCTCATACCCTGTAGGGCTCAAATTTATAGAACTTTTTTCTAAGCATTTATAAACATTTACAATATTACATTGCAAAATACTTGTCCAAACAATTGTTATATTAATGGTATGGAAAGAAAGAAGCAGGACGTAATAAAGCTGACAGAGAAAAAAAAAAGCATGTAGATACTTTTTCTCACTCTATACAAGGTAAAAAAAACCAAAAACCTATATAGAGAATGTTTTGTTTTTCTTAATACTGGACATGTCTGTGAAGTATGTGTTATTTTCACATGTGACCAAGTTTTTAGTGCCTTTGTGGACTCTTCAGATGAATAAACCAATACATTAACTCTACATATAGTTGAATGTTCAGACTGTGTTCAAACTCAAGCACTTAAATCTAAGGCTCTTTCAACCCCTTAAATCCACATAAACAGGGAAATGTTGAAGGCATAACTTGTAGTAGATATCTAACTCCACTAAATCTCCCTGGGGGGTAGGTCTCTGGGTGTCATGTGAGGTTTTAAAAAATGTCCCCTTAGGCCCCTGAATTAAAGAACTCTGAATTTTAGACAGAGTGAGAACTTGCAGCTTTTGTTTAATAAACTATTTTCATGAAACTATCTCTACCATAACTTTTTGTGTATCTTTCCTCTATGACACTATTCTTTACATCGACCTCTATTTATATTATTATTACACTCAAGGGGTGCTTTGAGTTTTCAACATGTTTAAAAAGCGAAGTTAAATAACAATTTAGATTGAAAAGGTGAAAAGTACAAAATTAAAATAGTCAAGGAACAGGCCTTTTCAATTCTGCAAGTATGGCTGGTGTAATACCTAAATATAACTAAATAAATAATATTAAATAAATAAATACATACATAAAATATATATACATTTGATACTATAGTAGTTTTTTAGGTGGCCAAACAGTTAGTCAGAATAAGATTTTTGAAACTTATTCTTCCTTTGGCCCTTCAGAAGTACCAGGAAGAACAGACTCCAGCTGTTACTCCTTCTCTAGCTCATGCAGCAGAACTGAACTGTTTTAGGAAAGAAATCTTCAGTTCATTGCAGACATTGCTAGCTTCTGAAACAAAGAAAATGAGGCTCCTGCCCACATGATACCATAATATTTATTTTTAAAGTGACTATTTTTTATAAAATGTAAATACTCATATTTAAAAATAGATTGGCAGTATTGAAATTCTCTTGATTCAAAGAAGGTATTTCCCATGGCTTAACCATTGCAATCCCTGTTCATCTCTTTACAGAATCCAGGTTGCTTCTTAGCCACTTTTGAATTAGATGTTTTTCAAATTAACAGTACCAACAAAAAGTACTGATAATTTTGTCTTCTCTTCAGTGGTTATATAGAAAGCAGAAAGATTTTTAATGCAGTCTTAAATTAAAGACTAGAAGTAAAAATTTCCCATACAGCTCTATGCCAATAAAAATCTGACAATATGTGGACACACACTTTATAGATGTAAGACAAAATGTGATTATGTTATATCTCAGTGCTAAATTGTATGTGAAATTAGTTTTAAAATTAAAATAAATATACAAACAGTACGTAAGTTTATAACATATACTGGCAATATCAGAAAACAAATGAGATAATAGATCTTATCTGCTGAAGAGGAAATATGTAGTTCCACCCACATTTAAAACATTATTCTCTTCTATTCACTTGATCGGGAGCAAAGAACAAGAAGCAATTTCTTTTGTGTTTGGAATTATTATATTTTTGCCCTGAGTTGACACACTTCTTAATCTTGGCTCTTCCACAAAGAAGTACATACCGTAAAATACAATTAAAACTAGCCTTTGTCCATGAAAAATGATATGCTGAATAATTTCATTTCACCTAAGGTTATTGGGAAAACAGCTGCAGAACTGATTCTAATTTCTGTGGGGAAACAAACAAACAAACAAACAAAAACCAACCAAACAAACAAAAAACCCCAAACACAACAAACCCCCCCAACAAAACAAAACATTGAATTGGGGCAAAAATCTGATTCTTTTTTTCTTCTAGAAGAATGAAACTCTACAATTTCATTTTGGAAAAACAAGCAAACATATTTTGGTATAGCTAAAGAGGAATCCCTCCCTTAAGTTTATGGATCTCAGTGAGCTACATTCTGGGATCACTGTCTCTGTAAGTTGGCCTGACTTGTCTGAGTCTTTGCCTGAAGGCTTTCATTCTCAAGATACTTATATTTCCTAAATGAAAGACATTCCAACTGAAATATTCTGAACAGTTTAGTGTTGAAGACTGACAGGCTTCTTCTGATTTATGCAAATGATAAAGCCAGTGCAACATAGGGAATGAAATACGACATAAACAACTGATTCCACTGTAGATCAATTTAGAACAGAAAGAATCACCTGCAATGCTGTAATAGCAGTTTATTTTCCATGTGCCCCTGGCACTGGGGTTAGTACTATCCATTCTGGTTAACAATGGTGGCAGAAGGTGGAGAGAAGAGGGGAAATTGAGCACAAATTGTGGATTATTAAGTATCATTCTAAAGCCAGGTGATTTCATATTGACACCTCAGTAGTCATAGTACAGCAACAAAATTGTCTTTCTACACAGTTTTTTAATTCTAGTAGCTAACATGTGCTTGATCTAGAAAACACTAGTTGAAATTCTGTGGATTTTGTCATGCAGGAGGTTAGGTAAAGCAAATATAATGGTTCTTCTCGCCTGGAAATCTGTGAATCTATAAAAATTGGATTAGATGAAAACTGATGACCTAGAGCTAAAAGATTCTGTGTCCCATTAATAACCTTCTAAAAGAACTGGCTCAGTAAATCAATTTTTTTCCTCTACTTTATTTTTCTCTGGTAATATTAATATCAGAAAAATAAACTTTTGAAAGTTCAAAGATTCAGTGCAGTTGATATAAACAGCTAAGTGCTCAGATGGTTATCTAAAGCTTTTATGACTCTCCAAACCCTTGGAGATACATTTTCTTCTTATCACCTCATTTTTTTTTACTATATTTCATGAAATAATTCTAGTGCATTGAGTTTTTTTCTGTCACATGATGTTCAGTCCTAAATTGTTACAATTTGTCAGTTTGGTAGAGTAATGAGAGCTGGCAGAGAAAGAACTATATGTTCCTAACCAAAGCCTCAATTCTGTAACCCTCTAAGCACTTAGCATATGAGTATGCTTGAGTCCCAGTGATGACAGCAAGACTTCAGCACATATTTATGCAATAAGTTGAATGGCAATATATTTGCTGACCTCCCAATCATAGTCTCATGCTTTCATATATGTAAAAAGGTGAGAACTAGCTAACACTGTATAAAATGAGAGAAGGCAAGAAATATGGACATGAAACTGATGGAGGAAAAAAATCAGGCTTTCACAATCCAAACAATGCTCTTCTGAGTTTTCCTGACACAAGGGAGCAGCACACAGACAACTCTGTTGTTTGAGCAGTGGCCCAAAATAACTAAAGTGAGTGATCATTTAAGGTAAAGAAGTGACTGGGTCTTGGTGTGAGACACAGAAGCATCCCAGCACTTCTGTATCATGAATATTCATAGAAAACAAGTTAAGGCAGCCTTTCTGGATGTCCTGGACTGAGCCTTGGGAAAATCTAGAACAAGCAAAACAAATATGTTCCTTCCATCCATTGGCAATGTCTGCTTGATTGTGTAGCTTGGAAGGGAAGAGACAAAAAAGTAGTCACCTTTTTAAAATGGATAGGTGACAACTCCATAAAAGCTCTCAGTATAATACTGTTTTGGTAGTGCACTGTACAGCACTCACTTTTGCCTATATCTCTGACCTTTAAAATACAACATAATATCATTAATAATTGATATGCTTAAAATCACTGCTGCTTCATGAGACACAATTTTAGTTCTGTATCTTTATCTCTGTAATACTAGAATGGAAAAAGAATTAGTATACAGCAAAAGGAAGCTGTGAAAACTCAGAAAATGTAGAATTCAAATTTCATTTAAGCTCTAGGGAGTTGCAATAAAAAGTACAATATCTCTACAAATTAATAAGTAACATGACAAGACCCATAGAAGAGTGACACAAGATTCACATGACACCTGAAATGGACGGAAATCTGCAAAACTGACAAGCTTCCAAATCTAACAGCAAAGTATGAAATCATCGTGAGAAACCACTGTTCAAGTTAAATCTTTCAGGAACTGATTTCTGACCTGACGCTGCTTGACAGTTTTATCAGTTATTAGGAAGGAGGAATATGGAGTTTTCAGAAGAATGATAAGCAGTATAAAGTATCACCTACTGATACAATGCAGTCTGCATGGCTTGGTAAAGTGGGCTTAAATGCACACAGTAGACATGTACAGCCAAATGCAGCCATGGCTTCTGGAACAAAGAATGTAGAAAACATCACACATGTGGGGAAGTCTGTCTGGGCATTGAAAGGGAGTTTGGAGAGGGTTTGATGTTCATAGTGGATTGTGAATTGGATACAGATATGTAATACAACATACAGTTGTATTCTCTGTGAGCAGAGAGGTCTCCAGAAGTAGCAGGAAAGGTATTACCTTTATCATCAGCACACTAGTAACAACCATGTACTGTTTTAAATTGCTTAGTTCAACACTGAAGGATTACAACAGACAGGAAAGATTTCAGAAAAGGATCCTTAACATATTGGTCTATTGCAAAGATGCATTTTATTGAGAGGATCGAGAATTCAACCTTATTTATCACATAGATTATAATATCACAGTCTGAATAATTGCATGAGGAACAGACGATAGAAGGCTCTTCAGTCTCACACACAAATATAATCCAAGGGCTGCAATTTTGAGCTGGATAAATTATGATTAGAAAGGTGAAGTTAGATTAACTGAGAGCATGCATATATTTGACTGTTAGGTCAAATAACCATTAAAATGGTGTATATAGATTTGTAGAGAATTCTATGTCACTAGCAAGATTTACAGGAAAAAAGGAAAAACTTTTTAAAATCTATTACCGGACCTATGGCTATTATATTATTGATAATTACAACAAGGTTTGTTGTTGTTTTTATTCCCTTCTCCCAACATTATTAATTTTCAGTCTTAATTTCAATTTAACATAATCCTCTGCTTGAAAATTTCTTAAGATTTGTAATTTTTTAAGGATATAGAAGAGACACCTAAAAACTGTGCTATACATTATTAATAACAGTAATTAATATAATATAAATCTAGAATGATTATATTTTTAAAACTGAATCAATATAAAAAAATAAATATAGGTCTCAGAACTTTTTGCTACAGGTAAACAAAATCCATGCACACATAGAAGTTCTACAAAGAAGAAAGAAAACATGATGACGTTTTCATGACTTTTTCTCCAGAAATTTCAAAAGTGCTCTCTAACAGAAGAAATTTATTTCTCTTGATGTCTTGTCCAGCAAATATGATACCATACATAGACCAGAAGTTAGATTAGCACATTTCAGATCCATAATCCTCCTAATTCACAGTTCATCATAGTCATAATGGGAAGAGAAAAAGATAATGAAATGCAATTTTCAGGCAATCAGTCAGTCAGTGAAACTTTACTTCGTTGGTACAGAATCACCAGACTTTGGTTCAATTAAACTCAACAGCTCACAGATGTTCAAAATTTTTTTTAATTTTTATTTTCTTTTTTTTTTTCCCCTACTCTCCTCTTGAGAAGGCAGACATTCTTAATGTCAGTATTTCAGTTAAAGGACTTCTTTTGGTAGTCTCAGGTAAAGGAACAATTCTAATATTAGAAGAAGACAACTACATTTTCAGGATATTAATTTCTGCGTAAGAAAGAGGGTATGCAGGGTAAAATGATTCAAAAATACCTTCCAATTTTATTACATATTAATTCTATTTTTTCCAATAAATTCTGTAATAGTTATATAATCCATAAAAAGAAATAAGTGAATTTATGGTAAATTCTATACTTTCATTGCAGTGTGTAGTAAAGTGAACTGAGCAAAAATTTTCAATATAAACACACTGTTTATAGGGTAAGAATTGTAATCAGCCTGTTGAGCATATCCAGTGATTAAAACATATCATTTAGGGGAATATTTCATTGATCTTTGGATTTTGCATATTGAATAAAGTCTTCAGTATTTCTTAAGAGAAATGTAAAAAAGTTGTATTTGTGTATAAGCAGAGAAGAAAAAATTCTTTGCTTTTTGTGAATCCATTTCTTGACTGTTTAAACATACCATTTGCATTTACATTTTGCAATATGGAAGAAAAGGCCCCATTTTGGCAGGTGGAAGCTCACGCAGAGGCTGTTTCTTTCAGTCTTTATAATTTAGATGAGTTTTACTGTTTGAAGATGTCCATAGCCAATCAGTCCTCCCAGTCCCCTGTGGCTGCGGATAGAGAGTTCAGGGGACTGCTGCTCTGTGTGTGGATATGTGTATCTCTGCTCACAAAAGAACTGCCATTCCTGAGTGATCTGTAGCACAAGCATCTAAAGAGAATTGTGATTACCCAGAGGGCGAAGGTACTATAGTCACACACTACAATGGATAGTCCCCTCTGATTGATGAGTACAATAAGGTGTGTTGGCTGTTGATGATAACATGCTTCTTAGGACTTCAGCTCTGATATCAGTGAGTTAGAAATGTCACCACTAGAGCAGAAATCCCGATAGAGTATTTGCAGTATTTTCATTAAGAAGGCACTGTGGAGTCAGTGGGCCTTTACATTTTCCCAGGTATTAATGCAGAATATTGGCTATTTTCTATTCCTTTATGTTAAAAGACGTAAATGGAATAGGTCCAGGATTAATTGTTGGAATGAAGAGAAAGGGCTGAAACTTTGTGTCATTTCTGTTTTAACTAGGCAGTGGTTATCCATGATCTTTTCTACGCACTTCACTTTTGTTTGTGAAAAAGAATCACCCCACAGGTGTTACAGTATGAAGCAATCATACTCAACCTGAATACTACATGTATGAGTTGAGCAATATTTTATTTTCTTTTAAAAGTGTTGACATTGATTTTTTAAATATATGTAATGGAAACCACTTATTATTACCCACCTTCTGTAAGCTACTCATAAACTGCAGAGGCAGCATTCCATAAAACCCATTATGCAGCTACTACAATGCCCCACTGATCTAAAAGTTGCATGCATTTGCAAAATAGATAGAATATATCTTGCTTTTCAGGTTTTCAGAAGTTTAAAAACAAATCCCTCTCTTCTGAAAAAGCCAGAGGTAACTGCAGACTTAACATTTTTACCTTTGAGAACCTTTCACATATTACTATGAAAGTGGCATTTCAACATGATCAGTAGAGAGTTGTGACATATTAAATACCGCCAAGTACAAATCTTTTCATTCTCTAGTGCATCTGTATTTTGTTTACATATGTAAGGTAAAGTACAAGCAGAAACTTTGCATGTCCTGCATTGTATACTGTCCGGCATAGCAAAAGCTGGAGAAATGTTAACAAGAGGGAAGTGCAAGATTCCTCTGCATCAGCCTACTCCTGGATTGCTTCAGAAACATTCCCTCCACTTCCTACACCAGAAGATTGAAGATTTTAAGTAGTATATGAGATAGGTCTGCCAACTTAAGTCAATAGGAAGGGTTATAATCTTCTGTCCAGATGTAGTAAGACTCAGTATTTCCCAGCACACCACAAAAACTAGCCTGGTATATATAAAACTAGTGCTAATAGGCATAGCATTCACATGAATAGAGTCCATTAGAGACAATGGATTACTCTTACTCTGCTTTTGCTAGATAAGTAAGGCATGATCTTAAAGCTAGTCTAACCTTTTTTACTAAGTAGAGACACTTGGACACCACAGAGGGTGATTCATCCCTCTTGTCTTTGGCATCTATAATGATGGGAGGAAACTAAGATGATGCCTTAGACTTGCTGTCTAACAAAAGTTAGGTCAGACAAATCCCAACATGATTTTATAATTAACTTGATATTGCATTTGTGTTTCAGCACAGCAATAAAGTCTCAGACATGCTGGCACACACAAAGATAAGTGAAAGTCAGCCATGTCTTCCAAGTCAATCATAGTTATATACCTTAAATTGCTATTCATGTTCTTCATGCAGCATAAGCTGCTGAATTCCAGTTACCTGAACACAGAAATTAAGTTTTATTAGTTGATATTTTTGCTGAAGAAAATAGTCAGAAAATTATGTTGTAAGTAGAGGGTGAATTATTGTTATTGCACTTCACAATAATGCTAAGTTTTAAGAAATTCTTAAGGAAGGTAAAACTGTTGAGAAGAAAGGTACATTGGGAGGAATAGCACCTTAACATTTTTCAGAAAATGTTCAAGTCTTGTCTATGTATGCCACTAGAGTTATTATGTTTCATGTTCTTCAAATACAGTCTTTGATCACATGCACTGCTAAACCAGAACTTGAAATAACAAAGATGTTCAGTGTACAAATATTGTGGCATCACTGAATGTTTACAGTACCACTACCACTGGGACCTTTCATGCTGCCATGACACTGCTACATGTCCTGAAAATGCTGTTCAGGTCTTCAAAGTATGCTTCTGGTAATTCTGATCCAATTTTAGGAGCTTTGTGAATCCAATAAACCAAATTTACAAGTCATAAATTCGACATTATCTTACTTATGGTTTATACCCTCTGGAGAACTATATAGATCCTAATATAGAAAACTAGTAATTTACAATTTGCTGGCATAGTTTTAGACTGCATAACCATCAATGCTGCCACAAAGGAGGTGGTACAAACATACAGCAGCACATTCTTAGATTGTATTAAACCAATCGTGAAACCACAACTTGCAGTTGCAATTCCAATCAACTTGATGAGGTTATCTAAGTGTTCACCTCTACTAAAAGAGGGAAGCCCTAGTCGTTATCACTCCCAGGTGCATGTTTTCACTGTAAACCTTGTGAAAACCCCGCTATAGTTTGCACCAACCATGAACTAATGCAACTAGTTAACCTGGCAGAAAAGGAACCAAAATAAAGCAAACTACAGATAGCTTCCTACTCTGAGCTGGCGATCTGGAAGATCCTGTGAATACCAGGGCTCACAGGAGATTGTCATCATACTACTAGAATCAGCAGCAAGAGTAGACAGAGCAAAAAGAAGGAAAGGGATCATATGGGTTTTTTGGAAGGAGCAGGTGATTTGGTAACTTGAGCTACTCAAGAAACTACAGATTGAATATAGAAACTGCTATATTTAAATGAATAAGTTAGATTTATTCAAGCTTCCCTATGAAATCAATTGTAGAATATCAGCTATCTCCTATTTATTTATTTATTTATTTAACCATTCTGTCCCCAAGTTGTTAGCTGGAAAATTTCTACTTTGAGAAATGCAAACAGAGAGATATCCAGTGGTATTTAGTGTTGCAAATGTATACACAGTGGGTGAAGGAAAGCTGCAAGTCTTCTTGAACAAAGCATAAATATCAAGTACTGCAAATGGAGCCACAGAAGATACCCATGTGCAAGGTATCATTCCTAGAGAGTGTCTCCAGAATTGGTTTATAGATGTTCCTATTCTTCATGTGTTTGCTTGCTGTTGTTACCTTTTTTTTTTTTTTCCCCTTCTTCTTCCAGGTCAAGATTTTCTATCTTCCTCTTTCCTTCTACATCATAAAGGTAAATCCATAACATTCAATGTTGCAAGAAAAAAGGTGTTAGATTGTGGAATGTAACTCCCTTAACACTTTCTGATTAAGCATGCATTATGATTTAACACAGATGTTTGCTGATTCAGTATAACACAATAATCTCTAATTAACTGAGGGGTTGCTAACACATGTAATTCTCTGGATATTGGGACACTAGGGAAAGATAGGGGATTGATCTCACCTAACTTTAGCTACCTAAAAGTTTAGCCTAAGTAATCTGTGTTACTTCTGTAGTTAATGGAAAGAGGTGTATATTTCTGTTGGACAGGCATTTTGAGACAGAAAAAATTTCACTTAGAAGTTAACTATCACTTCTTAGCTCGATAGACAAAGTCTGAAGTATTAGTTTATATCAGACACAGCTTTAATATCAGATAATAACCAAGATGACTGCAGAGAAGTAAGGATCTGTTTATGGGCACTAAACTTTTGATAGCACACCTAGTAAATGTGATATGAACTAAAATTTTTATAGCAGACAAGCACCACATAGGTAACATGAACATACATCTCTGAGAAATATTATGTAATTCACATCATCCTACTTTATTTATCTATATATTACTTCCTGTAAAAAAAAAAAAAAAAAAAAAAAAGGCAAGCTGAAGCATGACTTTAAAATAATTTCATATCACATTAATTTCAAATACAATGTTACCTTGAGTAAAATGTAGTCCAGAATCACAGCAGGGAATTCTACTACATGCTCAATTGTCCTGTACTATAAAATTTATATCTGCTTATTACTGGAAAATATAATAAATAAATAGTTCTTTTGTGTGTGTTTTTTGACCACTCCACCAACTGGGTTTGATATCAGTCCACTTTGGATTTAAAGACCCAATGAAATTACTTGAAAGCTGTGTAATGCTTTTCTATAGCTAGGATGATCAGAAATTGGTGATTTGTAATTTCTGTGCAGAAATCAAAATGAACTGGTCATATAGGATGAGCAGTAGAAGAAGCCCTCTGTATAAAATTGTTAAAAAATTTTGGCTCTTTTCAGCTAGGAAATGTTATCTCAGAATGTCCCTAACAGAGAATTTAGAAAGCATTTCCTATTATTAGTGTCATCACCTCTATAATACTGAATTAGGTGCTATAGATTTTTGTGGCTTTAGCTACTTACATCCTCACACTCCTTTGAAGAAGAGTGTGACAAGAGGAGCCATTAAAGATTGCTGGATTTTGACAAAGCTTTTGGATAGTTGATATGACGCCATCATAGCAGTTGCTTTATATTTTACTGATTAAGAATTGTGGAAAACATAGTAATGAATACAGTCTTTGGAATTGCAGCAGTTTGATACTAGTTGTCAGAGATAGGTACTTAAAATCTTTATTCTGAAGTACTGGCTTTTACATATTAGACTTTGGAGGCAAATGATAATGTTATTTCTTCTAGTTTACACCTACCCGTCTTTCCTCTATACACCATAATCCAGCGAGCCACACTTCGCAGCCATTTCTTCTGTGCTGAAAACTTATTTGACAATTGCATGTGTATCGTTAGATATTCAGAAGTCAACCAAAATCAATGGAGCAAAAAGAACCACCCATTTTTTCACTCTAGAGCCTTAGTTTGTGTGTTCTTTCTATTAAGCACTAATGAGTGCAAATTCACTCTATGGAGGCAACTACATGCATCCTGATAGACAAGTTTAAATCGATATGGTTCCAGGCAGTCATAGCAGAAGTTGCAACTTGACAGTCCAAGCAATCATACTGTAAGCACTTGAAGTGATGATCATCTCATTGTGTATCTTGAAGATAACCACAATGGTTTTAGCACTATTTAAAATAAAATAGAATGAAAGAAAGAGATTATACTCAGTGTGTCAACACTTTCCTACATATCTTTCCTCAGTTTTTACATTTTAAAAAAGCACTTTGGGGTGTTTTCTGGGGAAAAAGATAACATCATACATCTCGATTCTTGTGCATCGTTGTGTTTATAAAATATTCTATAATTATATTTTTCCTAAAACTTTTCCTCCCTTAAAAGGGTAACAAATCATTACTTCTGTATAAAACAAGAGCAAAAATTAACACCTGTCCTCTAAAAAATAAATAAAAATCCAGATTATATTAGATCAAACAAGCATTCCTAAGAAATTATGAAATCCCCAATAAGAAATCAGATCAATATAGTACAATATCACTTTTAAATTTCTGAATGTCATATCAGATTAATGAGTTGTACTAAAAACGCATGACAAACAAATTCTTAATATATCATGAAATTAATTTGTGAAAGTTAAACAGAAAATTACTTCTTCAATGAGGTTGTCAAATTTTATTATCAATTTTTGGTTTTAATAATGTAAGATAAAATCTGGCAATTCAATGACATATTGAAATATGCCTTTTCTCTTTCAGAAACCTATTATGATATGACTGTCAGAATTGTCACTAGGATGATGAAATTGTCATATTAGTGACACAAGGATGTATTAAAAATGATCACTAATTCCCCCGTCCCTCACCCCCCAAAGTCTGGAGGCAAGACTTACTATAATATCGTTCACTTAGAGTTGGTTTGTTTTTTTCATTGTTTTCATGGTTGGTTTTGGATGGTTGTTTTCCCCACAGAATACTGCTTTTCAGTGATTTTTATTCTGGGGAAACATTTGCTTTTTCAGTGAAAACCTGTCCCATCCCTAGACCATTACTGTATACATACAGCCCTTGCTGTCTTCAGATTTCTTAATGTAACAAAAATTCCCGTGAGGCTCATCCACTAGAAATATTCAAAGAAATTCCAACAAACTGCCAATGAAATTGTATCAGTGTGATACCTGCCATTTAATTTCTAGAAAGGTTAAAACATTTTTCCTCTCTGATGGATCATGGACTCCCTTCAATTATTCAAAATTCCATCACCTCTGAACTGGGCAACACAAGTGCAGCACAGTGCTATGAAGAGCTCAGCTGTTACAGAATATTGCAGTGTGCCACCTAGAAAACAGTGGCTACCCATTAAATCTGTTACCTGTTCAATGTAATGGTCTATTCATAGCATATTATATTAAATTCAAGGTCTCTTGAAGAGACTTCCATCTTCAAGACCATCCACAGCTGAGTGCAAGTTTGCCTAAGACAACAAACAAAATATTTGGTTGGTGTTGGCAACTTCAGCCTTCTGAAATAACGGGGTTTGTTTCCTTGCCTTTTAAAAGTAAGTGTTATGCTGATATAAGCGAGAGATAAATATTTTCTGAAGTTTGTACACATATTTGGGGTGAACTTTCATAGAAAATCAAGACACATGGGCCAAAGCTCAGTGGAAAGAAAAAAATTCTAGTTACCAAAAGAGAATTTCGAGATTATTTATCTTTTGATATAGAAGAAAACCAAAATAATTTGATTTGCTTTTGTAAGTCCTGTGTTTCAGTTGCTCATAATGACAGGAAGCATAAAACTGTAAATCGAATACTGTGGAGTTTATTCTCATTTCAAGTTAAGATGATCTATATTCCATACAAACTGAATTAATAATGGCACAAGAGTTTAACCTATATTTGCCTCAGGTGTGGAAAGCGAAGGAAGTGGCTGATAGATGTTAACACTTTTTGAAGACTGTATGAGTGATGAGAATGATAATATGAGAGCTGACTGGATGGAATGCAAAGAGTAAGCATATTGCTATGCAATTATCTTTACAGAATACAAAGATGGTAGACAGTATGGGTGAAAATGTCATGTTATGATAGAATTTGTGATAGAAAACTAAAGCTCTCATATATTGCTCAGTGTATTTTTTCCTTTTCTTTCCAGTCAGCATTTAATGCACAACAGAAATGAACTTCCATAAGATGGGTAACTGGTCTATTTACAATTCACAATTACCTTTTAATGGAGTTCTATATTTCCGTAGTTTTCAGACAGTGTCATATGGTATGGATTAAAATACCAACAGGCAGATTCACATCAGGTTGAAATCATCAAACTTAAATAGAAGCTATCAACAGTTTGCTGTCAAGAAACTAGGAAGATGGTTGATGTGGGTGGTCCTGCAGAGATCTGTCTTATGTCCTCTGTAATTTAATGGTTTCATTAACAACTTACATGACTTATCAGCCTTGACACCCAACAGTAAGTGCTGTAAATGCCTTGGAGGACAAGTTGTGAATTTAAATTGATCCTGATAAATCAATGAAATGGTGAGAAGTCTTTAAGATGAAATTCAACACAGTAAAGTAGAAAACCTACACACATAAAGAAAAACAAATCAAAATATACAGTGACAGCAGCAACGAGGTTGGGAAAAATACAAATCTGGGATATGGAGGGATGTCCGAACAGTGTGTCCGAATAAGCAACTACTGCTGTTGAAAAGACAAATGGTATTTTCTGATGTGCTAGGAAGTGTGTTGCAAGCAGAAAAGGAGGTAAGTTATAATTATTCCTCTCCAAACAGTGTAGCTACAGAACTATTTCCAGTTTCATATCCTGTTAGAAAGCTGGAGAAAATCTGGAATCAGTCAGAGGAGAGTAAAACTTCAGTAGAGTACGCAAGACCAGTGAATAAGGAATGGAAAGCCTGGTGGACTGGGTTTATTTTATCTTTAAAAATAGAAGATTGTGTGCCTGGAGAAGAAGGACAAATAGGTCTCAGAGACTTTATAACAGTTTCCCATGGTGAAAATGTTTCTTGTAAGGATAGTGATTTTTTGTGTCTTCAGTGTTCTGATTACCAAAATGAGAAGTTACAAGTTTTATTTTCAGAAAGAATGGTTTGTTTTAAGCATTAGAAAAACTTTAAACTTATTAGAGGTGTGTTACTTGATCTTCTCTGGAAATAAAGAGTTAGGCCAGATAATTTCTCTTTATTTTTGTGCTTCTAGAGGTGTTTCATATTTGTATATTTTACAGTATATCTATTTATCATTAAAACAAAATATAATATAGTGAAAATACACACCAGTTCTTTTATTAACACATAAAGTCAAAAAGGTTAAGTATGTAGATGCACATATTTGCAGAAATTCTTAAGCGAGCTGCTAAAATGGATAGAATTTTGAAACTTTTCTAATAATTTTTATAAAATCCACTACAGCATGGAGTTCTTTCACACTTTTCTTGAGATTTTACAACTAGATGTTTTTTTTCAGGTGAAACTAGAAAGGAATACATTTTAAAATGTCAAAGTTGGCATAATCTCTTTATGTCTATTGTTGCAGATTTTATGACTTTCTAATAGTTGCTTTCATCATGACAACTCATGAAACAGTAACACAAATCTCAAAATAAAGATTGTTAGAAAAATTTCTTCTCTGTATAAATTTTGTGTCAAAAGGGAAAGGTTTTAAAAATCACAAAGCAGGAAAGATCATAAAAGTTCTTCTTCCACTACAGATTAAGCAAATTAACTACTAAGCAATTCAAAATTGACACTAATACCAAAAAAAAAAAAAAAAAAAAAAAAAAAAAAAAAGCAAAACTCGGTTAAAAAAAAAAAAAAAGGTAATATTAGAAGCAGAAATAAAATATCTAGTTCTGCCCAAGACTCTGGTCTTAAATTAAAAACCAGTGGAGATGGGAGGCAGAAGTACTGAAAAGATCCTGCTGCAGGACTTCAGGACTTGCATGGACTATTCTCTACTTTGTATTGCTCCTTGGACCTGAGATTTAATATCAGGGACACAGCTTAAGGGAAACAATTCCTGCATCCACGACTCTTTCCAGGGATCTCAGGATGACAAGGAGCATATCTTTATGCTAAAATTGGAAGAGAACAGGTACAATTACAACATCACAAATGACCAATGTATGATTCCTAATTCATCTCTGCTTAAGGGGTAAGACTTCTGCACCTGTGTATATCTATGAGGAGTTCGGTATATCTCAACTCCTGGCTCCCTTTCCCTTAGGGTGCAGTGTCTGACCTTGCTGGTCCCTGGCACATGTGCTCTAAGCAAGGATAATTCTGAAGTTAAAGCTCAGATTCCTCAGGTCAGTTTCCCAGCCTCTCTGGAAAAATCTCTACAGTGCTTAAGAAATTTCTTTCTTTTTAAAATTTATTTATATATAATGGAATTTCCCTTGCTACAACATATTGACCCTCCTTATTTTCTTGTATGATTACAGGAACTTCCTTGAGGAGCTTGCCTCCAAGATCTTGCAGTCATTCTTGATCAATTTAAGAGATCTCAGTTCTTTTGGCTTAGTTGTGTACCCTTGAGCTGAAGTCAAAATCTTACTTGTCTCCCTAATCCACCCACTGTCCCTTTTTTCTGTTTTAGCAGAGAGGCAGAGCTGTACCCAGGAGCTGGCTAGACCTATGGTGAGTCAGAGACCTTAGGAGTGGTGGCTTGATACTGCCTTTTTGGGTTTGTGTAGGTTCTGATGCCATTTTTTCCCAGCTAAATCACAGGATGTAGTGCTTTCCCTGAGGGAAGAACAGGGTTTGGAAACTGAAATGGGAGTAGGAGAATGAATGATGGGTGAACGGAAAAACTTAGTCTTCCCTCAGGCTTATATGCTAGGTAAATTTACTTGAATGGGCTTGCCACAAACTCGGTTTATTTCACATACCCCAGTTCTTGAATCGTTACAAGCTAATTTTCACTATGAATTCTTCTTTTTCTCTGCCAAGTATATTTATAAAACAACATCTTGTTCTCAGTCTCAGCAGTACTCACATACCACTTCACAAGTTGTCAAAAGCTTAGTCAAGCACTAAGAAAATCCAAACTCACATAATTAAGTTAAACTCAGAACAAATGTTGTCAGCCCGTGTTTAGACTAAAGTTTGCTCCCTCTTTCAGATAGCAAGGGTCTGAAAGCTTACTCTTTTCTGAATTATACTAGCTGGTAAAAAAATAAATTGTACATATTTTTCCTTGTAAACCTTACTTTAACAAATAAAACAAAGTCATTGCAGAGCTTGAAATTAGCCAAGGTGACAAAAGGCTGAAAATTATCAGTAATGTCTTTTTGTTATCCAAAATTAAACAAAAATGAGATCTGGATAAAATATTAGAAGGCTGCTCTCCCATTAATTTCTTCACCACTTATTCTTCTAGCCAAGGCTTTGTCTGAGTAGTGGTTGTTGATAAAGATAATAATTTACAATGGTTTTGTTAGGTGCCTGGATTCCTCTGAATGCAGAAGCCTCAATCAAAATGTGTCAGACTCTAGGCTGGGGCAGGAAAAATACCATCCAAACTAAACATTTTCCTAAAAATCCCTCAGTATTAATAGGACTGGGTTTCTGGCCCACATTCATCCACTATTCACTATGTTGCAATGACAGTAGTCAAATTTCCTGTTTATGACCTAGAGAGGGGTCTGTTCCATGTGAGCACAGGATGTGCACTCCAGTAGTGTTTAATTGGTGGCTGGAACCTAAAGGCACCACAAAATGAGGAAGAACATGATATTCTTTTTCAATAAAAGCAGCATGGACAATTTCCTGTGCAAAGGAGCTACCTTGATACCTGCAAAAAAACTTGCTGTTAGTTAGGTCACTGTTAGAAGATAGTTTTCTTTCAGTGGCGCAGAAGCACCTGCTCTGACCCTCTTTTTTCTTTTTTTTTTTTTCCTTTTTTTCAGTAGCCTTGTTGTTCACAGGCTGGCTTACCCACAGTGGAAATGATAGGGTAAATGGTTCCCCTGAAAAATAATCTCTTCGGTTTTGGATTGTTTTTTCAGACAGGTCTAAATCACCCTGCAAGTGCAGAAACATTTTTGCTGTATGCTGGAAGAGAAGGCAAGACACAGAGAGATCCTGGGGAGCATCAGCTGCTAGGGGACTGCTGCAGAAGAGTGCTCAAACTAGCTGATTATCTACTTGATATTCGAAATTAAAGGAGCACTTCTAGTTTTCTACCTGCTGACATCTGGATCAACCATTCAAGAAGCCTTTTATTTTTCTTTTAAAAGTTAAAGATAAATCTGAATCAAACTATCAGAGTATTGCATAAAAATGGTTTAATTACTGGTTAATAAGTAAAAATATGCTTAGGACTATAATTCTTTTCAGTTTTACACTTACTGGAAAGACTATATTTTTTTTTAAATTTAGAAAATTTTTCACTTGTGAGCAGAAGAGCAGAAACTATCTTGGTAGTTGTAGTTTCATAGCATATTATCAATAGATTAACTGCATTGTCTGAATATTGTGTAAAAACTGGTAAAACACTCAAAATATTTGGAAATGAACTTGTGCAAGCTGTGGATGTCTGAACTTTTTGGCCTGCCTTATGAGAACTTGAACAACTCTCAGAAAGTCTACTCTGAATTCAGCAACACCCTTTGCCAATGAGGGCACTAAAATTTAATTTTACAGGAATAGAAAACTGTATGTGATGACACCTCTCAGGTTTTAAACAGGGTCTAAGCAGCGGATGCTGTATCTTCTAACATTTCTGTTCCTCCATCATGACAACATTAATCACCCAGATAGAGAATATTAGTCAGTTAACAACAGAATTATAAAGTGTCCCAGTATTCTGTAGATATTTGTTTGACATAGTAGTGATTATGATGAATTTATCTACAGCCCATGTTTTTCAGTGTTATTCCATTAATTTTTTTTTATTTCTTAATCCCTATTTAAATGATTGTAATGCTATTATTTTTTATAAATTGTTCCTGTGACACATCTCGCTGCTTTACAGAGGGATTTGTACTCTCAGTTCTGCAATACTCCCGTTTTATATTCAGCCCATTGAAAAAAAAAAAATCATAAAATACTGCAACTTTAGGGAGTTAAAGTTAAAATAAAAATTAAATACAAGATAATAAAAACTACAAACATATATATATATATATATATACTTCTATTAGTTTGTAAGATAGCAGCAGTTTTATGGCTAAATGCATTGGGACTACCATTTTTTCCACTGTCATCATTTATCTCTCATCACCATAGCACCAGCTGCTACAGCATTAACATTTTTGAGCACTAGAGACTCAGGTTGCAATGGGACACTTCCCGTTGCAACAGGAATATATACTAGGAAAAACAGTCATTTCATTCATCTGCAAAATGGATGAATTAACAAATCACTGGTGACATACCAACCTCTCTTCTGTCTTGACAACTAAACTGCAGAGGGTGTATTTCATACAAAAAAATAAATAAAAATCCAACCCCCCACAACTGAATATAAAGGCAGAGCTAGTTTTAATGTTTTCTCATGATCTGTGGAATTATTTGTAACAGGTAGTATAAGAAATACCCATAAACTCTTCTTAAAAAAAATACATGCCTCCTGTAATGTTACTTTACTAGCACTCTGACTATGTATACTATTTCACTGTAAAGCTCCTGGAAATGCTAAGAAATATCACTTTATTAATATGGGGCACATAAGGCTCTCACTATATGGAATATCTTGACTCTCCAGGGGTGAGGAAGGATCAAGGTAATCCCCATCTGTAAACCAGAGGTATTAATAATTTATTAAATTTTATGTTATGTTATATTAAGACCAGCATTATTTACATATTTTAATGATGTATCATGAAATCTCTATTGATGATATTCTGTCACATGTTATAAATCCACCAGAACCCTAGACGGAAAACATGCATTGTACAGGTATGAAGTCTAAATAAGGAACAGACAGCCATTTCATTACCTACAGCTTGGGATGATGGGGCTGCTTCCACATTCAGAGATTTGTTGATGTTGCCTTAACTAATCACTCTGAGCCACAGAAAAGTTAAGCAGAAGCTTTTATCATTATTCAAAGGGTGTTTTGTACTTCCATCTATCTAAAAAGTAATCATCTGCTTACACTGTAAAATGTTCAAAGAGACAAGACTGTCTATTTGTTTGTCCAGTTCTTATATTCTAGTGAAAATTAATTTTTATTTTTGCTTCTTCTGCCAGTGATCTCCAAACTAGATCATTATCCAGAATGACAGCTATGAATTAGACTAATCAAAATACAATTCCTCACATGAACATGAGCTCATAACTTGTCAGAAGCTGAACTTAGCAATCACATCTGGGGTCATAAGATGTCCCCCTCTGCTGGAGGAGGCAGATCAAGCTGGGCAAAATGAATATATTGCCTTTGGTTCTCTCTTGAACAGGTTTTCTGCAGAAAATACTGATCATTCTTTTTTTTTTTTTTTTTTTTTTTTTTTTTCTGCAGCAACGGGGTATTAATTATACTGTACTTAGCTCACAAAACTAGTTTCTGAAGCATCTGTCCAATACTGTCGTCAGCATAATGTGCCTCAGTGGGAGAGAAAGGTGGCAATCTGAGATACCAAAGTGTCATCAATAGAACTACTTGACTGGAAGGTGACTAGACTTTCTACAAGTCTGTTTGCCAGTGAAAATAATGTAGATACACATTTTTATATACAATATATAAAACTTATTTTTTTCTTAATTAAAAAGTTTTCAGCCATATCTTTGAAAAAAACTGGTGGGTTCCATTTTATTTGGTCAATGTTGCATATTCTGAAATAATATTTACCTATGAAAAATTGTTGTTAGCACTAGGTTACATTGTTAGTCTCAATAGATGTAGATCTCACTTCAGTCTGCTTTTCAGCACATTAAACTGGGAGCAGCTTCTCTAAAACAAGTAAAAACTTTGACTCATGTCAAACCTAGTAAGCAAATCCTGAAGCAATGTCATTAAAGTCTTGCAATTTTTGATCGGTATACAGCATGTGGTTCACAACTTACCATTTTTATTCTTCCATGCTTTAAAAGAAGGACAGGTAGTGAAACTGCTGTTTCATTTTCATCGTGCCTCCTCCATGAAACCATCATTCACAAGAATTTTTACATCTCCTTTTCTGTGTATGTTTGTTATTTCTATTTCACTTCTTGGTTAATGTTTTCAGTACCTTCCATATATTCTTCCAGTACACATGTGAAATTATTGCTCACATTTGACTTTAATAATATCCTATATTTCTATATTCTTCCATACTAATTGTATTGTGGCATAACTAGTATCCTTAAGCTTTGGTGTTTTGTTTTGGTTTTTTTTTTAAAAAAAAAAAACAACAACAACAACAAAAAACAAACCAATACCCAAAAAACCTCAACCTCTGCATTACTCATCAGACAGTATTTCAAATCCAAAAAAAGTGCAGATACTGATTTGAACATATTCCAAGGAACACTGTTTAGCAGAAACCTTTCCTGAAATGTAAGAACCAGTATGAAACAACACATATACGATATTTCATAACACATGAGAGCATCCAGATCCCAGTGGAAAGATGTCATAATTTTCTGAATGATTTTTAAATTACTTTGATAGCTGTCGAATTTTTGGATTTAATACTTTGTTTGAAAAGAGGTCTTGAAAATTAAAACATACTTTGAATATTTCTTTCAATTTAAGTTACTAAACATATTTAATCCAAGAAATAGAAATTATAAATAAAATATTTACATTGCTTTCATTAAATAAAGTGGATTCTCAGACTTCCTTCATTTATCTCATTTACATTTGCTTTTTGTGTAGAGTGATATAAAGAAAACCACAATAAGTATAATATTCTCGTTTATAAATAGTTCTTGTCTGCTCTGATTTAAAGAATTCCATGACTTCATCGGCTACAACTGTTATATGCTGTACGTGACTGCCTGAATACAGTAATTAAGAGGGGCAGGCTACTTTCAAATTAAAAGGAACAAGAACTTTTTTGCAACTTATTCCCTAAAGCATTTATTAAAGGAAAAACTATTTAATTTACACTGGTACAAATTGTGTGGGCATCTAGTATGGCTATATCTATTGGATTTTGTAGATCATAAAATCCTCTCCTCCTCCTGATTTTTTGTAACTTTTCTCAGCTTCATAAATTTCTGCAAGTTGCTCCACATATTTTGTAAATACCTATTACTTTTAATTATCATTTTTATTTCTGCAGTCCTTTAGAAACTCTGGAACCAGGTCCTATGTAGTTGCAAGTACCCATGTCTATAAACAAAATACTATTGAAAACATACCTGGCTTAAAGGTCTTAAAATCAAAGGCATCAATCTTGCAAAGCCTTATGCATGCTTTTAGCTTTATGTATCATGAATAAGGCCAGGCCTATGCTATAATGTTCTGTGAACATAGCTATGTCAGCTAGGAATGGAAAGGAAAAATTTCACTCCCAGCTAACACTCATGCCAGAAAAGTTTATTGCAGACTCAGGTTGCCTGACAGAGCTCAATATATGTTATGGGAGGACATGTTACACTTATGCAGATAGAAGAACTCTGTCAGTTGCTGCTGAATTTCCACTTGAACATGTTGCCAACATGCTCTTAATTTAATTTCACATTTATTTTCAATTAAGAAAAATGTAAATAATATAATAATGTTGATATTTCATTTCAAAATTAAAATTTTATTTTCAAGTTTGATTTTACTTCTGATCTTTTTCTTTGGTATAATGTCCTATATCCATTATAAGAGAATTAATTTGCTTAAAAATAGCATGACATTTACGAAAAGTGTATCATTTTAACAACGAATAGTAATTTTCACAGTTTTCAATGCAATTTTCACATGATGATAGTTATCAGTAAGATAGTAATCACTAAATAACTTGCACATGTTTCTACGTAATATAAATGTGATATTTTTCTGATGCCCCCAGGGAGCGTGAGCAACCAGGATGGACAAACAGGGCGTGGCGCGTCGGAAGGGTGTGGCACATCTGCTTGCGCAGCAGTTCGCGTGGACAGGGCGCAGTCCATCCCCTGGGTCTAGTCCTTATCTGAACCAGTTTTGTCTTACCGTCCTCCACCAGTAGACCGAACCATGGTCTCCACTCACATCAAAACCATCGCCAGAGAGAACGTGGTGACCCAGACGGAGCTGCCACGCAAACATGCAGGGGTTTAGGTGCCGGGCTGCAGGGAGTGCCTGAGCCTGTCAGCCCTGCTGGGGGGCAGCAGGGACAGCACCTGTGTGCGATGCCATCAGCTGGGTGACCTGCTCAGCCTGGTGGCTGAGCTCAGAGAAGAGGTTGAAAGATTACAAAGTATTAGAGGATGTGAAAGGGAAATTGATTGGTGGAGTAACACCTTAGCACCCCTGGAGCAACAGGAGCAAATGGAGGCTCCAAATGAGGCAGGTGATTCCTTACCATCTTGCAGCCAGGCAGAAGGAGGGGACATAAGAGATGGGGGAGGCTCGAAACATATCCTGGCTCAAGGAGGCAGGAAAATCCTTTCCCAACCTCCCTCACCCTCCATGGTGTCCCTTCACAATAGATTCGGGGCCCTGGAACTTATGAATGAAGTAGAGAAGGATGAAGAAAATTAGTCAAACAAGGAGAAAGACCATCGCACACCAAGGCCGGGTCGCCCTGGACTAGGTATTAAAACCAGTTCTAAAAAGAACCCCAGAAGAGTCATTGTAGTGGGTGACTCCATTCTGAGGGGTGTCGAAGGCCCAATATGAAGACTGGACCCACTTCATAGGGAAGTCTGCTGCCTCCCTGGGGCCCAGGTAAAGGACCTCATGGTAAAACTCCCCACTCTAGTGAGACCTAAGGAATAATACCCTCACTTGGTTTTTCAGGTAGGTAGTGACAACATTACCAGAAGTCCTAAATCAATGAAAAGAGAATTCAGGGCCTTGAGGAAACTGCTTAAGGGGTCGGGGGCACAAATTGTGTTCTCCTTCATCCCTTCAACTGGGGAGATGGATGAAGAAGAATCCAAGAAAACTCAACAGACAAACTTGTGGCTCCAAGATTCTTGATACTGTCAGGGCTTTGGATTTTTCATTAATGGGTTGGTACACAGGGCACCAGACCTTTTGGCATCAGATGGAATGCACCTCTCCCAGAGGGGGAAAAGGGTATTGGGGCAGGAGTTAGCTGGGCTCATTGACAGAGATTTAAACTAGATTTGAAGGTAGAAGGGGGGAAACCATCATCCTATCTGAAGTGCATCTATACCAATGCACACAGTATGGCTAACAAACAGAGGAGCTTGAAGCCATGATGCAACAGGAAAATGATGATGTAGTGGCTATCACATAAACATGGTGGGATGTCTCCCATGACTGGAGTGTGCCAATTGATGGCTGCAAGCTCTTTAGGAGGGATAGACAAGGAAGGAGAGGTGGTGGGGTGGCTCTGTATGTTAGGGACTGTTACGATTGCTTTGAGTACAAGTGTGGTGAATACAGGGTGGAGTGTCTTTGTGTTAGAATCAGGGAGAAGGCCAACAGGACAGATGTTGTAGTAGGAGTCTACTATAGGCACCCAACCAGGACAGAGAGGTGGATGAAATATTCTATAGGCACTTAGGATAAATCTCACAACTACTTTCCCTTGTTCTTGTGGGAGACTAACTTCCCAGACATCTGCTGGAAATACAACACAGCAAAGCAGGACCAGTCCTGGAGATTCCTGGAATGTGTGGGAGACAACTTCCTGACACAGCTCGTGAGACAACCAAGCAGAGAAGGTGCCCTGCTGGACCTCCTCTTTGTAAACAGAGAGGGACTGGTGGATGATGGAGCAGTTGGAGGCCGGCTAGGGCACAGTGATCACGATATAATAGAGTTCTCTGTGCTTAGACAGGCCAGGAGAGGAGGGACCAGAACTGTCATCCTGGACTTCAAAAGCACTGACTTTGTCTCGTCCAGGCACCTTGACAGAATCCCTTGGGAGATGATTCTGAAGGGTATAGGGGTCCAGGAAGGCTGGGCACTCTTAATGAAGAAAGCCTAATGGCAGAGGAGCAGGCGGTCACCAGGTGCTGTAAGAGAAGCTGACACCAGAGAAGGCCACCCTGGCTGAGCAGGGAGCTTTGTCTGCAACTCAGGGACAAAATGAGAGTTTACAGCTCTTGGAAGAAGGGGCTACCCACTCACAGTGATTACAAAGATGCTGTGAGGCTATACAGGGTGGAAATCAGGAGGTCTAAAACCCAGGTAAAAATTAACCTGTTTTCAGCAATCAAGGACAACAAAAAATGTTTACATAAGTATGTCAACAGCAAAAGAAAGACCAGGGAGAGCCTCCACTACCTGATAGAAACAGGAGGAAACATGGTAACAAGTGATGAGGAAAAGGCTGAAGTGCTTAATGCCTTCTTTGCCTCAGTCTTTAAAAGCAAGACCAGTTGTACTGAGGGAATCCAGCCTCCTCAGTCAGAAGACAGAGAATGGGAACATGAGCCCCCCCACAATCCAGGAGGAGACAGTCAGTGACCTGCTGCATCACACAGACACACACAAGATTATGGGACCGGATGGGATACACCCGAGGGTGCTGAAGGAGCTGGCTGGGGTGCTCACCAAGCTGCTTTCCATCATTTACCAGCAGTCCTGGCTGACTGGGGAGGTCCCGTCAGACTGGAAACTGGCCAATGTGACACCCATATATAAGAAGGGTCGGAAGGATGATCCAGGAAATTACAGGCCTGTCAGCTTGATGTTGGTGCTTGGGAAGCTGATGGAGCAGCTCATCCTGAGTAACATCACACAACACATGTGGCATAACCAGGTGATCAGGCCCAGTCAGAAGGGGTTAATGAAAGGCAGGTCCTGCTTGACAAACCTGATCTCATTCAATGACAGGGCAACCTGCTTATTGGATGAGGGAAAGGCTGTGGATGTTGTCTACCCTCACTTTAGTTAAGGCCTTTGACACCATTTTTGAGCACTAGAGACTAAGCTTGCAACTCACCAGCATTCTCCTGGTGAAACTGCCTGCACGTGGCTTGGATGGGCACACGCTTTGCTGCGTAAAAAACTGTCTGGATGGCCGGGCCCAAAGAGTTGTGGTGAACAGAGTTAAATTCAGTTGGCGGCTGGTCACGAGTG
Source organism: Athene noctua (assembly GCF_965140245.1). Lineage (NCBI taxonomy): Eukaryota > Metazoa > Chordata > Aves > Strigiformes > Strigidae > Athene > Athene noctua. The sequence continues at coordinate 44,188,435 of NC_134037.1, read as the reverse complement.
GTGTCCCCCAGGGCTCGGTTTTGGAGCGACTCCTGTCCAACATCTTTACTGATGATCTAGACGAGGGGATCGAGTGCACCCTCAGTCAGTTTGCAGATGACACCAAGCTGGGTGGGAGTGTTGATCTGCTCGAGGGTAGGGAGGCTCTGCAGAGAGACCTGGACAGGCTGGAGCCATGGGCTGAGGCCAACTGGAGGAGTTTCCATAAGGCCAAATGCCGGGGGCTGCCCTTGGGCCACAACAACCCCCAGCAGTGCTAAAGGCTGGGGGAGGAGTGGCTGGAGAGCTGCCAGTCAGAGAGGGACCTGGGGGTGCTGATTGACAGCCGGCTGAACAGGAGCCAGCAGTGTGCCCAGGTGACCAAGAAGGCCAGTGGCATCCTGGCTTGTGTCAGCAATAGCGTGGCCAGCAGGGACAGGGAAGGGATCTTACCCCTGTCCTCGGCACTGGTGAGGCTGCCCCTCGATTCCTGTGTTCAGTTTTGGGCCCCTCACTCCAAAAAGGACATTGAATGACTCAAGCGTGTCCAGAGAAGGGCAACGAAGCTGGTGCAGGGTCTGGAGCACAGGTCGTACGAGGAGCGGCTGAGGGAACTGGGGGTGTTTAGTCTGGAGAAGAGGAGGCTGAGGGGAGACCTCATCGCCCTCTACAGCTACCTGAAAGGAGGGTACAGAGAGCTGGGGATGAGTCTAACCAAGTAACAAGCAATAGGACAAGAGGTAATGGCCTTAAGTTACGCCGGGGAAGGTTTAGTCTGGATATTAGGAAGCATTTCTTTACAGAAGGGGTTGTTGGGTGTTGGAATGGGCTGCCCAGGGAGGTGGTATAGTCCCCATCCCTGGAGGTGTTTAAGAGTCAGGTTGACATAGAGCTTAGGGATATAGTATATTTGATAATGGTCAGTGTTAGGTTAATGGTTGGACTAGGTGATCTTCAAGGCCTTTTCCAATGTAGATGATTCTGTGTTTCTGTGAAAAATATCAAGGCCGGAGTTTTTGTTTACAGATAGTCCTTTTAAATTATTACAAATACCTATCACTGCCTAAAAATAAACTACAATTTCAGAACAAAAATTCTGCCCTGAGAAGTAGTTTAGAAGTAATCTTAAGTAAAACTAATATTTGTTTAATAGAAATTTACTGAAATTAAGACCAAAACCAGATTACTATATTAACTGCTCTAATATTAACAAGCAAGAATCATTCTTGTGCAAGGAGTTCTTCACAACCTGCATGTGTCCTAACTCCTCCAGTAAGTAACACTTTTGAAAGTCAGCATCTTTAGTTTTCTAGTTAGATGCTTAGTGACTTGTCTGTGAGCATTTTATTTTATCTCATTTTGCTCTGTGTAGCTTCCTATAGTCGTATCTTCCTATAGATCCTCGTAGACCTCAAGGATCTCTCAATGAAAGTCTAGAATACAAACAGGCAGTATTTTATTTACTTTTAATATACATTCACATATTTATGCACATATACTTGAAAGAAAAGATATAATGTTTTATGTATACAGCAATCTTCAAATATGACGATTTGGTAGGGAAGACTCTTCAAGCCCAAAACGCTTGTAGAATTTTGCCCCAGATTTTGGATAACTCTGGAATAAACTGTCTCTTTTACGTATGTATTTCTTTTGGTTTAGAACTTGTGGTTTATTATGGTACTTGCAATTTCATGTGTGTGGTCAGCTGTCAAATAAGTTGCAGACAGCAGATCTTTACCTCAATTAAATCAACAAAGAAGAATTGAACTAGCAAGACACTCAAGTACTATTTTTCTTGTGGAAAAAATGCAGTTGGGTTCTGGGTATTACTCACAATCTAAATGCTTTCAAATATATTAGAAGAAGCCTTCAAGCCCCTATTTGGCTTAGGTAATCACCTGTAGAATAAAATGTCTTTGGTTATATTTTCCTAGAACAGGTATTTAGTTTTCCAGAAATGTTCTAAATTCAGAGATCCACATAAAATGGTGGATTAACAAAATTACTCTTTCTGAAAGATGCGTTTGCCTGCATCTGTCATGGATGGAGTGACACACTTCACTTGTAATAGAGAAGTAGTAATATGTTATTGATATAAACCAGTGATTTAACAAATTTTGTTAGCAAGTGTGACACTGGTTTAACAAGATTCGATGGCAAGGCACACTTGATTATTTACTGCATAGAGGACAGGGTCAGAAAAAACTGTCAGGGAAACCCTCCCTTTAAGTCATAATGTTCGGAAAGGATACCCTTGTTTTCTAACCTCTTCAGAGAGTATTTTGTCTCAGAATTATTATTTTTTTATATTCCTCTCTATATATTTGCATTCTAAATATCTGTGTATCTGCATCTCAATCTATCATTTCACCCTTTTCCTTAATGTTTGCACTGCAAATCAAAAACAAGCAAAAAAGACCTCTCAGTCTTTTCCTAGCACAGGTTAGCCACACATTTAAGCATTCAAGCTTCTTACAAATCCTCAGCAAGTATAAATAAAACAGCTTTTCAGAGATGGCATTTCAACCCCTGTCTTGATCTTTCTGTTGCCACTGCATATCCTGAAGAAATCTGTAACACGGCCTTTATGAGGTGTGCCATAATAGTCTATTCCCTGCTGTGCTGGTTTGGGGGGGGGGGGTGGTGTGTTGGTTTAGGTTTAGGGTTTTTTTTGAGTAATTTTCCATGATAGCTTCTGTTTTAAGGAGCTTTACTACAGTGATAGGGTGCCCTGGTGGTGTCCAGGAGATTTTCTTTGTCAATAACTGAAAGATATAATAGTAATCTGCTAAGCATCTGCTTGCTCAGTGATTTGAGCTGTATAGTAGCTGTCCTAAAATTGTCCTGGCTGGTTGCAGTCCAATAGCACTGCTCACAATTGCTGTTGTTATTACTGCCATTATTACTATAGGGTGAAGTTCACCCTGATGCAAAGGACAGCACAAGGTCAATTTGTTTATGAAATACTAGATCAGCCTTTTCTGGCACTGTTAAGGGAGACTGAAATTGTGCACAGCTCTTGTGCTTTCTCCTAAGAATGTAGCCCATCTTAGGAATTTTCTAGTATTCTAAATCTATAAAAATCTGAGCGCTTTTTTTTTTTTTTTTTGAGAAGAAATAAGTAATGATTTTTTTAAAAATTATTTAAAAAAAAAAATCATTCTGTACAATCCTATTCAAAAAAATATTAAGAGGTGTATGAGGCTGCTCTCTACACCTTCCTGAGGAGGCAAAGTGGAGAAGGAGGTGTTGAGCTCTTGTCCCTGGTATACGGTGACAGGACACATGGGAATGTTTCAAAGCTGCACCAGTGAGGTTTAGACTGGACAACACTAAGAAGCATTGTATTACAGAGAGGGTGATCAACCACTGGAACAGGCTTCCTAGAGAGGTGATCGATGCCCCTAGCCTGTTAGTGTTTAAAAGGCATTTGGACAATGCCCTTAATAACATTCTTTAACTTTTGGTCAGCCCTGATTTCGTCAGATAGTTGGACTAGAAATAGTCTATTCTATTTAGTTCTGTTCTATTATAAATCAGGATTAAGTCTGGCCCTGATTGCACATGTAAAAACAACTAGCAGAAATAAAGCACAGACACCAGGAAACTAAGAATACAAGAAACCATCCAGCAATTCTAGAACAAGTTCAGCCTCAAATCCATCAGAACAATATCTTGAAAAATTACACTGATGTCCCCAAATGAGATAATGACAAAGCAAACGCTAGATACATTTGTTTAACTATCTTAATGTTACTTGAGAGATTATCTTGTCAAATCACAGGCTGCAAGAAGAATAAATAGAATAAAACCAAGAAAAACCTAAGCCAAGCCAAACCATACAAAAAAACCCAAACAAAACCAAAACAAACAAACAAACAAACAAGGTGAAAAACTCAAAAACAAACAGGAAGGAAGTTTAGATAAAATATTATTCTTAAAAGTGGGCTGAAATACAGAACTTACTCATAGCACGTGGAAAAGTTATGTTCTCTTAAACAATACCACTGGGAAGTGCTAACCCAGACTCTCTTCCACCTTGTCTAATCTCCCCATTCTATGAGGCGTGCTGTTGAAATTGCTGTTTCTGTATTTAATGAGTGCATAATTTCTTCTGTGTATCTATCATCTTTTTCAAACAAGCAATGCTCCACACCTGCACAATCTTTATAGGTCAATAGCACAGGGTTTAATCCATCTACATTGTAAAATATATCTTATGTATGGTGTTGTAGTTTCCATTTGCTTTCTTTCCCAAGACATACTTAGAAACAGCATGACATTAAATTGATATCTAAACAAATGTTTGGATAGGTTCTATATTTTTTTATCATCTGCATTTCTTTAATGTTTTTAGTATGAAAGAGACCAAACTGTATTACCAGAATTGCAGCTGTTTTAAGTTCCCAGTGCTCACCTTCACTTAATATGCCGTGTTTAAGATTACTGAATTGAGCAATAAGCCAAATAACAGATTTTGCACTGCTTGAGTTAAAATTTAACTTTATGAAAAATTATAAAATTTAACTGCTCATTAAAAAAAAAAAAAAAAAAGACTGCAGAGGTTTTTCAGAAAATGTCATTTGCAATTTCTCTTTTTGTACTCACTTTGAGTACAGAAATTGTCCATTATGCCATATTGAATGACAACTGCAGTGAACTTTTGAGAGGAAAGTCATGAAAGATGAAGTAGCAACTAATTCTGTAACCATTCCATTAGGCAAATGTTTAGCCAAATTCACAAGACTGACAAGTACATACCCAGAATATGTATATATTATATCCTGAGTGGTTTGAACTTCAGCCTGACTTAAGTACATTTTGTTATTGCTCTATGCTTTGAGTCTTGTGATAATTTTTATAGATTTTTTAATGTACATGACTTTTGTGAATTCTGATTTTCTAAATAAAATCTGAATATCATCATCTGCTAGAGATATATATCAGAGGTTGCAACCTTATTTTTCTGCTCTTTTGAATACTTTTATGTTCTCCATTCTGCTATTATCACTGGAAAATAATAAATTATATATTCATGAAACTGAGCTATGTTAAGTATGCATGGTAGAGATGAATAGAAAAATTTTGTTAAATGTCAGAGCACACTCTTCATGTCCAATATTCAGGTTTTATAACAATGGGAGTCTATTCCTACCTGTCTCACCTGTAAGACATGCTTTTGAGTTGTGATTTCATTGTGACCTTTCTACTCTGAAGTTGTAAGTGAACTGTATTTGCACAGTCACACCAGCTATGATGTCTTATGAAGTTTGTTTTAGTGAATACAGAAAAAAATCTCACAAACATTTTATATTGGCAACTGTAGAGTGATTACACAAAAAGTGGAAAATCTGGCAATATACTGTGAGATGTTGTTATATTTTTACAAGATAACTGTACTTTTGTCTCCTCTTTTGGTCCCTCAGGGTTTTTTGAGGAAAGAGGGCTGTTGCTTCTCACTGGTTAATAATTGCTTTCTCTCTCCAGATGGAGCAAAAGTAGACTGCTGTAAGTGCACGGATACGTTTTTATTTACAGGTATAACATGGAGGTGAGGATGAGGTCACTGAAGCATTCAGTGTAGGGAAGTTGTCCAAGAGAAAATTCTTCTTTTACAAAATTGCATTCATTTACAAGTTTTGAAAGTATACAAACCCTGCAAATTTTTATGGATTTTCTCATATATATGCTTTACACATGCCTTATTTTAGATAGGTTGTGATCTCATCTCTAGGGTATGAGGTCAGAGATAGTTAAGGAATGACTCACCATGAAGTTTCTGCCACTGAAGAGTTTTGAGAACAAGTTAGGCAACCATTTGCCAGTTTGCCTTTGTGTCTGTGCATCGGTATTTTTTTTTGTTTCAGCTACATCTCTGAGGAATAAAAAGTTCTCCAGACTGGGAGATTGGTTTTTTCTGGGATTGTTTTGAGATTGTGCTTGCAAATTGGCCAGTTTAACAGTTTTAGAAATGGTTAATTTTCCATGTGATCATTTTACAGTTCCAGATTTCAGGCACTTGAAACAGTAACTAAGAATCAAATTTTGATGACATCGCTGTCAGTCAGAGCAAACTGCTTTTCATTCTTCACAAGGAGACAAAAGAGAAGAATCTCTTAACAGACACATTACAGCATTGGCAGTCATTCCATCTTTACAACAACCAACCTTACTACAGCATTCATCATATAAATATCATGCCCTGGTAAATTGATTGACTAATCTGGGATATCAAATAGTCATGAAACTATCATAGAAATTGCAGAGGCAATATTTTTAATCTTGCCCATCATCTTTTTACAGGTAACTGTTCTGTATGACTCTGTGGCTCCTTTAACACACATTTTTAAGACAGCAAGGAAAATTTTTATAGAGATCTCATTTTCCAGAGTTTCTTCATACACATTTTGTTGAGAGCAATTGATATAAAAGGCATCAGTCTCCAGAAAGTAAGAACAATCAAGTACTTTTCTGGTGGCTAATAAATCTCTAGAGCATAAACAGGGAAAAAAAGAATGGATCAACTGCTTCTTATTGTCCCTTTAGTCTGCTGAAGTTTCTAGATTAAGAAACTCTATGTTTGTCAGTGAGTTGAAGACTGTGGCCCAAGGCAAATCACTGTTCCTATCTGATCATCATCATATCCCTGATTTAGTCTTCAAATGCTGCATGTGCAGGGTATGAATAGCACCATCGGCCTTGATGTATATCTATAAAGTTTTAACTGTGCATTTAAACTGCTAAATTATGAGCTGCAGAACTTTAAGTAGTGTCATCTTAGCTCCCAATGGCAGCTTCTATGAGATTGCAAGAGACAGTATGTTTTCCGAGCAATTAAGTTTATTTATAATTGGAAAACAATTCTGAATCATTTCCTCAATGCAATGATGTGCAATGTTTGAGATTATAAATGAGCAATTATCATATCACATCCAATGAATTATAGATTTTAACTGACAGAGAAATAGATTTCTAATTGGTCATTAAGTATTTTAACAAATAACTACAATGAGAGACAAATGCTTACAGAAAAAATGTAAGTTTTATTCATACAACATTGTATATTAGGGTGACATTTGAGTTCTAAGTAACTATGTAGACAGGTATTAGAAACAGGTGTGTAATTTGGGTAATTTCTATATTGGCTAAAATAAATCAGTTTGCAAAAAAACCCAAAAAACCAAAAAAACCCCACCCTATGGTAATTTGTGAATGTAGTTAAAAGCACAGGAAAATAAATCAGCTCTAAGGCCTTTAATAATCCTGATGTGCACAACCATGATTTGGATCAACACACTTACCTTTTAAATGTGTCTTTTTTTTTCCCTAGTGAGAAGCCCAGTGAAAGCAAGAGACAGACACAAAACACATGCACCTATGTGTGTGTTGGAAAGGGAGAGAATTCAGGGTATTTTGTTCAGAAGTTAATTTTTTTGAACAAGGTGAAGAGTAATGCATACTTTTTAAACCTTAGTAGTGATATATCTTTGTGTTATATCTAGTAACAACTAAATGCTGTGACCCTCACAGCAAAAAAAAGTCCCCTGTAGATTTCATTGAAAAGCTCATGCCACCTTCTACTGACCCATTCCGAAAGCCCCATAAAAGGGTACAATAAACTGAGATAGCTAGACACTAGTGTGATAGATCTGCAGGTATACATAGGCATATATGCAGTTCCTCCTGTGACATTTTCCTTGGCTGTGCAGTTAAGGAATCTGAATTTACTACAGAAAGTAGATTTATATTAAATGGAAGTCTTCCTACTCATGTCCTGGCCAGTGTTTCCTCAAGGGGTATTGCAGTGCTCGTGGACTGTCTATTAAATAGACAATATAGTGAAATATTAGGCATAACACAAGACACTTAGCTACTGAGAAATTCTCATGGGGACTTATAGGCCACTTCTTCAGATTGTATTTATATATGAATGTCAAGAATATATTGTCACATACAAAAGATATTTTGGGGGAAAAATGTCCCTAGTATTTAGTGAAGTTCAGTCAGCTCTTCCAAGACACTAGAAACGCTCACCTGTACATAAGAGATTACTTCAGAGAATTTTCATGACATACCCAGAAATTCCCAGTAGACAGGGAAAGCTATTGAAAGCATTGGAATAGATTGTTTGACTCACCAGAGAGAATTTACCTGCTATGAGTTATGTAGAGTCAGTCTGTTAAATCCCAACTGGCTCCTTAAAGGGTGAAGTAACTACAGTTGAAATGAAAAAAAAAAAACACATTATTTTGTTCTTCCTTAAAAAAATTTGTTAAGCTTTTCTTTTTGTTTGACCCCTCTTCAGTGAACAATTTATCCCTTTAGGACCAGATTATAATGATCTCCATATGGGGTTGAAGATTTAGATAATTTGGGAGGCTACTGCATTATACCGACAATTGTTATTAGCAAGATTTCACAATAAAAGTGCATTGCATTCATGCTATATAATCTACCTGCTTAATCTTTACACAGTCAGTAGTTCAAATCTTTGCAGTTTCTGAAAGCCACTTATCTAAAAGCTAGCCTCTTCCCTTTGCAGCATCATTACAGTACCCATAAATGGAAGAGGACAAAGTGGAATTTCAAACTGAGTTTAAATATGAAGGATTAACAGAAAACAGTTTCTATGTGACAGCCTTCATCTACATTCTGGCTTGCTACAGGAAGGATCTGTAGATCATTCAGACATTTATCTTGGTTGTTTCAGTAACCTTGGGTTGAAATAGTTTGAATTAGATTATTGTAGAATTTTGCCACAGTTGCTTCACTGATAAATTTAGCATTTATAATCTATGAACATGATTCTATAAGTATTTTGTCCTGACTTAGTCTATTTATTTAAGTTTTCTTAAAGACTTGATTGCAAATATTTTTCAAGCGAAATGAGTCACATGCAAGTTCTGGTAAGAAATTATTCATTTGAATATACTAAAACATATTTTCTAGAAATAGCATGCCTACATAAGAAATCCTTAAGAATATTTTTAGCTGCCTTCCTGTTTACTTCAGTAACATTCTTATATTTCAATAGAAGATAGTGATTTTCTTCAGGATGAAGAGATTTCAAATGTTTTCAAATAAATACCAAAAGAAAAATCTTGTCACCCCTACATGAGCTTGTAAGACTTCAAAGCAAAAAAGCTTTCTTCCCACAATCATCTTCCCCGTCTGGTGGGAAAGACCTGTCCAGAGGTCAATAAATATCTTCATAATGAAACCAATATGCTTTTTAATAGAAAGAAGATTGATTTGAACAGTGAAGTTCCTTAAGCTTGCTCATTGACCAAAGATTATATTGTATAGACTGAGTATCTCACCTGACCTTAGTTAAGCAGCAGACTACAGAGAGGGAGATGGTTTTCAGCATGAAGCCTAGGCCAGAAAACCTAAAATCAATTTTGTATTTTCAGTCTATGCATCGTCTGAGTTACATGCTGGGTTGACACTTAAAGTGACCTTGGCTGCTCCTCCTCTTTTACCTACTTCCTCATTTCCATGAAAAAGAAATTAAGATGAATATTTTTGACAGAATCTAGTGCATTCTCCAGAGCTACCTACTTTGTGCAACCTAGGGACCAGGTCAATATGAGTGCCCCGGTATGCCATAGATAAAGGTGTGAGTGTATTTCTGCATAGAAGATAGTGTCTCTCCGTATTTGGAAAGCACCATTTTACATTCAGACAAACTAGTGTAAAGTAATGAAGTCCCCTGTGGTAAATGTCAATCAATACCTATTCCAAGGTTAAAGTACAACCAGCAGTTCTGTGATAAGAATTCAAAGCAGAGAATCAATTCACTCCCATTTTGTTTAGTGCTTTTTTTTTTTTTTTCTTTTTTTAGTTTCTTCTAAAGTATGTACATGAGTCACAATGAAATTTGATGTCAACATACTGTACGGCATAAAACCCTATTCAGTAGTCCCCAGGTATGTATTTGTGTGTGCATATATATATCCATGTAGAAATACTAAGTGTGTCATGTAGGCTCAGTAGATTTAAGTTTTTATTTCATCACTGTCTGATTTATTGCAACAATTATTTAAATATTAGGGTTATTTACAAAGTGTGCAACACTTCATACTTTAATTATACTTCTTGTGCATTGTTTCTCATAATTTATCTGTAGTATAATGTAGCATGTGGAGATGGCTGATGAGAAAATCAGATTAGGTCATTCAAGTCTGTTGCTACCTTAATGGACAAACAGCATGGATTTATCACTTCAGCAACATTGATATCATATATGTATATATGTATGCATACATATATACAAATACAGCTTTGTCTCATTCATTTTACTGTAAGATAGGTCCTTCCATGGATACGTATGTATACATACTTAAAGAGAACTCATAGATCATTCCTGGGATTTTGACTAATTTAATATTAGTTATGGGAATTTCTTTCAGAACGCTATTTTGAAATTAATAAGTGCCAGGACCTCAAATGAAATGTGTTCATGTTCATGTCGGGTAACAGTTTGTCAAATTACTGTGCAAAGCGTGAAGCAAATTTGAATTCTGTTGACAGAAAAATTCAGCTCTGCTTCAGCAGTGAGCAAATACATCTGTAACTGCCTTTGCTCAGCAGAATCCCACTCTTTCAGAGGGGATAAGTGGGGTCAAATTCTAACCCAGTCTCACTAGTACAGTTTAACCAGCTTGGAATATACTTTAAGTCAGTCTAAGTAGGCAGTTTTCCTTAATATTATGTGAGTGTTTATTACAAGGCCAGGTATACCATTATAATGTCCCAGAGTATTTTATAGGGCACAGGGTCCAGAGAGATGCTATTAGAATCACACTGGGATTGTCATAACCGATCCCAAGAAACTATCTCTCTGGACAATAATCAATGGCAGAGTTAAACTATCAGGTTATACACATACATCTCCATTTATTTGCTTTGCCAAGTGAAACCACAACTAAGGAATGGGTCTTTTCTTTAATGTATTCTCAAGGTCACACCAGGCACTTGTTTCCCTTGAAATGGCTATAAATTTGCTGAATGCACTCATATGAGCTAACAGTAGATAACAAATGGACTCTCTGAGGTAATGGAGTCTCTGAGGTAATCTAAGATTGTACACTCAGTTTCTAATTCTGCATCTTGACTTTTAAAATTACTTTATTTTCTGTGGTGGTGATGAGACTATGAAAAAACATCAAGACACGTCACAAAAACCACACACACACATACACACAGAGCAATAATCTCTTTCTTCACTGTGTCCTGGATGTGAGCATACGCACATATATAGAGAACCTACAGTTAAAAATCCAACTAAAAGAATGTTCACTTAATTTGTTCACAATTAGGCAAATTACTTCTCAGCAGAAATCTAAGAAATTTAGTGCCCACTGGGAACAAGAGGAAACCCTCTTACTTCTGATGACTGTGAGAGATGAGAAACCAGGCCTGCGAGAAACTAAGAAAAACAGCCCGAGAAAGCAAAAGTTGAGGCTGATCAAAGAAATGCCTCAAAGACTTACAATACAAAACTATGAGTCACAGGGTGCATTCTGTGGAGGTCAAAGCTGATAAGGCTGCCCGAGTAACACAAAATGCAGCGGAAGGAGGGAACCCTGTGAAGACAGGACAGCCCTGCTCTGGCACACCTGGGCAAATTTCAAGGGCCATCTGTCTGGTGAATGACCTTTGCTTCATTATCCACCAAATACATATTAAAGTTAACACTCCTCAATATGCTAATGAAGACTAACAATATCATGCTAATTACATCATCCCATGAAACATCTTACTCCTCCCCATACATGGGATACGTAGGTTGTGAGTCAACCTAGGGGACGATCCAAGAAAAGTGTATAAATCAAAGAGGGTGGAGAAAAGGGGGCCCTAGAGAGGAGTGAAGTGAAGAAGACAGATGCCAGTGAAAAAGACGGCCGCCTCCTGGAACCCTTGCCAGCAGGATCAGCGCAGGAACCCAGACAGTGATCTGTATTTCCCCATTCCCTCTATCTCCCTCTTTTCCTTTTTCCATCAAGAAATGCAAGGCATATTGTATTGCTTGCCACAACTTGCTATATCCTTAGCCAATTATCATGTGTTCAATTAGTACATTGTGGGTAGTTAATAAATGCTTGGACTTGGAGACTTGTCCGCTCCACTGGGGATTTGAGAACCTGAGTGATTTGTCCCCCTCCTCTGAGCGGGACGTGACAATGGCGTCATAGAGACACTTTTAAAAAATAAAAAACCTAAACACAGTAATTTGATTTTCTTTCCAGGAAGCTGAAAGTGTTACATCACTGTGACACTAAGGTAAGGGAGAGTGAAGAATCACATTTAAACACTACTTTTCACCCGAGATAGTTCAAGGTCTTCAGTATCAGTTTTCGCACTTTGCTCTGAGGACAATGAATCTTATTCTCCCTCTTCTAAACAAACGCAATCAGAGACATGGGGAGTTTAATTGACTCAAGACTGAGTCCAGTTAGTTTGCAGAATAGTGAAGAAACTACAAGAATTCTGGTTTCTGGATACCTGTTCTCTGGATCTCAAGCATAAAATCTTAAAGTGAATTTAGATGCCAATGTTCTTGAGTAAATATTTTGAGTCTGGGTTATACTTTGTTACGGTAGTTGGCTTGTGAGTTTGGAACTTTTCCCTTCTTTTTAAGTGTCTTTTCATTTGAATAACAATAAATGTTACAATGATCCCTGCTATTTCAGTTTCATTTCTGAAAAGATGAGCGATGAAACTCTAAATAATTATGCAAATAAATTAACAAATGGTGTTAAGTTTGGATTTCTTACATATGGAAACATTTTTCACATATCTACCTGCTTTCAGGATCAAAACATTCAAGCTTAGTATGAGAGGGAAGGTCTCTCAGAATTAATTTGATCTTGCAATGAACTGTCATGTGTTTCAATCCTTGGTCAGAGGGGGTCTCCAGGAGGGTGCAGGTCTATGCCATATCAGGAGGCGTCTTCAAATAGATGGATTTTTTTTTGTATACTTAGAAGGCTGTAATAACTGCTGCTGCTAGCGAATGAACTATACTGGAAAATTAATATTGTGCAATATGCTGAATAGTGACCCTATTTTAATTTGTACATTGATGGCAGAAATCTGTGACAGTATAAACTTCTAACATCATTACTGACTATCTCAAACTGACAATGACTAATACCTTTCAGCAGGCTGATAGGCAGTTATTATAATGTCCACACCAATGAGCTCTGTGCTCAGTAAAGCTTACAGTGCAACATTTCTGGAGCTTCTGGAGGTAGAGGGCATGTGTATGTAAAACTGCTTTTTAATTAGATATATATTAGGACCACTTTTAATCTCATCTCCCATCCCAAAAAAGTAGAAAACTGGCTATAAGCTTGTTAATATTTATCTGTTAGGCTTGCTGTTCCTCAGTCACATACATGTAGAAGAGACATAGATGAAGCCTATCTGAAAGCACCACTTAGACAAATACTACCTCCACTATGTCTGCCCAGTTCTGACTGACTGACCTGCTCAGATGTCAAAAAAGTCAGAAGTGATAGAGGAACTTTGTTGTGTGGCTGTTGCTGACTTCACCTATTGTGTAATAGATGAAGTGGGAGAGTAGAGGCCATGGAAAACCCAGTGACAGCCATTAATTGGCCTGAGATATGGTGAAAGCCAAAGGGATTGTCCCCAGCTTCATGATTAACAGAGCCATTAGTGGTTTCTGATGACAATCTATACAAAAATAATGCACAGTTGGAATAATAGACCCTTGGGGATGGAGTGGCACATCCAGAGATGCCCGGTGGTGGTGGGGAGGTGGCATCGCTGGATGAGGAAGCAAATAAAATGAAATAAAACGTCAGGTACATGTATTAAATATATAATTCTAAACTAATTGAAGCACTTCAAACTAAATAATAAAATTAAATCAAATCACTTGTGACTTTCCACATTATGCATATTTGCCAGGCAGATGAAAAACACTTGTCAGTGTTGCATGCTTTTACTTCTAATGGCTGGTACAAAGTTGCCATGATTTAAAGTTCCTGGACTCTTAGAGATACATGTTTTCTCAGTGACAGTTATTTAGTTAAAATTTATTATCAGACATGAGTAGGAGGCAGGTGTTTCAGGACTTTTAATGCTTCTCCTCTGTGGTGATGATTTTTTAATAATTCTGGGTAGTATGTGTATCACTGCCAATTTTCTGGTTGCGCCAGTTCATTTTCATTCTTCCATTCTGAGCTTGGTATGTGCAGACCTGAATATTAAACATGTTGGAAAACTTAAATTAACAATGTTTTATCAGATCTTAAGTACTCACTCTATTCCATTTTACTTGTGTCTTCAAGATATTGCAGAGAAAAACACTTCTTTAAAATCTTAGCATTTTTGATATAAAAGAAAAGAGGGGGAGAAGATACAATCAGGAAGTTATATCTAGTGGCACTGAAGACAAATTGTATAATCATAAATCCCTATGTGCCATTGCCATATTCATTTATCATTAGATGACACATTTCAAAACAGAAAGGGAACTAAACTCTTTCACCTCTTGTACAGAAAAAGGAGTTGAAGACCACAAAAAAAAAAAATTATTTGTTAAGGATTACAGATATGTTGACCCTTTGCTTGTTAACTTATCTATGAGATACAGTTAAAAATAGATTGAATTTTACTTTGTACAGAACTTGCATAGTTTCTCCCTTCAGACCTTGACTTGTTACAATATTCAAATATAAGAAATATGTACTCTTTTTCTAAATTGCTTGTTTATCGGAAGTGATTTTTTTTTTTTTTTTTTTTTTTCCCTAGAATAATCAGTCCACAGTGTGAGGAAATAAGAACCCTAGCAATGGAAAACTGCAAAAGACTCTTATAGCTGGATGTATTTCTTCACAGATAAACAATTACATTTATACATGAGTGGCCAACATTGCTGAAAACCACCTGATGGTCAGCACCAATAGACAACTCTTTAATTTTGTGTCCATCATAGTATAAATGAGGTGCTTTTGGGAGTGATATGATAATACTGAAAATTTTTATTGACTTATGCTGTAGTATCTGATTCTCAGGGAGAATTCTAGTTCTCGGGATGATTTCATGGAGCAGTAGTCCAGCAAGTATATTGAACATAGCTGTATTTATTTATGTGGCAACTCATCTTAAACACTGTGCTGCAGCAGAGAAGAAATAGCAGTTCAGTGCAGTTAGTTTTACACAAAACTACATCTTGGCTTATAGAATGAATTCTTGCAGTCTGGTAAAGTGAATTTATTGCTGCTATTTTTATTTATGATGTGCTAAAGACCTAGAAATCCCATTAAGAATCAGTCCCCAGTAAGGCATGGGTTGTATAGACAGTTAAGGATAATACAATTCATGCCTCCATAA